>NC_081783.1:16598950-16962700 GCF_963082965.1 Carassius carassius | reverse complement strand
CAACTAGTTGAAATAAGACTTCTTATTTTATTTCAGGTAGCATTTTTTTTAAGTAACTTTAAGTTATTTTTTAAGTAACAAAATGTGTTTTAGTTAACTGTAATAACCCTGGTATGTAGGAATTTCCCAGGACTTAAAGGCAGCATTAGTCACTTAGCTACTGAACTTCATAGCTGTGAATACCTTTACTTCTTCATTCATGTATCAGTGAATCAACAGCATCAGAACATGGTAATATAGACGTCACAAAGTGTCTCTCACTCCCATTTACAGTTGTTCACTGATTGATTCGATTAACTTAAAATAAAAGGGGATTAATTTAGCTAACTAGGTGATTTAGCCCAGTTAATTAAAGGCTTTTTATTTTTACTATATGATTATTTAATCTTTTCAGTTTAATAATTTTAGGTATTTTAGCTTGATTGACCTAAAATACATGAAATTATTTATTTAATTTTTCAAAATGCATTAAAAATTGTTCTGCTTTTCTGCAGGGTGTTTTAAGTCGAGCTGTGAATTGGAGAGAACTGGAAAAGCAGTACTGCGCACATCCAGTCTATGAGGAAGAAATCATCAATATGCTGGAGTATTGTGGGGTAGGTAATTTATTCTGTTTTGTTGTAGTAAACTACAGCTTGGTTTTATATGAAGGACACCACAAAAGATCCCAGAAGAAGATATGATTTGTTCCTCACATATGTCGTATGACTTATGTTGAAGGTGCAACATTTTTGACTAATCTCTCACTGACACACCCATGATTTTCAGACAGACTCTTTCCGGATGGGCCAGGAATTCGTAAAAAACTCCCCAGGCAGCTTTGACAGTCTCTCTGACCTGGATCTAACCCATGACCTTCTTGACCTCCACTCGCCAGAAAGGGACCACCAGATGGGACCGCGCTCCTCTCGCGCCTCAGACTCTGCCCTATTGATGGGCCGAAGAGAGAGAGATGGGCTGGATCAGATGCTGTCTGCTGTGAGCAGCAGCGCGCCTCATTTGGACATGCTACATGCTAAAAACATCACCTGTGGGGCTGGTCAGCGGCATTCGCTGCAGCAGGAGTCTCTCTGCTTCATGAAGGGCGTTATGGATGAATGCACACACATCGCCAATTTTTCAGGTACAGATCTGTTTGTTTTGTTGCCATGGTTTGGATTGGGTTCCTGTGTTTGATCCTCTCTTTCTTGCATGCTTTGTCTCCAGTGCCTGTAGATCCCAGTCTGATCATCATAGTCCAGGCAAAGGAAGACGCTTATATTCCACGCACTGGAGTCCGCAGCTTACAGGAAATCTGGCCTGGCTGTGAGGTTCGCTACCTCAATGGCGGCCACATCAGTGCCTACCTCTTCAAACAAGGACTGTTTCGGTAAGTTAGAATTTTGAAAAAATATAACGTAGAAGCATCCGTAGTCCATGTTTCATGCACGGTACTCCAAGTCTTCTAAAGTCATATGCCCAGCTCAACAGATTAATTGAAAATGTCCAATTCAAAAGAAAGAGTAATTTGTGAATCTCTGCTTCTCTTAAGAATGTGGTTAGTGGGGAAGTCAAGATAATTAGTGAATAACAACAGGCTTTTCACAAGCTTCAGAATATTTGAACACACAAATAATATGCATTAAAATCATTACTCTTTATGTTGTATTTTTCAGTCCAGGGCTGTTTTTCCCAAAAGCATCGCATTGAAACCAATGGAGCAACGATCAACTTAAGGTTACAATGCTTTTGGGAAACGCAGCCCAGATTCATAGTAATTGCAATAAAAAGAAATAGTAGTACTGAAATATTAAGCAGCACAACTGTTGTCATTGATGATAATACATTTAAATGTTTATTAATGGCTGCTGAAAATTCAACATTGCATCACAGAAATAAATACAACACATAAACAGAAAAAATTTTCTTGTAATAATTTTTTACAATATTACAGTTTTTACATTATTTTTGATCAAATAAATGCAGTTTTGTTTAACATTAGAGACTTATTACCGACACAATTATTAATGCTGATATTTATTTATTTAAACTGTAGCACGTCGCTTGTTATCAAGTGAATGAAATGTATGGTTCATTAGTTTGAAATATATGCATTAACATTTCAATTTCATCCATTATTGTTGACCTCTAGGCAAGCAATTTATGACGCCTATGACCGGTTTCTTCAGAAGTATTCCAGCCTATAGCCATGGATCTGTTTGGTACTCAGTACAAGACAAGAATTGTTGGATTTTGAAAGTATGATGTGGAGATGTACAACCTGATTATGATGACTGTGATTCTTAAAGAAGAATGTGTAATTGGAACTAAACCTGGTGCTTCCAAAGGGAGTCAGTGGCAGAAGTGTGTTCCTCTGTGTGGTACACCTCAAAACTCAGAGTGACCTGAAGCCAACTAACATGTGCCCAACCCATACAAAACCTTGTCTTCCTGACCTCACTGCCTTTAACCTTGTATATCCTCATGACTGAAACATATTTCACCAAACAAAACAAAACCTCCAAACCATTAATTCTCTTACACATCAAGGTGTCTTTAAACCTCTTCAGGTAGCAGATCTCTGAAAATACAGTATTTTGGATTGTAGTGTAAATGAATTCATTTGATATGCATTTGGTATTTTTGTTTTACCAACAGAGAATTAGCTAATTTTTTTATACATTTCCTGCCTGTTTTTATCAAATAATGCATCAGAAAAATGGCCTTGTCATGGGCATGTTTTAATCTTGCAGATATATCTCATATATATATATATATATATATGTTTAACAAATTGAGGGGAGTTGTTTGAGAACTGATCAAGTCATATATTTCCAGTAATTAAACAGTTTTTTAGCAATGACTGGTGCTCATATGAGACCGAACTCAGGTGTTGATGGCAAGAAATATGACAATTCAAAATATACATTTTCTGTGAACTGCTGCATGCATTTCAATCCCTTAAATCCTAATCACTGCAAAAATACTACAGTAACCGCTAACAATCATACTGTTTCAGTGGACTGATATGTTTTATGTTTTACTACTCTCACTTTTTCTGATCTATCATGTTCAGTATTCACTGTGTTCATCATTCATGTGTTTCTCCACTCTAAAAATAAAAAGACAAACCAAAGTATGTCATTTATTTTTTCTTGAAACAGGTACAGATACTGAGAGTAAAATATAATAATGACAATATGAGATCAGGTACCTATTTAATATATGGGATATAATATAGGCAACACAGTATTATGTAAAATATAGTTATTTGTGTGAATAGCATGCGATTAGAGGTTAAAAAAATTAACAGACAATAATCTTAATAATGTTAATAAATGAAATAGTGAATGAAAAATACAATGGTGCACCTTATACAATGACCCATAATAAATTATGCATAATGTAAGAAAACAGAAATGTAAGATATGAAAACCAATATTATATAAAAAATATGGTTATCTGAGATATTTAAATGTACTGTTTTAATAAACTGAAGTTTTGTATAAGCTACATATAGGTTTAAAATGCAACGTAAAATGCTAACAAAAACAAACAATCATTGAAATGTTTTTAAAATATTTTAAAACTCACAACATGGGCTTATAAAAGGGATATTTCATTTGAATGTATCGTTTTACTGGCGTTGCATCCACTCAAATAGTGTATTTGCGTGTATTTATTATGTATTAAAGCTGCACGTGTTTACTGTGTTGATAATTCTCTCTCAATCTGCGCTACTGTAGTTTGACCGACTGTACTCTGTCACCTGGAAATCTTGCCCTCATTAAACATGGAGTCCTGGTTTTTCCAAGCCTACTGAAGCCGTTTGCCATCAGTACGTGTGACCCCTGAACCTGTTCGAGTGTGTGTTGTGTGTGTTGTGTGTGTGTGTGTGTGTGTGTGTGTGTGTGTGTGTGTGCGCGCGCGCGCCAGCCCTCCGCCATATTCACTGTTATCTTGCCTTGTGAGAAAGAACAGGAGCATTCGCGACTGCCTACAAGAACCGAAACTGTGTTTTTACACCGAACCAGGAGACCAGCCGACGGGCATAATACGGACTAAAGTGATGGCGAGGAAAAAAAGCAAGCAGCAGGGCGTCGGGGCCAAGGATTTAGTGTCGGGGCAGCAGCAGTCGAAGAAGCCCGGCGATGCAGGAGCAGCAGCGGCGGCAGGCGGCGGCTCTGACGGTGGAGGAGATGCAGGAGCGAGCAGGACCAATCAGGTAGCTAATGCTAACACGTACATCCAACAACACACCTCCTTGAGCCGGCTCGCGCTGATAGCAACTTGATTTTGAATTATTTTTACGGGCGTTATATCCAGGGCTCTGTTGCACATGTAGTTATTTGTGTTTTCGCGCTTATTTTGCGTTTTGTAGCGTCTGATTAGCGATGTCCGATTCATGAACGACTCACAGATCATTTTGTGAATCGGTTCACCAATCGGTCTAAATGAATCGTTTACTAAGCGGACTGAATCTGTCAGAACAGTTCTCGAATCAAATCATTTTGATTGATTGAGTTAAAAGTACTTTATTTTATGAGCAAAGATGGTTAAAAAACGTGCTGGAAATATGTTGACTACAAAACAACACAGCTTGTTTTAATAAAGTGTTTACTGAACAGCGTTTTAATAAAATTCTTCTGAAATGTGTAAATTAAGTTTGTATTGTTTAATGTAAATTATATTTACATTATAAATTAATTTAGAGAGGTAAATAACGTCTAAAACGAACATAAATGAGACACATGAAATTACACTAAACATGCTAATTAAAAACTTAACAAAAACAAAAAAGGCTTGCGTATGTGCAGATTACGCCGCTCTAAGGGACGACGTGATGTCGTATGGACGTCCGGACGTCAAGGAATCTCTGAATCTGTTTTTGAGACGGTTCTTTGAAACGAACTGTTCGAATGAACCGTTTCGCGGAAATGATTCAGATCACTACCCTTGCTCTCGCGCTGCACGAGCGGAGCAGCACTAGCTCGCTCTCCACCTATGCAAAGATATAAATATAAATAGATATAAATGCTCCAAGCAGTGCAGTACCTTACTTATTAATGTCTTATACGAAACTGAATGTATGTGTAAAGCTGGTTAAAGAAAGCTAAACGAAAGTACGTGAAGCACAAAGCTAACAGTGTGTTATGTTGCTCGTCTTCTGCTGTGGCTACTGAATTATTCCTGTAGAGATCAGGCTAACGCAGTGCTACTAACCCAGCCATGGAGTCTCACTTTATGTTCTGACATAATTACCATGTGTTTTTTGCATTAAAATTACTATGGAGGCATATTTACTACGTGCCAACGAGTTGCAATATTGTCACACTGTTGATTTCTGGTAGCCTTTCACGGTAACCAACCTGCTAAAATAATTGTTAATACTTTTAAGACTCTAAATGTTGCACTTCCAGTGCACAAAAACTTAAATCATATTTGAGCTGATGTATTTAATATTATGATTTTGCACAGATTGGATCGTGTCTCACTGTTTTTTTTTTATGGAATACAGGAGTCTTGCCGAACCTTTTTAGTTTGATTTAATTATTTTAATGTTGGAACAGCTCTATGTATAAAACGTAAATTTGTGTTGTGATTTATGTTTTGCAATAGCTATTTTGCAAAGAATCATGCTTTAATTATTGAGTTCCTGCTATAAAAAGCTTGTCCCGCTCACCAGTCAGCCATTGACTTGACAGACAGCACAGTTTTAGTGTAAAGGCTTTTTTTGTTTACACTCGTTTCAGACAGGCTTCCAGAGCACCATAACATTATCTTTAATGATCTAGAACAAATTAAAATAAGCTTTAGACATAAGCAAGCAAATATTTATTTTCGTCTGCAGTGCTCATTTCCTTGTAGAAAATGAATCGTAATATGAAAAAAAAGTAATTGATGAATTCAATTTTCATTTAATTTTACTCCACTGGATGCCTTTTCTTTAATGTTTCTACCAACCACTGAACCACTTATATCTATGGTTCCTATGGTCTTGAATTTTTGATCTTCAGGCGTTGAAAATCTATGAAAATGATTAGTTAATTTTTGGTCAAATAATTATTATTATTTACTCGGTTACAGATGTTGCTAGCTAACCTATTCATTCTGTGTTTTTATTTTTTATAACTTATTTCCTCTCGTCCCGCAGTCCATGCACACCTGCTGCTTGCTGTGCCATCGGGAGTTTAAAGACTGGGGGGCAGGCCAGGTGAACGGGCTCCCCAGTCACGGGTCCAAACTGGCAGAGGCTGTACCCGCGCTCTCCCAGGCCCTGCTCAGGGAGGTTCCAAGCCGCAAGCTGGCAGACGCTGTGCCTTCGCTCTCCCAGTCGCTGTTGGGTGAGGTGCCGCTGTGGATCTGCCAGAGCTGCAGGAAGAGTGTGGAAGAGGAGGAGAGGAGAACGATTCAGGAGCAAACTGCGCAGGTAAATGCGATTAGCTCTGGATAATTCATAGAAATTCTGATTTTATGAACTAGGGTTTATAGACAGTCAAAATGCTGGCATCAGCAGCATAAGTAGATCTTTAGAAACCATTGCCACAGTATTACATATCATTGTTACTATATATAAAATTAATTCTGAAAAATGCATCACGGTTTCCACACAAATATGAAGCGACAAGAGCCTAATAATCAGAAATGTTTCTTGAGCAGCAAATTAGAATGATTTCTGAAGGATCATGTGACACTGAAGACTGGAGTAATGATGCTGAAAATTCAGCTTTGATCACAGATGCATTTTAAATTATATTTTAAAATATATATTAAAATAGTTATTTTAATTGTTATATTTCACAATATTGCTGTTTTATTGATTATATTATTTTAATAATTTAAAAGATCAGTTTAGTTTAGAGGTTTTGGGGTCAATATCGATGATACTGGGCTTGAAAATATCAGTATCGGATCGAAAATGAAATAAGAGGTATTGCCAATCCCTATTTATGAGTTTAGAATATGGTGAATGTTGTGTTGAATTTTGTGAAAGGAATAAGCTGTAATTGTAATCTGTAAACTGTAGCATTTGGATTTCATTGCATTTAATACTAAATATGAAACAGAGTGGTAAACAAATCATGCTAAAACTGTTCTGAAAACTGACATTGCTTTCCTAAACCATTCTTGGTAATTTGTGCCTTTTAACAAACCAATATCGCAGTTTGTACTGGTGTTCAAAAAAGATACATTGTAAAAATGTGCGTATTACAAGAAAATACATTTAGTTTTCTTCTTCAAAATATTACATTTAATTCAGTGTGCTGCTTCTATTTTTTTGTAATTGTGAAATTTACTAAATGTACTACTTGTAATTGTGAAAATTGTTTCTACAACATTTTAAGAGTTAAAAAATCTTGAGATAACAATCCAGAATGTTTCCAAATGCTTAATTTTATACCTAGCATTCTTTTTTGTAAAACATTTTCTTATGCTGTCTTCATAGAAATTAAATAGATTTTAATAAAATTACAAATGTAAAAAAAAAAGTATATATATATAAGGAGCAATGAAGATAGCAATGCGCTGAAACGTTTGCTGGTGTCCATTCTGTTTTTAACCCACATGCACTTTGCACCTTTTTGCACGATGCAATTTGAAAAAGAAAATATTTTTTTGTAGACTTCCAGTCTTGAGTGGACTAGTGTGCGGCTAGCCACTCCTCTTGTTCATATATATATATATATATATATAAGAAATATATATTTTCGTTAGTTAAGCATTTTAATATTTTATTATCTAATGCAATGACGTTCATATATTAAGTGCGTTCAAGTAATATTTAGTTGTAAATTGTATGTTGATACTGTATTAAGTGATACATTTTTTGGGCTTATTTTTACTGGAAGATTAGCTGACTAAACAATGTTCAATCAGGTTTGTTGATGTTTAGTTTGCTTCCATTCTTTCATTTTATAAAGAACACCGTGCCAGAATTGTGACCAATACTGTCCTCTTTTTTTTTTTTTTTTAAAGAAAGATTAGTATGTCATTGAAGTCAACAAAAAGACCAAAAAAAAAAAATCTGATAGCACAATTTTCCATGCACCCTGTAGATCCTTAACTGTTTCTGTAGACACACATTTTGAGGTGTTTTCTGTCATTTGTCTAAAAGATGAATGTGTTGTAATCCAGGTGCCGCTGTCCCACTCGTCCTCGTGTAAGTCTCAGAGTTGTGGGAACGGTTATCCAGAGCATAGCTCAGTGGATTGGGACCCCAGCTCCTTCCTCTCCGCGCGCAAACTGTCTGGCCTGTGGAATTCAGCTCATTCTAACGGAGGGTCTCAGTGCAACCACAGCACACCTACGCTTTCACAGAGTAAGTCTGTTTTATTTCATTAGGCCTACACGGTGCTCTGGAACACTTGATTCTGGTTGTTCATTTGCAGCATGATATGCAGCCTGGTATTTTTGTATTATGACCACTGAATTGACCGTCTCAGTTTCAGTGCTAGTTTCATCTTTCACATCACTCCATAATTTCTTCTTTCTTCTCAGATTATGAACTTGAATCAATATGTCATGATCATTTATTAATTTATTTGGTGTTTAGCTGTGTAATAAGTGGGATAATGTAACCTGATCAAACTTTTCTTGCATTCTGCCAAGTGGTTTTCTTTAACAGATGTAAAAATACTAGTACACGTACTGTTATTTCTTGTCCTGTTAGGCGGAACGTTGGGACCAGCTTGCCATGAGAAGAGATCCTCTCATGATGCTCCCGGGAAGGCTGCCAAAACATTTGGGACTAAAGTCTGTCCCTACAGTCATCCCGCATCCCAGAATTCCAATGTGGCTTCTCCTGGGACACTGTCTGCCTCCACAGATCTATGTAAGACCAACCCCAAGCACTTCAAGACAATGTGTCGACGACCAACTCCTCCAGGTTAGAACACCATTCAGGCTACGATGTGAAATATGGGTAAAACTTAATGTTAGGTTTTAATTTTTAGTTAATGCATTAACTTGATGCATTCTGAACTAATAATAAACAACAGTTTTTTTTTTTTGCAGCATTTATTAATCTAGGTTAATATTCATTTATAAATATACTATTCTTTAATTCATGTGCATTTATAACACATTTACTCGTTTTTATTTATACAACTTAAAATGTGAAAATGTATTGGTATACACTATCGTTCAAAAGTTCAGGGTTGGTACGAGTTTTTGAAAGGTTTCTCTTATGCTCACCAAGGGTGCATTTATATGATCAAAATTACAATAAAAACAACAATATGGTGAAATATTATTGCAGTTAAATATAACTGTTTTCTATTTTCAGACAAATTTTATGTAATTTACTCCTGTTAGGGATGTTCATTTTAACTGGTTAACCGCTAACCGACGTAAGAATTTTGACCGATTAATACAATCAGTTAAATGGTTTAAAAGTCATTTATTTATTTATTAATTTTTTCTGTAATTTATAAAAAATATTTAAAAAGTTTTGCTGCTTGTTTAAAATATGCTATACATATGAAAAAAAATAGTTTTTTTAGAGACCCCCCCCCCCCCCCCATAAGTTGCATTTTATTATTTCGTTGTGAAATAGGCCTAATGCCGACGCAGAATGTTTACAAATATTATAATAAACACTGTAAACATAGCTAGGCACAACAAATCCTTTCAATTGAACAGTATTTAGAAAAGAACAGGAATTTTAAATATAAGAAGTCATAGCTATATATAAACGACAAGCCAAAATGAATTAATTTAGTCTAAAACTAAACTGAAACCATTGCTGGGTCTCTCATTCGACACAAAATCAAATTTTTCCATATACACGATGTATTTGAATGCCAAAATATTATTTATTATGTAGCCTACTTCACTCGTTTTCCAATAGCCACGTAAAACAAGTTGTTTTGCATAATATCATGGTGGTATGGTTATAACACTTACTGGCGCAAATTTTACTAGTGTGATTTATTTATTTTTATTTTTTCCTCCATATGTTTGACTGACTGTATTTTATTATGATAATGAACAGGTTGCAGCGCCAGAGCACTTGAGTTTTTTCCTTCTAACAGCGGAAGCAACTACTCCTTTTAGTCATAAAGATAATTGGAACTGTAAAAGGTTTGCCTTTATTTGTGTACATTCACAATATAAACAAATCGTTGTGCTTTTGTAAAATAAGCCTAAAGAAAAATAGGACGCGGCTTTATGCCTTCTGGTTTCCTTTCGCACAGTACAAAAATGAACCGAAACTGCATACTAGGCTACTTGTTGGACAGTATTTCTTTTGTTTTCTTAATTTATTAAGTAAAAATATATTTCTTGTATAGGCCTATTTATTCATTTAGTCTAGCTTTATCTCCGCTCTCAGAAGCGCTGCAGGTGCGTGATGTGATGCATGTGAATCCTCATGTTCTGTTTTTTGTGCATGTAAATTTAATCCCAGGGTAACAAATTTTAGTATTTTCAACGGGTCACAGATACTTATCCTTTCTCATTTAATTAAATTTTAATGTAAAATAATCTTGTCGGTTAACGGATAATAATTGTTTATTGAGCGTCGGTTAGGAAAAATAACTGAAATGAACACCCCTAAATTCCTGTGATACAACGCTGAATTTTTTCTACAGTCATTAATTCAGTCTGTAGTATCACATGATCCTTCAGAAATCATTCTAATATGCTCGATTTGTGCTCAAGAAACATTTATTATTATCATCAAATAAGCCTTTTGTAACGTTTCACTGCTTTACTGTCACATTTTATCAATTTAATGCATTCTTGCTTAGTACAAGAAAAAAACTGTAAATTTTACTTAATATAAGGTTCATTGTTGGTTCATGATACCTTATGCATTACCTAATGTTATTTACCATTTTGTTTAGACATATTTACATACAGTATCAGAAGTTGTTTTTATTATCAGTCTCAATGCTTCTATTGACGTTGTTTAGGTATAGAAGAAACTGAGCCTGGTTTCTCCCAAGGTTTTTTTCTCCATTCTGTCACCAATGGAGTTTCGGTTCCTTGCCGCTGTCGCCTCTGGCTTGCTTAGTTGGGGACACTTCATCTACAGCGATATCGTTGACTTGATTGCAAATAAATGCACAGACACTATTTAACTGAACAGAGATGACATCACTGAATTCAATCATGAACTGCCTTTAACTATAATTTTGCATTATTGACACTGTTTTCCTAATGAATGTTGTTCAGTTGCTTTGACGCAATGTATTTTGTTTAAAGCGCTATATAAATAAAGGTGACTTTTGACTTTAAAGGAGATGGGGTGGGAGAATATGTATGCACACCATACCTGTCAACAGTCCTGTTTTCCCGGGAGTCTCCCGTATTTCACACCCATCTCCCGCACCCCTGCTGTTTTGTAGTTTCTCCCGTGAAACTCCCGTAATTTGTGTGGCCCATACCTCTTTATATGAATGATCACATAAATATATTACCCCAATGTTTTCCAGTTGCCAGATCTTGTATGAAACCCATCTTACTCACAGAATCAATAAATTATTAAAATTTAAACCCATTTGCGACCACAACCTGGCAACCTAAATCCCAGTTGCGCTGTTGATATCTGTGCAGGAAGCAGACATGGGAATCAAGTGAAATGGGAGGGGAAGACTCTGTGGTGCTCCGGTGGGAAAAAACATAGAAAATATATATTTTTATATATATATATATATATATATATATATATATATATATATAAATACATTTCAGTTTACTAAATGATACAGCATTTATTACAGTAGCCTATAGAAGCTAAACAATATATTTTCTGCTTTATTCTCCAGTTTAAAACGTTTAGTATATAAACAAATGATAAAATTGACCATTAGAAAAATATAGGAAAAACAGTTACAGAATACAAATTGTTTTCATCAGTGTATTTAATTTTGTAGCCAATTAAAAGACATAAGAATAAATTAGTCAATTAGACTGCCATATCCAATGTTAAAAGTTAGTATCAGACTACATTAATAAGGAAATTTTGCTGTAGCACATAACATTTTGTTGTATAATAAACTGTTATGTAAGGAGAGATTATGAACCAATGTAGTTGCAGTGGGCAGTACCACCGGTCGCAGCAAAAATAGAAACCAAGCGACCGATAAAATGTCCCGTTGCTTGTTGCTGTCACTCAAATTAAGATGAAAGAGATATGATTTATCACTTGTGTCTGGCTAGGATACAGTATGTGCAAACTTTAAACTAAATAGACATCGCTTAACTACTAAATAACTAAGAATTAAAGCATGCCATTTTTTACAGGTGAGGCGTTCCACCCTATTGACCACCATCAAGCTGCAGACCTGTCAGTGCCGCCCAACAGTCCAACAGGCCTCTCGTCCCAGCATTCCTCGCTGCTGCCTCCCAAACAAAACTCCAGTCAGCATGTTCACGTCAACTCCGCTAGTTCGGGGTTGCCTTCGCACGCTCCCTTCTCCCCACTGGTACCAAACATTCACGCTCCAGCATCCAAGCACTCGAGTGGGGCGGACAGTCCGGTAGCCCTACTCAAGCCCAGCACCTGCAAGAACTCCCACATTCCTGCTGTTAGCACACAACACAGCAAACTCAGCAACTCGCTCATAGGATGCAGTCACCCGTGCAACGGACACAGTAACGGCAGCCCTGTAGCCTCCTCCAATGCTGGCCATCTAACATCTGGGGCGTGCAGGTGAGCATCTGAGGATGTACACTGAGCATCGGTTGTTTTTATTGCTTAATATTTCTGTGTGGTAAGTTGTGGTGTTTCGTTTGAGCAGGGACCAGGCGTGTAAAGGGCACAAGATGCCCAACGGGTCATTGTGTCACGCTCCGCCCTGTGAGCTTGAAGAAGGAGATGATGAAGACAGCAGCTCGGAGCGCAGCTCTTGTGCTTCCTCCTCCAACAATCAGAAGGACGGGAAATACTGTGATTGTTGTTACTGCGAGTTCTTTGGCCACAATGCGGTACTTTAAAGGTTTTTTAAAGGGTTTTGTGGGTCTTAGTTTGCCATTCCACTAATGAAAGACTTTAAAAGGTCTTAAATCTGAGCAGAAAGTCTTGCAAAGTCATGGCATTAAGTGTTGCACGCGCTGCTAAAAATGAATATCTTCGTCAGTGTTTTTGTCTTGTGCTCCACCAATACAAATATCTCAGCATCCTCAAATCAAGATATATTTGCTTGAGATACTAAATGAAAGTCTGTATCCTTGTTTTCAAAAAAATGTAACGAAGCTAGGTGGTTATGCTCAAAACAAAAATAAACATCTGCCAATAAGATATGAAAACTTGTTTAAGAAAACTGCAGGATTTATTCTTGTTTTAAAAAGCTTTAATTAATTTTTAATGAATTTCCCAGCAAACCAGACTTCTTTTCTAATGTCATTTTGCTTCTGATGTATCTTGATTTTTCTTTATTGTTTATACATTTGTATTGGAAAACAATAAACCTGCTGCATAAAGTTTGCAGTGTAAAAATAAATGAACCATTATTGATTGGAAGCAGAGATATTCAAACCTTAAGCTGAATGAATGAAAAAGTAATGGAGATTGTATTTTTTAACTTTGAAATGTTGCTAATAGAAACACATTTTGTGCTCCCTAGACATTTACATTTTGAAAACATATTGATGATTTGTGTTCCCTGCAATTTCTTAAATTTGCTTTACTTGATCTTAAAAAAGCCTTAAAAATTTGTACTAATCTTTATATTTAAACCTATGCTAATTCATCTTTAATGTTTAATTATTGTACTAACACATTATGTTTGTTCTCTGTCTACCGTAACTAAAACTATTTGTTTTCCTCTGTTCAGCCTCCGGCCGCCCCCACCAGTCGGAACTATGCTGAGATCAGGGAGAAGCTTCGGTCCAGACTGACCCGCCGTAAAGAGGAACTCCCTCAGAGGCAGGATCTAGACCCGGCAGCACCGAGTGCCATAGACCATCGAGACGTGAATGATCTATTAGACTTCATCAACAGCACAGAGCCCAAGCCTGTCAACAGCGCCAAGGCTGCCAAACGGGCACGGCACAAACAGAAGAAAAAGGCACAGTGTTTGTTTTGTGTATTAATATCCAGAAAAGAGATAATTATTTCATTATTTCTGGTTCAGTTGTTACATTGGAAGTGAAAGATCCTGAATTCTGGAAAAATAAGAAAACTGAAAAAAATTAATTAAGCACCAAATCAGCATATTAGAATGAATTCTATAGGATGAAGACTAGAGCAATGGCAGCTGAAAGTTCATTTTAAAAAATGCTCTTTAAAATATTATTTTGAATTTCTTATACTGTTGTAAGGATTGCTACCAGGCTTCTGTTTCAATATTTTAGCTTCTATTTTAGAACCTCTGCTGCCTTTGATTTCCAAAAATAGTTTATTTTGAAGCCAACTTGTCGTTTGCGTTCTTTATGCAAATGCAGCATTAACTCTTCCAGCTTAAATAATATATATGATTGTGACTGATTTCTCAACCATCTTGATCAGGAAAAGGAGAGGGCTCTTCAGGGCAGTGGTGAGGCAGCCACCAGCGAACCCCGCTCGGCATCTCCCCCTGACCCTGTAGAAGATTCGACTCTGGACGGGGAAGCGAACAGACTGTTGGAGTGGCCTCAGCTGGAGCTGGAGCGAGTTAACAGTTTCCTGACCAGCCGTCTGGAGGAGATCAAAAACACCATAAAAGACTCCATCCGTGCCTCCTTCAGCATGTACGACCTCAACCTGGACGTCAACGACTTCCCGAAAAAGGCAGCGACACTGGAAGGAAACCATCTGCTGTCTCACCTCAATGGATCTTCTGATTTGCAGCAGATAGACTTGGATCTGGCGCCTCTCTCACTAAGGAACTTCAAGAGAGACCTGGATATAGTAAACGGTTGGGAGGATACCACCACAGCAGCCAAAGACATCCAGAGGCTCCACTCCACGCCAAGTCTTTCCAAGCTCATCCGTGTGCGGTCACCAGAACGAAGCCCAGTCACGGGTTCAGAGTCCATCCAGCCTGGCACCGCATCTGTGGCCAAGCCCAACGATGTGGCCCTTGAAACCAAGCCCACAACTGGAGCTGGATCCAAGACAAAGAAGGGTAAGAAACAGCAGAATCAGAGGTACCAGGAGCAGGTAACTCAGGAGCAGGTGACCAGTATAAAAATGGCAAAAACTGAGACGCACAAAGTGCAGGAAACAAGGGCAGCTGATTCAGATAAAAGCACCAAAGGTGGATCCAAACAGAACCACCAGACTCAGCAGCAGACAGACTCCCAGAAAACGGGAAATAAGAGAGCAGAAGAGGTCAAAGCTTGCAAGCAGTCATCCAATGGGGCCTCAAACGGTCACCATAATACAGGGTCTAACACACAAAGGGGGAAGAATGACATCTTGGAGGTACGGGGAAACAGGCCGGACCATGACGTAGACACTAAAACCACCTCCAACACTTCCAGTACACAACTGAAGGGAAAGACTAAAAATAGGAACAAAAACAAGACGGAAAAATCGAATAACGCAATCGGTAAGTGACTTTTGGGTAATATCAATTTGGTCTGATCTTGTAGGTCTGTTGGATGAGACCAATTTACAGCTCTTCGTCACTTTTTCGCCCCCTGATAGATGATGTGTTCCTTCCCAAAGACGTCGATCCTACAGAAATGGACGAGATTGATCGTGAGGTTGAATATTTCAAGAGGTAAAGTCCAAAACAATAAATATTTGATAGATGTCTATTAAAAAAACGATTGCGAAATTATGGTATTTCTATTCAACAGTGTTGTGACTAAAACGCAACTTTTTTCTTCTCCTGATAAGACATGGCGACGGATGTTGGTAGGCCCATTATTAGGGCTTTCAACATAGAAAAAAACTGAATTTCAAATGTTCATCAAATTTAAAATAAAAGTCCACATTAGAATGCGAAAACGTTTCATTTGAATTTTAGGTGTGCATTATTTATCAGTGGCGCACGAAATGCAATGACGATGTAAGTGTAATTGCATCATAATGTTTTTGTTAGTCTATCCAGTGGAAGCCACTAGATGCAGAGCTGCTGTGTTGTTCATTAAAAATGTTGCAGAAAAAGAAAACATCAATGTGGAGAAGATCTTGTTTACATCAAAACTGAAACACATATTTCATATATTTTCTAGAGAAACATCTATCACCGGTGCATTTGTATCTCGCACAAAGGAGCAGCATGTTTAGAAAGCCATGTAAAATTAATGCAAGTTTAACTTTGAAAAAAAACATATATCGAGACTTTATGGCTGGGTTTTTTTTCCCATCCCACTGCATCTCATGTTTTTAAATGGAAAAATGTATTCTGTGTGACTGGCTTTCCACCCTTTGTATTAAACTATGCATACATACATGATGCTGTTTTGTTTATAGTTCTTTAAGCAACTTAATTAATTATAATTGGTTTATAAATTAAATTTAAATTAAATTAAATGTATGCATTTAGCAGACACTTTTATCCAAAGCGACTTAAAGTGCATTCAGGCTATCAATTTTTACCTATCATGTGGTCCCGGGGAATTGAACCCCCAACCTTGCGCTTGATAGTGAATAATGCTTATGCTATGAATAAACGTGCATTAGTCATTTTGCTCAATGCGCCCTCTTGTGGCCTCAGAAAAGAAGCCAAAATTATGCATTTTAAATTTGAATATAACTCATATTTCTATTAATATTTAAGTACAAAATTCAAATGATGTTTTTTAGCCATTTTGACAGCCCTACCAATAATACTTGAGAGACGCCATGTATGAGGTGTTTCTTGGAGGTTAAAGTACATTTAAAGAATGATCATGTGACTTTTATGTAGAAAACAAAAAACTCTTCTATTGCAGTTATGCTAAATATTCCTTTTTCGAATTGCCTGAAAAACCACCTCATGCGAGTGTAAAAACGTTTTTACAATATATGGGACTTCTTGCAAATTTGTTTTGTTTCCATTGAGTGTATTTTTAATTTGCAATTTCGATTTGCTCAATTTGAAGGGTAATGGAAGTAGGGCTTACCAAGTGCAGATATAGAAATCAAGTGATGAAGATACAGAAGATACAATCTCCGGGTTGAGATTGTATCTTAGATTTACAAGGAAGAGACATTAATTGTCCCTTAATCACAGTACAGGTCATTCTTGGAACAAGAATTTTATTTATTTAATCTCTCTATTTATTTATTTTTAGGTTTTGCCTTGACTCTGCTAAACAAACCCGACAGAAGGTGGCCGTGAACTGGTCCAACTTCAGCCTCAAAAAGATGCCCTCAAATGCAGCTCAGTAACAGATGGGTGATGGTAAACAGACCTCCTCCCGTCTCCTCCTCTCCCAGCAAGACTGTACTAAAAACCAGTTTGGCCTTTGGTTACTGTACTTAACACCTGATGGGCCTAAGGTTTCTCCCTCTCACAGCTCTTTCTGCCTCTATGCCACGGGACATTGATTTGACCACCATTCATCAAATACGTTTTCATTTGACCTGTTGTTCACGGGGGATCACACTGGATCCTGACCTCAGTCCGAGAACTTGCATCCTGTTATCGCTAAAACACGTTCGGGTACCGATCTAGTGCTTCTACATGCTTTATATGTCGTATGTACACAGTTGTTTTACAATAAAAATGTTTTAAATTCACAACAATGGTGAGGTTTGGCCCGCCACGCTTTTTTCAGCTCTTCATGTGTTTTAGAAGGTACTTTTATGGTTGCACCATCATGCATTTTTGCAGACTCCACTCACCCTGCAAATATACTGTAGTCTTAAGCCCCGTTCACACCAAGAACGATAACTATAAAGATAACGATATTAACGTCCACACCAGCGAACGATATCGTCTGTTTATTCTGAGCGCACGTGCGTCTGCCGCTTTAAATCCTCGAACTCGTTATAGCAGGATGGATTCTGATTGGATGCCAATGTTTGTATCGTTCATCAGATGGAAAAAAATAGTTCTGAAAATGATTCCAACGATACCGTTTCTCTATGCCTTTATCGTTATACGGTAGTTGTAGTGTGGCTATTCTTTAATATTGAGAACGATTTTTAGAACTATATCTTTATCGTTGTCTTTATAGTTATCGTGCTTGGTGTGAACGGGCCTTTAGTATAGATACGAAAAATGTTTTTTTATTTTTTTGATAATACAAAATTCGAATTGCTGTATCGTGTCCGATTGTCAAAATGGAGGTAAAAAGGCAGGAAAGACTGTTGTGTTCACTTATGCGTTTTAGTTTCTAGAACTGTCCATGTGAGATACAAAGATCTGGATAGAATATACTGCACTCGTGTCATTTCACAGTCGACTTTGTGAGGCCAAGTGCAGCTGTGACAGTTTATATGCACAAAAAGTGAACCGTGCGCATAGACTTTGTTGTCTTTTAGAACAATGAGAACATCCGTACCTTTGCTTACAATGTATGATGTGTTAAACTGTTTTGTTTTATGACTGGAACTTTTCGAGAAAAGAAAAAAGGAATCAACACTAAAAAGAAACTGATTTTAAAGACCTGTATCTGTTGACTGTGTCACTTTTATACATGAAATATAAGGTTGAGCAAATGAGGTACATTGCCTTTGCATGATGCGTAAAAACTGACAAGTGTAGGCAACTACAAATCTCTCCCTTGTCCTTCGACTCTTTATGGAATGCTGTTCCAAAATGACTGTTGGCAAAATTCCCTGACCGAAATCTTATGGTAGTGTCCCTGCTGATCCTCCCATGCGGTGGTTTGGATTTAGTTCTGTGCTGTAAACACGTTCTCAATGCTGTTGTCGTGAGTTTCAGTTTGAAGTTGGTTCTCCAGCAGTGCACCTTTGTTTTGGCTGCATTATGGTATCAGATCTGAGTTTATACATCCCAGACACTGGCAGCAGTTCTGCTGGTGTAGTTTCAGTCCACTGGTGCGTAACAAGGTCAGACCTGTTTTCATTTGTTACATTTGCAATGGCATTTTATGATTTACAGGGGTTTTAAGATTCCTTTCAGTGGTACCGTGCCTGTAATATCTGGTGGCCCTTTCCATAGCTTTGTATGTCTGCGTTATACTGTTTTTTTTTTACTCATGTACCCCTAATGCTGACCCCCATCTGGAAAAATCCCAAATACAGATATGACATTTTTGGGGGGAAATAAGGGTCTCTGTGTTTATGAAGACTAAATCTCCTTTGAAGGAATTCTTTTGAGAAAACTTTGAGTTTTTTTTTTCCATATTTTTCCGAAACCTTTGACTCTGTCCAGGTTATAATAAACTAGAAGACATTATCTTAAACATTTGGAATGTAGATTTATACTATACCATTAATGGCCAAGTGTATGTTGGCTTTGTTTTATTTTATTATTATTTTTTTTTATTATTATTATAATTATTATTATTATTCACTTTTGATACTGTGAAAATCTTTCATGCAGAAAGATTAAAACATGACAATTTTGAGAAAAGAAACGTGTTGTGTTTGCTTTCTAACTTTATACTTTGGTATGAAAATGTGGTAATATAAGAACCCGCTTAAATGGGAATGAGAAAACAATAAGTTAATAAGTTTTTTTTTTTTAATCTGTCATTACGTCCTATCGTAAAACCGTGTGACTTAATGATATGGTACAATTTCTTTGAGTACGATTGGCTGCTTTGGTCACTCTTCACTTTCATTGCTTTTGTTTGCTCTCAATGCAAATGAATAGTGACAGCTGCACATTTCTTCTATCTACTAGTTTGTCTTACAGAAAGAAAGTCATACAGGTTTGCAGCAACATCATGGTGAAAAAAAACAATATATATATTTTTTTACATTTTCAAAATACCTTGGTTCGTACCTTTTGGATCTACGTAGTGTACGTAAGCTGTACGTCATGCGTCCGTGGATCATTAGCAGCGTAACATGCTAGCTAGCTAGTGTATAAACAATGCTTGTTTTGGGTGTAATGTAAGATTTATCTGTCTAATTATTGTACTAAATATCGTCGCTAAATTATAACCTTAAAGCTTATAACATCGAGCATCATGGGAACGGAAAACCGACCCAAAAAGGTGAGTTTTAATAATAACACACCTTGATAAGTAAATAGATAAATAGATTCGAGCAACAGGTTTAACCCCATTTACTGTATAAAAAGTGTAAAAGATTTTTCTGTACAGGTTATCTGATGTGTAATGAAGTTTTAGAATTTTATAAAGAGAATTAAAAATTGTCGAAAATAAATAGCTTTAGTGTAATTTATATAAAACTAAGAAGATAATATGTTCTGAACTGCTGCATAACTTCATGCGATGCTGTATGACATGTATGCAGTTCGTATTATATGTAACACTTTGTGACTTATGTTATTGTCAGAGAAACTATTCGGAGAAGTCAGGATCGGAGGTTCTCAGAAGATGATGACTGCCGTATGTTCCTGTTAAGATCAGAAAACAGCAGATGGTAAGCAACTGATACTAAGATTACAGCGATAAGTCATGCTTTTGCTGTTCTATGTCCCAGCATCCTAATACCTGTGTTTATTTGATATGACTCTAAGCTCCAGGTGGTGATGCGTTTTCATGGGAAAGCGCTCACAGAGGAGGAACTGAAAGATAGTGGCAGAAAGATGAGGATGAGGGTCTGGGTCCCCGGTCAAATGTCTGTCTGCTGGACCAGCACCAACATCTCCAGGAGAAAGCTGAAGGTCTTTACACCCTCCCCTGTGCTTCATTGCTTGTTTACGGTCTAATGCAGTGGGTCTCAATCAGTGTCAATATAGGAAAATTAAGCAACCACAATTCATTTTATGATTCTATAAGTTTCAATTAACTTAAACAACAACAACAACAACAAATATTTTTTGCTTGGAGAAAGAAATATGATTAACATCAAAGTTAACATCTTTATTGTATTTTTAGCATTCAATTAATTTTATTAATAATTTAAGTAATTCAATCCTGTTGCAGCCACCTTGTATGTTTGTTAAGTCCACTTGGTTTAGAACCCTTCTACAAATAGAGTTTGGAGAGAGTCATTTCAGTCTTTCTGTTGGGATAGTCAGTTTTTAATATTTGTAAACTGAGTATTTATAGTGAGTTCTCTTTAAAAAAGCTTATCACATTATTAAAATGTTTTCGTTTGTCCAACCTATGTGTGAAAATCAAGGAGTCAAAATGAAATATAAACCTGGAAGTACATAAAGATCTAGTATTTATAGAAATTATTATTATTATTTTATTATTATTTATTATTTTTATAAAAAACTTTTAATGTAAGTGATTAAAGTATTAAAGATTTTTGCACAAAGATTCTAGGCTACTAATCAAATAAGAAAACCAATAGTTTTTGTTGTTTTGTTTTGTAAATATAACATCAATTCTTAAGTAGTTTCAATTTTTTCATTTGTTATTTATCCTCAAATCTTATTAATAATTGCAGCTCGAAAGGAGTCTGCCAAGGAGAAACGGTTGAAAGAGGAAGAAAAGATTCTGGAGAGCGTGGCTGAAGGCAGAGGTAAGCGACGACAAAATAATTTACCAGATTAATCAATTTATTGGTTATAAGTACTTATCATCATAAAAATGCATATTTTAATATCTTTATCACCTCTAATATCTGTGAAGGAAATAGCCCAAGGTATCATATATGAAGACCCAATAAAAACAAGGTGAGCTGCCTTTAACTCTCCATTGACTCATCATTTGTGATGGAATTATGTGCAAATTTGTGCAAATTATGACAACAGCAATTATCTTCTTCTTTTTCTCTTCAGCTGGAATGCACCCTGTAACATTCTTTGCTAATGGCCTGCTCTCAACTTTAATGGTCTTTGCAGCCATCCTGAAAGGACTGAAGACACCTATTCAGATTCAAGGAATACCAACCATGTGAGTTGCATTTGGGCTTGAGGCAATATTTAGCAATTATCATGCAATATCAGGAGGTTGTGTGTGTGTGTGTGTGTGTGTGTGTGTGTGTGTGTGTGTGTGTATAATGTAAAAAAAAAAAATATATATATAAAATTATAAAATTAGTTTTTGTTTTAGTCTCTCTGTCAGGGACATGATTGGCATTGCCTTTACTGGCTGGTTTTCAAGCTGCCCATCATTAAGTATTGTCTGGAGCAGGAGAAACGGCCACCCTTCTGTAAGAGAAAGGGACCATACGGCCTCATCATCTATAAGCCCACATCCTGTGTCATCTGCCTGAAAAATGAGAAGCCCATTACCTGTATGTAACAAGTATTTCACTATATTTCATCATACAAATCATAAGCCAGACAGTACAGGCACCAGAGAGCAGCAGTATGGTCATTTATTCATTGTGTGTCTTTTTCTCCATCTGTAGAGGGAGCTGGCGAGACAGACACATAGTATCATTGAATACTACTGGAAACTCCTCGAGGATGAAGGGGCTCCTCAGGTGCGCTGTGCTCTGTGTATTGGGGGCATGTCTGTCAAAGAACAGATGGAGGTGGTAAAACAGTGCTCTTGCTTTTTTTTTGCTCATTATTATGATTTTATTTAGGGTCAGAGACAAACGCTGCTTTTCAGTGCCACTGTGCCCAAGAAGATCCAGAACTTTGCCAAAAGTGCTTTAGTGAAACCCATCACCATTAATGTGGGCAGAGCTGGAGCTGCAAGCTTGGATGTCATCCAGGTAAGACATTAAGATTCAGGCGAGGCCCAGCATTATTCTTTCCTAGTGTTCCTTTCGATCCTTTGAGTTCTGTGAACATTGCCAAGGTCGATTTTTGTTTTATTTGTATTTTTTTGGAGTGTTGTGCAACACACACCACTGTTTTAAAGGTTTGGGGTCAGTAAGATTTATTTTTTTCATTTTTTTGAGCTATTAATAGATTTTATTCATCAAAGATGCATTCAATTTCAAATCAAACGCTGTGGTAAAGACATTTATTATTTTACAAAAGATTTATATTTAAAACACGTGCTGTTCTTTTCCACTTTCTTTTAAATAAAAATCCTAAAAAAATGAATCCCGGTTTCCATAAAAATATTAAGCAGCACAACTGTTTTCAACATTGATAATATTAAGAAATGTTTTTGAGCACTGAACAAGCATACTCAAATTTTTCTGGATCATGTGACACTGATGACTGGAGTAAAATAAATTACATTTTAAAATACAATAAAGTAGAAAACGTTTATTTTAAATAGTAATAATATTTCACAGTATTACAGTTTTTGCTTTTGTGATCAAATAAATGCAGCCTTAAGGAGCATGAGAGAAACTACCCCAAACTTTGGAACGAGTGTGTACTAGAGCTGCATGATTAATCGATAAAAGATCGCGATCTCAAATCAAACACCCACACAATCTTCTTTCTAAACTACAATGATATGTTTTTTCATGCTGCTTCTGACACACAGAGAGCAGTTGTCATGTTTAGGTATGAAGCAGTTTGTCTTTTCAACCACACAGTATCATTTGTGACTTACAATCATTCATATTCATTCAAATAAAGTTTGGTTGTTAACAATGTTGATTTACATTGTTTCGACACTAGGTGACGACAAGTGACTGTTAAAAAAATTATTTCTCATTGAATCGTTCATTCAAGAGATTTGTTCAAACAAGTTGATTCATTCAGTAATGGAAGTATTTATGATTTTGTAATTAAATCATGAATTAAAAACTTTTTTTTAAATAATTCATACAAATTAATGAGGCAATTCATATTTTGTCACAGCCTTTAATAAATTATGTGTTATTTTGCTTAGTTCAAATCATGGGAGAATCGCGATCTCTGTTTGAAACAAACAACAAAAAAAATCCAGAATTGAAAACTCGAGTAGTGATGAAGAAAATTCGTCTTTGCGTCAGAGGAATGACATTACATTTTATAATAAATTAAAATTGAATTGATTTTTATTATATTTTGATCAAATAAATTCAGCCTTGATTAGCAGAAGACAGTTATTTCAGAATCATTAATAATTGTAATGTTTCTGAACTTTTGGCAGGTACTTTAATAATAATAACAACATTTCTATTTACTTTAATATATTATAGTACTAAATTATAATATATTATTACATTGTTGTCATGATTATTAAATGCTGCTTTTTATTTTTTTACAGGACGGTGTGTATTTTTTACAATATAAGATATATATTTTAATGTGCTAAATTAAATATTTTTAATAATGCGTGGTTTAGGGCGTGGTCAGATTTTCCTCCTTTTTTGTCTCTAGCTGATCACATGCCTGATATATATACATCCTGTCACTTTTAGGAAGTGGACTATGTCAAAGAGGAGGCCAAAATGGTTTATCTCCTGGAGTGTCTCCAGAAGACCCCACCGCCAGTACGTAGCTTCTTGCTCTTCTTAAAAAATAAAATCTGAGAACCCTAAATAATCATAATTCGAACAATCATCCTCCCCGTGTTGTTTTTTAGGTATTAATATTCGCTTAGAAAAAAGCAGATGTAGATGCCATACACAAGTATCTTCTGCTGGAAGGTGTTGAGATGGTGGCTATTCACAGAGAAAACGGTTTGACATCATCCACCTCAATCTGCTTGTAGCACAAACACCAGCAATCAGCTTTATGTATGCCATTTCCTGCAGCTACAAGTGCTGTCCACCGGGTGTCAGCTTCTGTTGTGGTCTGGCTCCTATTATAGCACTGTGTGATGAGGGTGCTAAACAAGTGCTCAAACTATGTCCGAAGATTGTCACCAGCAGCTAAGTGTATGTGGCTTCACTTGACCATGATCATGCACTAACAACTGCTGTTTGTTTTACCTTAAACATATAATCGTTATGAATGTGACTGTTTAGCACAAAGGTAAACAGGACAATACAGTTCAACCACACGCTCCTCAATAAACTGTGTGTGATTTTTGAATTATGACTTGCCAGAGGAGATTGAGAACTATGGTAGGTTTTCAGATGATTGGTTTTTGGCCTTATTGGTTTGTATACACTACTTTTCAAATGTTTGAGGTCAGTAAGATGTATTTATTTACACAAAAAAGTGCCTTTATAATGCTACAAAAGAGTTCTGCTTCAAATAAACGCTGTTGTTTTGAGCTTTCTATTCATCAAAAATATTAAGGGACACAACTGTTTTCAGCATTTATGGGATATGGCAAATTACAATGATTTTTTTTTCTGATGGATCATGTCACACTGAAGACTGGAGTAATGATGCTGAAAATTCAGATTTGCCATCACAGGAATAAAGTTATATTTTAAATAAAATTACAGTAGAATTTGCTGTGGATTTAAAATCAATTTCTCAAATCAAATTGATGTGATTTAGGATTAATTAATTAATTAAATAACTGCTGGACATCGGCGTTTAATTTGAGCAACGATAGTACAAGCACTTCGTTTAGGCCAAACATTTGACAGAAGTTTATACAACCACTAAACCATCTTTGAAACCAACTTGATAAGTGTCATTGCAAAAAAAGTTTGGAAAAGTGAAGTAAGTTCTAAGATAAACTCCTGCTTAATTTAACTGCAGCTGCCAGATGTTTGTAACACAAGCATTTAATGTTTATTTCACAGTCCATAGAATAGGCAGAACAGGTCGATCTGGAAAGACGGGAGTTGCCACAACATTTATCAACAAAGGATGTGGTAAGTTTCTTTTTGTTTTAATGTATAGATTTATCTTTGGCGTTTGTCTTTCCGTTTTCGTTTCTTGTCAACGTTAACTATCACACACAACACAATGATTTGTTTATTCAGAGAATATACTATATAGATTTGAAAATTGAGCATCAAAATCCTTTTTTTACAGATGAGTCTGTACTAATGGATCTAAAAGCTTTGTTGATTGAAGCCAAGCAGAAGGTTCCTCCTGTGCTGCAGGTTCTCTAGACGTGAGATGAGATGGTGCTGGATATTGGAGGTACACATTATGTACTTATTGCTGAAACAAGCTTATGTAGCCAGTTGAGCACATGCCCAAAATGATTGCAACATTACTGCACAAGAGGCTCTGCAGTGCTCAAAAGTATAAGATATTTACCTCTTATTTCTCCATCCTAGGAGAGACAGGCTGTATGTTTTGTGGTGGTTTGGGCCACAGGATCACAGACTGTCCCAAACTTGAGGCCATGCAGAAAGAACAGGACACCAAAATCGGCTGCAAGGACTATCTGGCCAACAGCTCCATGGATTTTTAATGCTGTTTGTTACTTTGCCGTCAAATCTTTCTTGAGAGAGGCTCTTTTGTCTTGAATCATTTTGTACAAAATGTATCATTCTTGGAATTGTATATTTGTTTATTCATTTCAGTCGAACTATTTCTTGTTTGTTGCGAAATGCAGTCAAAAAGTCTTGTGTAAGAAAAAATATGATAAAGTGAGCTTTTCCTAGAGTTCTCAGTAGGTTTTGCTGCATAATAACATTGTCATATAATATTGTAACAGCTGAATTGTTACGTGTTTGTCTGAAACCCACTCAGGGATGTTTTTGACAGTTAATTGGTTGTTTTTTTGCCGCACATCCAGTGTAAATAAATGATGATCAGCTTATGCCACCCTCTTTATTTTATAATGCAAACTGCAATAAAATTCTTCTCTGACATTGTCCTGTTTACAACCAAGTTTGGATGATTATTAATAAAACAACACGTCAAAGTAAAGTTTTCAACTTTGGAGGAAATAAGTGGTGACCATTTTTAGCCGCCTGTTGGTGAATGACGTGGTCCCTTAACCTCACAGAAGCACTTGCTTGATATCAAGTTTAGCATCATACACTGTTTCTCTCTCTCTCTCTCTCTCTCTTTTGTCACCTTCTGTAGAAAATAGAGGAACTGGCGCACTTGGAGGCAAACAAGCACAATGGATGTAATCTCTAAAGAGGGTCTGCTCTTTTTGCAGGGGGTCAAGTTTGGGAAGGTGAGGTTGTTTACCGAAAACTGAAAAAATCATTTTACAAAATTCAAGAGGGCACTTTTATGTATTTTATTTGTTATATTTAATTCTAGTAGTACTACTACTATTTGATGCGCTAGTTTTTATTCTTTTTATATTACTTCTATTAATAGTATATACTGTTTCTTGCTCAACTCGCTGAGTTTATTAAAATGTCAGACATTGAAGTATATTAGAATTAAATTGATTTGAGATGTAAAGATTAAAGTTCACCATGTGAGGCAAATTTTTACATTTCTCTTCCCTGCATGACTTTCCTTAAGATAAAGCTAAGATTTGTTTTTTTGTTTTTTGGTCCATAGCTGATGATCTCCAGTGTTGTTTGGTTATTAGCATTCTCCAAAGTCTCATCTTTTGTGTTCCACAGAAGACAAAAGTCATACAGGTTTAGAACGACATGAGCCTGACTGAATTTTCATATGAACTATCCCTGTAATGTAATTTAAGTATGAAGTAATGATATTTTGGTTGGAAAAAGTTGGGATGGACCATTGATAATCACAGTTATGACAGCCTTAAAACATCCCTTTAAATATTTACAAGAAGCCCAGCTGTACATTATTACTAGAGAAGGGAAACGGCAGCTGGTTAACCACCTGAGGTGCTTCCATCTTCATGGTAGTGTTTAATGGCCATGAATCATGCATGGGAGATAAAACGAAGAACCGTTTCAGAACTTCTGCTCCCTCTGGCATGTTCTCCCAAATATCTAACCGTATTAAAAGTATTAAACCAGAGAGTTTGATGTTAAACCCTTCAGAGTTATGTGCCGAAATAATTCATTTTCTTCAGTCTGTCGTAGCCTCAATTAAAACTAACATCTCCCCTTGTTCCTGCAGAAGATATGGCGGAAATCCTGGCTGATTCTGTTCGAGCCCAGTCCTGCAGGTATCGGCCGGATGGAGCTGTATGACATGCGTGATAGAGGGGGACTGACGGGGTCCGCCATCGCAAGGCCTTCGGGGCTCAGGAAGATGGACAAACGGGTGATCCGCCTGACAGACTGTCTGAGCATCACTCCAGCCCCAGGAGAAAGCTGTCCCACAGGTTGCTCTGCCTTCTTTTTAAACACCATCTCATCCACCTACACCATCGCTGCCCCCTCCCAGGAGGACTGGATAAATGTTCTGTGCCAGGTAGCATTTCAGGTAAGGTCAAGTCAAACAAGTCAAGGCTTTATTTACAGTTCGCTTTATACAATAATAAACAGGGAAATAACACAATCGGTGATGCACACGTCATCAAATATGAGACAAATTCAAATTCTGCTCACTTTTACAAAGCCAATAATGTCATCATTCTGATTTATTAAGTCTTGAGTTTTTTTCTCACCCTGTGGTGTAAGTACAGTCAAATCATTAATATCACTGAATATTAAGTCTCTTTTAAACCCCAACTAAGCAATCCAAAGGTGGATTATGGATACGGGCAAACCCATATTTTACTTTTATTTGAATCAACTTGCATTGCATTCAAGGAAGACATTTAATCAATTCATGCATTCCTTGACCTTGGAATTGCTAGGACTTTATTCTACTGTTTGAGCTACATGTGTCAAATTCAAAGTGGAAAAAAAAAACAATGCCACGTAATACCAAGATTGTTTACTCCGGAACATGGAAGATAGTTTTCAATTCTGCCAAGACGTTGGATCCAGACTCTTTTTCAGACCCCATCAGTCCATTTTAATCCATTCTGATATCCTAAACCAGTCAAAAGCAAGTTTGTCTGATACCATTCACTAGTTAACACTACATTTTGTCTCATATTCAATCTGCCCAGGAAGAGCAGAAACAAGTTTATTAAATAATATGAGTTGCATTTTCTTCGTAACATAAAGCAAGTCATAATGAAGGACATTTTCCCACTACTAAAGTAACTAAAGTCAACATATTTATGAAGTTAAGGTGCAGCTTTCACACAACTGCTAACCCGTCACAGAGGAAGTGTTGATAACCGCACCTTTGAGTATGTGATTGCACAAAAGTTTTCATAAACTTTTTGTTTTTTTTTGCAAAGAATGATATGATAAAAAAGAGGAATTACTAATGTATATTTATCAACTTTCTGATATTTTTAGAAGACCAAAAGAACCGAAGATACCATGAAAGATAAATGTACGACACCGGCTGACAATGACCTCTACTCAACCTGGGGAGCAGGTGAGAATGGGCTCAAATACTCTTCTCTACCAGCAAAGCTGATCCGGAACTACAGTGACGATTATCTGCTGTTAACCTAAGTGTTACCAAACTGTCTGTTGCAGTTGAGCAAGAGGGTGTGTCTTAATAGTGCAGATGAACATTTCCATTACTCAGTGTTTTTATTGAGGTCAGACATGTGTGGCCTTTTATCTACATAGATCTGAAAAAATAAGAGCACAAAATGGTCACTCTCAAACATATTATTTGATAATCAGTCGATTGTCAATGAATTAAAACAATTTAGTTAAAATCTTCGCAAAAATGGCATATATATATATATATATATATATATATATATATACATATATGTGGCAAGCTGTTAGTCAGTCTACAATTAAGAAAATAAATAGGATAGTTTCTCAATTTAAATACCTATTTCGTATTGATTAAATTTATAGTGTTTAGATTCAAGTTGGTGTTCAGTTTAAGTTTTTGTCTTTTTTTCTTATTGTTAGTTTTCTGTACACATACAGACATATCTTTGGTGTTGCAGAATATTTTATGGTTTGCTTTTTCAGCTTCTGTATTTTAATCTTATTTTGAAGAAAGTGGTTTGAGGGTTTATCATCTTCCTCATAGAAAAGTTTTAGGTAATGCATACTTCATTTTAAATTTTCTTAGTATTACAATGCTCACCTAGTAGTGTTAAATAACAGATGCTTTTTTGCAAAGTTACTTTTTTTTAGTAAATGATTAGCCGTTGAGTTTTAGAGAAACCGTTCATTCTCAAGCTGATTTGTAACACAGATAACGGTAATGCTTTGGAACACAAAGTAACTTGGGAAATTCCCGTTTAAACTCATTCCGGTCGGTCACTGTGAAAGAACACAATTTTGTTCTTATCTGAAACATGTTTTTGAGCCACACAGATGTACTGTTGTGAGGCAATAAAGGCAAGCGTGCATAAAAGTTTTCAAGGTTTTAGGAACTAAGGTCCCTTGGTACATTTAGTACAGTTACAGCACTGCACTAGTAGATAAACAGTTGTTAGTAGTTTTATTTGTAATAAATTGAGAAAAGTCTTTATAGACTTGGAGTTGAAAGACTTGTGTATTCATACATATATGAATATGTATGTGGTAAATATGTAACTAGAAACACTTGCACTGCAGATTAAAAATAATAAATACTTTAAAATTGCTGAAGTAGTTAGTTTACTAGGCTGATTGTTAATAGACTTTTTAGTTTGTCTATAAAAAAATAGTTTCTCAGTTCAAATGAAAATTTCATGCCTACTGTGCTTATTTATTTAGTAAGTAGGATACTGTGTAAGTAGTAAAGAGTAGTTTAGTCTTTTCAACCCCTTTTGGATATAATAATGCAAGAGATGTGAAGATGATTTGGGGGAAATTAGGTATACAGCCTTATTTATTTATTTATTTACATTTTGAATATTCAAAAGTCAAGATTGTTTCTAGATCAACCTTTCATTTAATCCATTTCACTGCTTCGTAATTTTTGGCAACTGCTGTTAAATACATTTAGTTCTGTCTTCATGTTAAATTCAAGAGGTCTGACCTCAGAGATTGAGGGTTTTTGTGCAGAGATGTTTTTATGAATTCCATCCCACAGGCCAGTTCCAGGTGACAGTGCAGAGCACAGATGCGTCTCAAAGGTGCAAGATGTCTGGGTCATACCTGCTGTCTTCTGAGAAAGAGGCTATTTGTCTGCTGGACCTTAAGACTGGACAGGCCATCTACCATTGGCCCTACAGGCTCCTCAGGAGGTTTGGCCAAGTCAAGGTGCCTCATGAGAAATAAAAAAAATATGCAACCCTCTGAATCATCATGTTTGCTCATATAAACTAATTACTGTAAAACTATACATTACTGTTCAAAAGTTTGGGATAGATTTATTTTTGTTATGATGACCAAAGCTGCATGCTAATTAGCTGAAAAATACAGTAAAACAACAGTAATCTAAATATTACTAATGTTTTAATGTTTTAAAATGTATTCCTGTGATGGCAAAGCTGAATTTTCAGCAGCAATTACTACAGTTTTTAGTGTCATATGATCTTTCAGAAATCATTCTAATATGCAGATTTGCTGCTTAAGAAACATTTATTATTCTTAGTAGTAGAAGTAATACTAGTAGTACTATCAGTGTTGAAAATAGTCGTGCTGCTTTTGTGGAAACAGTAAAGAATTTTACAAGGATTTTTGATGAATGGAAACTGAACATTTTTGTAACAGTTCAAATGTATTTACTGTTACTTTTGATCAGTTAAATATGGCCTTCCTGAATAAAAGAAAAAAAAATTCCCACTGACCACAAATGTTTAAATGGTAGTGTTTGTGATGAAATAGCATGTGTCTTTTTAAACATTAGTTCACATTTGCTCTATTGAGTCAATATTTATTTTTTATTTTTTTCAGGGGGGAATCATGATTGAATCCGGTCATCGCTGTCACACTGGGGAGGGTCAGTTCATTTTCTTGTCAAAACAGGGGGCGCAAATAAAAAGGGCCATTGAGGACGCCATCATGCACCAGAGTGTCCAAGAACTGCTGGCACAAGCCACCGCTCTTCCGCAAGAGACCGCCCCCAAGCCCCCCTCGCCTAGAAGCAAACCACGGGGCAGGCCCAAGGTAAAAAATATTCCTCCGATCAGTGTGAATCAAGATCCACCATCCATACCACAAGCCATTCCACCCCCACCACCTTTACCAAAACCCAAAATACAGGGTAGGGACAAAACTAAGATCAGTAAGCAACCTCAAGGCAACAAGAATCAGGAAAGACCTTGCCCACCTATATTGAAAAAACCCGGGCAGCCAATACACAAGATCATTGGAGGTGTTCTCACCCTCCAGAATGTCCAAAAGGGATCATCCACTCCTCCTCAACAAGCCCCGCCACTACCGCCCCCCTTGCCTAAAACCAAACCACAGGACAGGCCTAAAGTTAAAAAGCTTCCTCCAATCAATACAAATCAAGATAGACCCTGCCCAACAGTACCACGCAGATACATCTCCTTACCAGATCCACCACCTCACGTCAAAAGCCCAGTAATTAGCCCGGATGAAGTTTTGTATTCAGCAGTTTTTCATCAACCAAAGCCAAGATCAAAAATGGATCTCCCAAAAGTTCCAACCCCTCCCAGTCTACCACCAAACACGGATACAGATGTAACCGTGGATGAAGAGAAGGACTGGAAATTACCACAAGAACCCTCTGAGGACAAAAATGAAGAGACTCCCTACACTAACTGGACAGAGAAGACCACTGGCGAGCAGGATCAACCAGATCTTCGGGACCTTTATAGCACAGTGAATTTTGCAGCTAAACGTAAGAACAGACAGACCGAGGACAGTGATGATCAAGAGCAGCCTAACACTGAACAACAAGCTCCTGTTATCACTTCCAGTGAAATCCCTGTCGACTTCAAAGAGACCCTTTCTGGCATTCTGTTTAAAGATCTGTCTAAAATTCCACCCCCATTTCCACCCAGGTCACGTGGGGGAAGCAGTGAACAGTTAGATCGACTAGATGAGCAGATGACTGATTGAGGTTTTTATTGTCTACAGCTGAGGTCAGTGTCATTGCTAACCTGATAATTGTGAGTGATATGCGTTAAAGTGTGGGATAAGTCTTAACATGAAACTTTAATAATAATGCACAGAATATGTAGGTCTACTGAGATGATTAAATATAAGGAAAATGTAATGTTTTGAATGTAAATGATCTTTATTGAAAATGTTTTGTAAGATATATTGTATAAGTGTGTATATTTGAGTATAAGTTGTTTAAAACAGTTTGTGTTTTAATAATCAACAAATTATTTAACGTAAAGGAATAGTTAACCCCAAAAGGTGATGGTCCCAACTGAATTGAATAGGGTTTTATTTTTTTATTGTTATTTTTTTTCCTTTTTCTTTTTGCCCCCACACTGGGGACCAGCAGCTGTTTGGTTACCCACATTTTCCAAAATGTCATAGTTTATGTAAAAAAAAAAAGGTAATACAGGTTTGCCACATTTTCCAAAATGTCGTTGTTTATGTTAAAAAAAAGTGAAATATTCCTTTCATTTGTTTTATCCAGTGCAATCCGATTTGAAGCTCTTTCCTGCCTTCAAACCCTGACTACAGCAGGAGCCAATAGAATTTGATTGCAGACCCTGAATGAGCATTTCATTGGTTAGAATACTTAACGAACTTTTGTCTATGGTGATCTGCTGACCAAAATGAAAGACAGTCATACGAGTCAGTCTAGTACAAAACAAATAAAGTATTGTAACTCATTAGACTATTATTCCTTTTAATGTACAACAAAATTCATACTTCCATACCATTCAAAATGGAGGGAAATTTTATGAATTTGGCTTGTTTTTATTTGTGATGTAAACACGTTTCAGCCCTGAACGACTATTTTGAGCGAATCAGTTTAATGAATGAATTAAATGACTCGTCCAGCTTCTTTGTCGCCACCTTTCGTAACTATGCAACTTAAAGAAAAAAGAAAAAACTTGTCTGAATAAATATTTTTTTCCAGTAAACAGTTTCAAAAGATAGTAGTGATGGTAGTGAAATATGATACCTTTGGTATGAAAAAAAAAATCCATGCTGTTCATAACTGCACGAAACAGTTGCGGTTAATTGTTATAATGAACGTATGAATTGAAACTATTCGATTAAATATATGAAAAGAAAATCTTTATTAAACTTTTGAGGTATAAAAAAATCACAAAGTTACATAAATAACATTTTTGTCATTACTGATGGAGGTTTTGTACATGTGAAGTGGAACAAAATCCAAATGTAGATGTCATAAAGTGCAACTAAAGGGCTTGAATAGATGTTTTCATTTGTTTCTTCCCTTTCTTGTGAGTTTTCAGTAGTTTTGTCAATCAAGTAGGCTACTAATGAAGCATTGTCTAGAACTAACCATCATCCATAAGGCCTATCTATTTGGTTCTTTCAGTGTCTACTAAAACACAGACAGATAAATGATGATTGGTCAGAATGTCACAGTTTCTAAGTCAATCCAGCAAAGCCATCAGCGTCCTCCAGTCTGTGCGTCTTCCATGTCGCTGAAATGGGACGATTCGCCATCACTCGCATTGGACGTGACATCATTTTTCTCGGGAACAAAATTAGAAGAAGGTGCGTCCATTGCGTAAGGGATGCTGGTCCTCAAAGTCTGAGCTGAACTCCTGGGACCATGGTTCCCATGGTTACCAGACGCGCCGCATCCGTCCCGCGGATCAATGCACTCCGACTGCACGACACCTTCCAACAACTCGGACAGTTCAGTGATGTAAATCTGCGCCATCTGAAGGGTGTCATATTTAGACAGTTTTTTCTCGTTCTCCAAAGAAGGAATGACGCTCCTCAGTTTGTCAAATGCCCGGTTCAGTCCGTGCATCCGCCGTCTTTCTCTGGCGTTAGCGGCCACACGTCTGTGTCTCTGAGGTCCGGTGAGATTGTGTTTGGTCCCATGATGTCCTTCAGATCTTCCCAGATCGGATTCCGCTGTCAAAGGACTGCTAGCTCCAGACATGTACTTGTCTATGGCGGCATCCACCGACGTGTGTGCGTAGTGGTCACCTGAGGGCGAGTAAGCGGGGGACGCAGAGGTCATCCAGGCCCGTGGGTCACTGCGGGTCAACCGCGAATGTTCAGAGAGGGTGAACTCCTCCGGTCGTTCGCGAAATTTCCCATCTGACCAGTGCAAATGTTTGGCTTTTGCTGTCATTTCCGGTATAATGTGCTAAAATAAAGTATGGAGAAAGATGAACTCGAGCTGACTGTCTAGGGTGAGCCCCTTTAACTTCAGACAGGATGCCTTATAGTGGCATCACCTCCTGTCTCTCCTCCCCTCAGTGCTCCTGTTGAGTGGCCACAGCCAATAGAAAAGCTCCTCAAACTTCCATAGAATAAAGAATAAAGAGTTGTTGTTTCCTCCCTTCACATGTCAATTCTCCTGGAGTGATGGAAGGATCTTTTCCAAAGAATGATCACAACACAGATTAGAATTGACCCAACTGTCATTTATTTCATAGCCCTAAATTTAGATACGTGAATTAAAATACAGGCTACAATTATATATGTAACGTAGGCCTATATTAACCATATATTTATTTGATACTTTTAGCCTACAGCAGTTGAAGCATATTTTTGTTCATATATTTTTACAACTATAAATTAGCCTAACAAAACATAATCAGCGTTTAAATGATTTTGCATCGATTTTGAAAAGTTAGAAATAAAACCCAAATGTCAAACTTCCAGGGACTTGATCCAACATCCTTATCCACTTTATTCAAGATAAGCAACGGAATTGGAATCCAATAAAATCCAGCAAGAAACTTGCATAGCAGCGTCAAATTTCTTCTCAAATAAACTGTAAAGCTTGCAGCAATAAAACGAGCAGGTGGAAAGCAGATTGTGAGGCGCACCTGCACAGCAAATGTCAGAGTGTTAAAATCCCAGAGTTTTGATGACCAGAGTATAATTTATACACTTTGGAGTAAACTGGGCTTAAAGTACACTTGTCAGGTTTCACCATAAACTCTCTCAAGTGTTAGTGTGTTGGTTCAGTGTTGATGTGGAGCTGTTGTAGTGTAAATAGTGGATGATGAACTCTTTGAGAGTCAATCTGTTGCTGTCCCGTCCGCATATGAGTTTAGGTTTCGATACGTCATCAGATCGACTACGCTGTCATTGGTTGAATCAAGATGCAGCCTCGTGGACACCAGTTTCCAACTGACATCCAAAGACGTCGTCGACATTTTGATTCTGCGGGACCGTAGGTAAGAAACCAGCAAGTGAATCATGCTGAATATTCCTGTTTGTCTTCTTGTTTTAATTCTCATAACTAAAACACTAAAAACGCTAATGTAGAAGTAACGTTAGAAGAGGTGTGACGTTTAGTAATTTAGTTTAACTAGCTAACTTAGTATATCAATGGTAGCTAAAGTGATTGTGAATGTTAAATCTGGTAAAACTGTTTTAGTGGTAACGTTGATCGTTGACCATTAAATGAAATTTCAAAAAGGAAATGCAGCAATCATTTTTTAACGTTAGCTGCCGCTCCCAATCTCGCGCCTTATGAAGGCTAAATTAACTAGCTAACGTTAGCCTGGAAAGCTAACGTTACAGATTCCCGTCAAATGATTGAGTCTGACTTTATTTGCACTACATTTGGTATTGTGTGTGTTCAATAAACCAATTGTATTTTTATGTTGTAGTAATATGTGAGGAAAACTACAGCAATGCTTTTCAAAGTACAGTACCAAGGAAAGAAGAAGTACATCAAACTCAATGGAGCATCATATCCAGCATTTCTCAGGGAGGGTAAGTTACGTTCTTAAGCATTCTTCTCTTCGTTCTCTTTATAATTGAAGTTTAGATCAGAGGTCGTGTTAACCGAATATTTTCCGTCATTGACTAGCTTTACGTTAATTTTTTTAGCAGTGACGAAAACATCTGAAGGTTTAATCAGGGTTCCTACAAAGTCTCGAAAGTTTGGAAAATGCTTGATTTTAATTTATTTCTTCAGGACGGCAGATGTAACTAAAATATAAATAAAACCGGCTGACAATGGTTTTAATGCGAGGCAGCCTCTGTTACGACTCAGGTCTCGTGTAATTCCATGTAAGTTAGCAGCTAACAGTCAGCAGCTATTTGGCGCCTCGTGTATTCGCCTGGCGCGCAAACATCTACATTAAGAAATGTCGCTTGCTGTAATTTTGTCGATAACTGCCTAGAAGATGATAAATAAAAACTGATTGCGTCGACGATCAACAGACTGAAAGGCACACACTGTGAGAGCTATGGGAGAATAAGCCTTCACCAGCCATGCCAAAGGTAATCGGAGACAAATGAATTTGACTGTAATTCTTTAAAAATATTATTAAATTAATTCATATCGAATCATTATATAACTGTAATGTAGGGAGGGGAGGGGGATGTTCTTTCCGTCGTGCACGTTTGTGTGAGCACTCTGGTTTCTATTCACAAAAGCAAAAGTTTAAATTTTAACGTCTGCAGCATTGTAGCCAATCGAAAGTTTTTTTTTATGATGCTTAGATGACTAAACTTACGGAGTGACAACCGCTTTTACCAGAGTGAGTTCTGTAAATAATCGTTCCGTGATAGTAGTAACCATAGCAACGGACGTGACAAAAAAATCTGATATGACCATTTAGATCTGTGCATCATGTCTTACTGTGTAAATACAGAATAGAGCTGTCACTGTCAAGAATAAATAAAACAAATCAGTGTTGGCTGAATATGTTTAGATTCATTTAGTCTATTGATAACACTTAAACACTCTTTTTCATGTGTCCTTTTTAAAACAATGCTCATTTATTAAAATAATATTTTAAGGTATTTAAGGAAGATTCATGTATTATATACTCATGATCATTATTATTATTCCAACCATCTACAAAAAAACTCATCCTAACCTACAGTTGACAACAAATATACAAACATATAACCACATTTTTAAAAAGTATCCAAAGAGTGATTTAATATAAGTTGTATTTATATTGAAGATTCTAATATTTTAGCTTGTAGTTTTCTAAAGGGGCGCGGTTTATACTATTTATATTCTTTCATTTTGTTGCTGCTTGAAAAATGGATTTAGGGACCTTACAAAATGCTTGAAAAGTGCTTAATTTAAACTTCAAAATCTGTACAAACCCTGACTATGAAAAGTGACTCTTTATATATTAAAAAATGCATAATCTAGCCTATATGCTCCTATATCCTGTAAGTTCATGATTAAAAATGAAAATGTGAATTAAAACGAAAATTTAATGAAAATTAAAATAGAGTAATAGATTATGGTGCAATTTTAACGACCATATCCATCAAAATAAAGGACAATGTGAAAGTCTTGCGCAACCACTGGTTTAGATGTACGTTTATATGAACTGTTATTCTTAGCACCATGCTAGTCTACCGTAGCCTTGCCCATTAAGAATTGTGCTAAAAACATTGTTCTCCCACTTTCTAACCCTAACACAACAACTTATGTTTTTTTCTGTATTCAAAGCTAAAGAGAAGTTCAGCATACCCCCTGAGACAAACATGTATGTGCTGGATGACAGTGGAACAGAGGTTGATGAAGAGGTCTTCAGCGACATCTTGGAGGAAAAAGCAGACATCCTGTGGACCATTGTTAATGTTCTTTCAGTTTCTGGTATTTGCTATCACAAAACCCAAACAGTATCTTCTCACCAATGTCCGATTTGTGCTTTCTCTGTTAAAGGACTACTTTGCATATTTCCAACCTTATCTCTTATCTGTCAGTGTTCACATAAGGATGTGAAAAACTACATTTGAGATAAAAATAGATTAGCCGGTAAGGCTGTTGACCCGAGCACTTCTCAAAAAACAGTCAGTTTTGCCATCTAGTAGTTAATGTATCATGGCCTAAACTGCTTAAAGTCTGGCCACATTAACTACCAAAACTCATGTAATTCCTGGAAGCAGTCTCACCATGCCTTTTTTGAACCTCTACTCACTTAAACCTGTGGAAACATTGACTGAAATATATATATAAAAAAAAATCTTTTTGCCCTTTTCAGACTCTCCCATCCAGTCCTCATGCACAGACACCTTGTCACTATCATCACCCTCATCGGACAGTGATGCTTCTCTGATGTCCCCAAAAAGACAGCGCATTGATGACGCCTTTGTGATGTCCCCAAAAAGTCTACATACTGATGACAGTTCTTCACAAGCCAAAGAGGTGATGTTTCTTCAGAACATTTCTCTTTATGTTGTAAACATTACATTTACCTGTTATTGTTACCATAACATTTTCCCCTGTTGTCCAGCTTGTCAAAAGAATTCTGGAACAAAAGCCTGGAGGGGAGAAAATCCTTGCAAAATATGCAATGACAGGAGAGATGAAGGACCGAGCACGCCGTGATCTTGTCAGCATTGTTGTTGCTGAAATGTTTGAAAAGTATGGGTAAGTAAAATACTTTATGGTGCATGATTTTGTAAAGTGTATATTCATAGTATTCAATTGCAGATTTGGTAGTTGTAATCAAATAGGTGATTATCATTAAATAACAACCGTGGCCAATGAGCTGTGGCCTTGCGCAGATCATAGGTTTTCCGGTGTGTTGGTTTTAATACACATTTATTCCACAGACGTGCTCCCCCTATGGATAAAAGAGCACAGTATGCATTGGGGATAGTAACACTGTTCCCCTCTCTAAAAGATCCCTACTCCAAAAAAGGCTATGTGAGTACATATTTAAAAGTAAGGTTAATCTTAATAAACAAATGAATAATGTTCTGGTGCATTTTAGAAGTCTAACACTTCTTTTATAAAGATCTCTATTGATTCATGCTGAAACAATTTTTTTATACATTTCCATCTTTGTTGATACTGTCTTTAGGAACACTTTTTTGACATAGACAGCAATGAGGGCTACATTGCCTGGAAGATTAAAAACACACAGCGAGAACTCAGCAATGGCGGTACCAATGGGGGTAGGAGAAGGAGCTCTCAAACTACAGGCAGCAGCGGACCAAACTTAGAGAGAGAAGTGACTAAAGTGCAGCAGTTGGAGGGAGACCAGTGTCGTGAGGCCATATCTCTACTGAAACACAGCACAGACAACGAACAGATCTTCATGAAAATGAGAGAAACCTTCCAGCACAGGCAAAAGTTGATCCATGATCCTGAGCAGTGCAGCACAGTGCTTACTGTGTTCCCAAGGTTTCTTGACACAAAAGGCCTGGTAAGTTTTTTTTTTTTTTTTGTAAGCACATTTATTATGTTTTTGCAAATGTCAAGAACAGCTGTTCAAAGATGAAAACGGTCACTTACCACTACCACCATCATCAAATACACATATGCTTGCTTCCTCCCCTTTAGGTGGCGCAAGACTTTGACCTGTTGTTTGGAGCTGAGACTTCATCAAAACTCCTTGAGAAATGGGATTTCCTGAAGGCCAAAGTAATAGAGCAAGCCAAGGACATCAGCAAGACACCCCTGCTTGACCATCTCATCCAGTCTGCAGAGGAGAACACTGATGAGGATGACGAGGTCCCAGGTAAATAATTTAACTGGATCTGGTGTGTATCTTTCAAATGTCGACTTAATTTATTTACCATGACAAATAGTTGTGTAGACAAATAATATATTTTTTAGGGCTGCAACAACTAATCGATAATCAAAAATAATCAAGAAAGAATTTCATTATCAATTCATTGTCACTTCACAATGGTGTAAAACGCATTTCTATGCATAAAACGCATCTGAAAAACAGAGCAGAGGTCGCAAAGTTAGCTGCTGCGAGAAAATTGCACAATACAAAACATGAGAATGTTTTATATTGAGTTCTTCAAACTGACTTGTAATTGTATTAATGTGGCCTGTCTTGTCAGATGCCGTGACAAATGTGTGTGATGTTTAATGTGTTTCAAGATGTGTTTTCCTCAGCATTTTACACAAAGTCCTGTCAGTAATTGAGTCTTCGTAAACTTCACTGAATGAGCGCAAGTCAGTACATCAATCAAACGGCGGTCGGAATGGAAGCTCTATAACCCTTGACTGAAGCCCACGTAGATTAATTTTAGGGCTGGTCCGAATACCATTTTTTGATCTTCGAAGCTTCGATAGGAATTAACATCGAATATTCGAAGCTTCGGAAGGAGGGGGCTGAACATATTTTTCTCTCTAATAAAGGCAGGAATCTCTATGCATCTGTCTGTTTGCATTTAGATGATTTATCTTGCATTTAGAACCGTTCATCCAATCGACTTCACGAGTGTAGTGTCACATTTGGTGCAATATAGACACGCGAGACGTGACACGTTCAGAATTAATAAACTTTTAATACAGAACAGCGCGAGCCGGAAGCGTGCGCGCCTCACGCGCAGGGCTTATATGCTCCGAGAACGGACACTGCACTAGTGATACAAAACACAGCCTAATATTTTTCTGAGTAACAAATAACTCTCAAATCAGAAATCAGCAGCACAGTAATTACTGACACAGTAAAGGGTAGGCTAATATATTGTTTTCTATTTCCACAATGTCAAAGCAACGCAGCTTATAGCCTACAAGCTCAGGCATGCACTTCTGCCCATACAAACTCCGCTGTTCTGCGCTCTAAAATAAGAGTATTGTATTTCGCCCAAAAATGCTAAAAAAATAACCGTGTGAGAGCGTGTTTTAGGCTATATCATGTTATAGCCAGGTATGACGACGCTTACAGCACACGTCACCGCAGATCAGCATCTATTCATCAAGCCAATGTGCAAACTATCGTAAATCAAAGTGAAAGTGGGTCGCAGATGCTTTAACACACAATCAACTTCATTAAAAGTAAAGAACCAAAATGATCTTACCAGGGCTGTTGCCGCTCTCTTATTGCGGTCTTTGACTTAGAAATTTTAGCTGACGATCAGTAAAATGCATGCATCTGTTGCTGGTGACGTGCACTCCATTACATCTGCCTATAGCGCGGGATTTGAAGTTTGGATTCATATCCGTTTTTCAAAAACACATTTATGTGTTCATTGTTCATATTGATAAATCAGAGAGAGCTATATCCGATCTGAGAAAACGCATGACAGCCCCATTCAAGCGCGAATGGGAACCGTTTCTAGGGGGATGCCAGGTTGTGAAAAAAAAAAAATTAAAACAAATATTCGAATGTCAAACTTGAAAATCGAATACCAACCCACCGAACAAATATTCGAATATTCTGATACAGCCCTAATTAATTTACTATCGTTTTCATAGGCTTCAATTGACACAATGTTTGAAGGAGATCATTGTGCAGAATAAAATTTCCTCGATAAATTGGCCTTTTAATCCAACCAATTGATTAATAATTGACAGGTTAATAGATTATCAAAAAAATTGTTAGTTGCATAACTAGTATTGTTATTGAAAAGAGTTTTGAGTTTTAATATTGATGTAGTATCAAAGGTTTTGGTCAGGTGTATATCATGCTTAAAGCAGGTGCTTCTGTCTTCTCAGGTTGGGATAGTGACATGGCCTCACTGCTACTGCTGGTCTACCTACTGCCACCACCTCCAAGTGGAAAGAAGGGAGCTGTAAAGATCAGTACCCGGGAAGCTGTGGACCATGTAGTCAAATTTCATAAGGTCAGTGTGCCCTAATCTCCAATGGCAATAGCCATTGTCAAAAGGCAATTGTGTAACCCCCCAGATCATTAATTTGTTTCTTTTCAATGCCACCGCCACAGAATTTTAAGTCTGGTAATTATGTTTTGCCTCCTTGAAGTATAGCAAATAGATAGTGGGGTTCACCTCTTTTGACTGCAGTCTTGTGCTCGTGCTATCAGAGTGTGACTTTAGGAAGTCACAGACAGGTTTCTATCAGAGTGTGACTTATCCATCAAAATGTGATGTTCAGTGTAGATTCATTTCAGTTTATTGTTATCTTACAGTCATGTCGCAGCCTTCAGGAGCACTCTGGTCCAAACCAGCGGAGGCAGCCCTACATCCTGGCAGTTGGGACGACAAGAAAGCACATCCACGAGTTCTACATTGCATTGGATGGTGATCTCCTTCCCTGCAAGGGCAAGTCTTCCCTGTCAGCCTTTGATGAACTTTTCAAAGCACATTATGTTTTCGGCATCTCCTATGACCAGGCCTTAAATGGCATGTACACATTTGTGCAGACCACCATCTACAACATTGATGTTGGTCATTCTCACGAAACTCCCAGAGTCAAGGACCTAAGAGCTAAGCTCCTCAACTAAAAAGTTATGATGTTCAGATGCTTTGTTTGCAAGTCTAGTTTTGTTACCGTTCAAATGTTGATCCGTCATCTCAAAGTTTTCCATGCCTTTTATCCTGGTAAGAAGTTTCAGTTAATGTGTGACCAGGCTGGATGCCACCAGAGATTTTGGACTTTTTCAGGCTTTAGAAAACATCTCCATAACAAACATCGCGCAAAAAATCTAGATCAATTTGAGAACGAACCTGTCATAGTTGAGAACAATCCCGTCATAGTTGAGAACGAACCCATCATAGTTGAGAACGAACCTGTCATAGTTGACGTAGCTGATGATGTTAATTTAATTCCAGAGCAACCAGAGAATTCTCAAAGCTGTAATGAGACCAGGCAACATACCCAAGAAATGTGTGCATCCCTTATTGCAAATCTCCAAAGCTGTGGTGTGGCTACTAATGTCATAACGACTGTTGTTGAAAATATGGAGGAACTTGTAGAGGAATTACATTCAAATGTTAAAGATGATGTTGTAAAATTACTCTCTAACGATGAGGAGATCAGAACAAAGTTTGACGATTATTTTGACAACCTTGAAAATCCATTTAGCAAACTAAACACTGAGGCAAAAAGGAAAAAACATTTCAGTGAGAAATGGGGTATTGTAGAACCTGTAGAGGTAGCCCTAGGAGTGAGGTATGACGCTAGAAGGAATCGAACTACTGGCACATATGATCAAGTTCCCATAACAGACAAATTTGTTTATATTCCTCTATTGCAAACTTTGAAGTTCATATTCACCAACCAAGAGATCTGTGATCATTTTGTGCAGCCTTGTGAGAAAACTGGGTTTTACAAAGACTTCTGTGATGGTAACTATTTTAGAGACCACCCCCTCTTCTCTGAAAAACCAAACTCTCTCCAAATACAGATATTCTACGATGATTTTGAAATGGCAAATCCTCTCGGATCCAAGCATGGTATCCATAAGGTTGGAAGTATATACTTTGTTTTACGAAACCTATCTCCAAAGATTAACTCTGCTCTTATGAATATTCATCTTTTAGCCCTTTTTCATACTGAGGATGTGAAGAAGTATGGATTTGATTTAATCTTACAGCCCCTCGTACGTGATCTGAAAATCCTTGAGTGTACAGGAATTGAAGTTCCTTTCTCTGATGAACCAGTTTACGGAACAATTGCACAAGTAACTGGAGACAATTTGGGATTGCACTCATTACTCGGGTATGTTGAATCATTCAGTGCAAACAATTTCTGTCGTTTTTGTCTAGTGGACAAACAGACCTCACAAACGGTTTTCAGGGATGATGATCCAAGAATAACATTGCGTAATAAAGCACTGCATGATCAGCATTGCAATGACCTCATGGTAGATCCTACACTGCCATCCACATTTGGAGTTAAGCGACAATGTTTATTCAATGATCTACAGTACTTTCATGTTTCTGAAAATTATGCTGTAGACATTATGCATGACATATTGGAAGGAGTGGGGCAATTTGAGCTGAAGTTGCTGTTTGCTTACCTCTCAGACAACAAAATCATATCCAAGACAGATGTTTGTAACCGAATATACTCATACAATTATGGCTTTGTTGAGCGAAAAAATCGTCCAACCAGAATAAACTTGGAGCAGAATGGAAACGGAATTGGTCTCAATGCCATTCAAACTTTTTGCCTAATCCGGAATATGCCCTTGATATTTGGAGATGTTTTACGAGAAGGAAATGCCCACTATAGACTCTTGTTGCTTCTGTTGCAAATTATGAACATTATATTTTCTCCAGTTGTTACTGATGGAATGACAGTATGTCTGAAGCATCTCATTGTTGACCATCACCAACTTTTCAAAGAGCTTTACCCACATCGCAGAATGATCCCTAAACATCACTTCATGATTCATTACCCCAGAGTAATTCGAAAAATAGGTCCAATTCTACATGTTTGGTCAATGAGATTCGAAGCCAAACATAGGTTTTTCAAAAACACAATCAAAAATTTCAAAAATATAACAAAGTCATTGGCCCAAAAACATCAGATGGCTATAGCATACCATTGGGAATCAATGCCATTTAAAAGTATTGACTGTGGGCCAGTAAAAACTGTTCAGCTCATTGAATTGCCACATGGTGAGATGATTGCAGAAGAACTGCAGGTTGACTCAGACTGTGAAGTTGATCTGACTTCTTGGATCACTTGTTTTGGAACTGAGTATCGTCCAGGCCTTTTAGTTTGCACGGACAAAGAGGACGATTTGCCTGTATTTAGTCAGATAAAAGACATCATTGCATTTAATCGAGAATATTTTCTTGTAACAGAGGACTTTCAGACACTTTGTTTTGCAGAGCATTTTCATTCCTTTCATGTGACACAGGGAAATGATCATAATGTTTCCATGCTTAAAGTTGATAAATTGCACTTCTTTAAGCCGTTTGATCTGCAAACTACTTATGGTTTTGATAGGGATTATCAATATGTTGTTCCTGTACATGTGTTTGTATGAGTTTGTGGTTTTTGTACATCCATGAACTGTTAAATAAAACCGACATATAAGCACTGACTTGGAGTATTTTTCATTCACTGATGGTTCTAGGTTTACACTACAGGTGTAGGAAACTATTGAAACAATGTAAATAAAAAAGTACCAGCTTTAGAGTACAGTTGTACTCTTAAAGTGTTAAATAATGAGCTCTGCAAAGGTTCTAGGTTTACACTGCAGGTGTTCAAAAGCACTGAAACGGTGTCAAAAAGTGCTAGTTATAAGAGTTCATTTTAACTCTCCAGGTGTTCAAGTTTAACTCTATTTTGAGAGTATATATTTTACACTTTTTACAGTGTTCACTGAACACCGAACTCTTGGACCTATATATACACTGAAACCAGTGTTCAGTGAACTCCTATAGAGTACATTGAACACTCTGATTTTTGCTGTGTGTCGTCAGAGAAGTCCAGGAAAACTGATAAGTGTCTTCAGACACATCATAAATCATTTAGCAATGAAGCAAAACAATATTTGGACAAATCATAGGTGGAGACACCCATTGAGTAGCCAAACGAAACGGCCATGAAAAAAAAAATGCAATTAGGCTATTGCTGCTTATATTAGCCTATCATCAGCTAACAGTCTACTTACAGTATAGCCTAAAACATAGTTTTTCTTTTAAAATTTGCTAATGGTATTTATATATATATGTATATATATATATATAAAGCTATATATATATATATATATACACACACATTTCTATAGACCTATATAGACTACATAAAGTGATAAACCGCAGCATTTATGTTGTGTCGATATAAGGGTTTAAGGGTCTAATTCTGAACTGTACGAAAACTACTTAACTCTGTTGCTATTATAGTCTACCTCATCAGGCGAAGAGGACTTCTGTTCGCATATTTATATAACTTATCCACCTTTGTGGTTACTGAAAGATTTAAAATGCATTTAGACGCCTTCATTATATTTTGAACAGCTATAGCTGTATATATACTTCTTTCTCAGACAATAACAACAACATAGGCTAAATATAACGTCCAAGTCAACGTCTTTTGGACACGAGACTGTTTTGTTCAAATGAGGTGATGGAGAGAGAGAGAGAGAGAGAGAGAGAGAGAGAGAGCGCGCGTGATGACAGTGGCGGCACCTCTGAGGCTGCTTGTCATGAGGGTTGAATAGTAGCAAACTTCAGCCCAGTCAGCTGTTGTCCCCTGGCACCCGTCTCACAGTCAGAGGCCGAACACTAACGTCTCCCATATGCTGCGATGCGTCCAGGGATAGTTTAACAGCATCGTCGTTTTAATTTACAGCGGCCAGCAGGCTACTCCTCTTCCCGCCTCATGCGCATGCAGTCCTTACAAGATGTATGAAAACTATAATTAAGCCACAGCCAGAATTCATAATGCCCTTTCACATCAACAACCATAACTTTACAGATAAAGATAGTTATATTAGCGTCGACACCAATAAAGAAATTGTTTCGTTAATTATAAGTTATTGGGTGGATTTTGATCGATCATCAGATGGAAAACAATCGTTCTGAAAACGATTCCAACGATTCTTTGTCGTTATCAATATAACTGTGATGTGGATTTCCTTAGGCTATTCTCAAAGACATAGAAATCTAAAAACTTTATGGTTATAGTTTTCGTTCTTGGTGTGAACTTATAGGCTAAATCTAAATCAATTCTGTTTTTTTTTTTATTTTTTATTTTTTTTTTTATTTTATTTTTTTTAAGTGCACCGTGTGTTTTAAACCTAAAATGTGCCTCGACTTCTAAATTCTAAATATCTAAGTTTAATTTTGAAAATAGGTAGGCCTAGATACATTTTATTTAATATCTGTAATTCGTTTTGGTGACAGTGTTGGAAAATAACACAGCAACTGTATTGAATATTTTTAAGGGAGAAGATGGCAGCCAAAATAGGCTACAGAAAAGCAGGCCTACATTTGCTGAACAAAGAAACGTCAAAACAGATGCACAATAAAAAGTGCAAACATGCTAGAACTAGGCTACTCAGTTTTATCTGAACAGGCAATTATTTTCTGAAACTATAAAGGTCTGGAATTCGTCTCGGCCGCTCTGTTGTGTGTGTTTGGAGACTGGCGGTAGATGTTAAATGTTGGTAAGGAAATCAGCGTGACCTGCTGGCCAGTCATCGGGTTAATGAGGCTTGCGCGAGCTGAATATATGGGCACGCTCTCAGTCCAGGGGTTCTCCATTCATTTTTTACATGAATATTTAATTCTCGCTACCCTACTGCCAGCGCAACAGCCTGCAGCCCTGAGCAGACAGGGACACACTCCCCATCTGCTGTAGGCCCTGAGACGGGGGCGGCGGTGGAGGACCGCGGAAGGTGTTGGGAGCACATCAAAGGTCAGTTTATGAGCCCCAATGGCGCATTGTTATAGATGCACGTGTTTAGTCACGTTTTAAAAATATAATAACAATAAACCAACATTAGCTCTACAGAATCGTCCAACTCTAAGTGTTGAAAATTCATTATTAGGCTACAATAACAACTTTTTGAGGTGCAAGCGCAAACCACTTTGTTTACTATGCACTTCGTCAAGCATCAGTTTACGGATTTTTTATAAGCTTGGTTTTTGGTAAGCTACATCATTAATAAGCGTATTATACAGCCAAGGCTATTTTATCAACGCTATGCAACCTCCTCAAGCTTGGAATTTTAGTTCGTGAGCATCGTTTTAAGGTGAAAATATGCGCTAAGACAAACTTGAAAGTCTGCGGGCTAAATATAGCACAGGCGCATATAGCCTACTGTAGTAGGCAACAGAACTCCAGGAGTAGCTATAGAGCGTGAAACGATGGATCCTTTCTTTGGAACTCAGTCAAGCGCGGGTGAATGATCCGCGTTTGACCGGGGGCGCGCGTGCATCGCCTGTTTTTCTCTAGTTAATTAAAGACCTGCCGAGATCGAACGCTTCCACTTTTCACACAATAGACAATATCACAGGGAAACAGTGAAAATCGCTCGGTATATCTCTACACCGCCCTTGATCTCAGCCCCATGTAATTATTCCACTTCAGCCCGAGGTACGGACGTGCTTCTTTAGATACTGACTTGTCACTCCAAATCTAATTTAGGGGTTTACCCGCAAATTAAGCAAATTAGCGGCCTCATTAATTTTGGGAAGGGAAGTAATATTGTGTTGAGCCTACGGGCTCATTAAAATCCACAGTATATTTAGATGGATCAATGCAATAAATGATTTGGCTACAGTAACCATTCAATGCAGTTGTTCCATGTCTCCGTTATTTGTGAAACGTTAATATTTACATAAAAACTGGAGACAGATAGTTGGTGACATAAAATGTTGTCACCGTTTCTGTTTTTAACCTTTGAATCAAAAGTTTTATTAGCCTACACAAACGTGTTTTCTTTATCAAAAAGTATTGTTAGTATTACTATAATTATTATTATTATTAGCCTATTATTAAGATACACTTTTGAAACAAGTCTCTTATGCTCACCAAGGCAGCATTTATTTGATAAACAAACAAACAAACAAACAAATAAATGAACAAAAACAAACAGTAATAGGCTATTGTGAGGTATTGTTACAACTTAAAGTAACTTTTTTCAGCAGCCATTAGGTCTTAAGAATTTTTTTTCCCTGTGTTGAATGTTATGATGCTTCATATTTTTGTGGAAACCACAGTACACTCTGTGATGAATAAAATGTTTTAAAGAACATTTTTTTTGTAATGATTTAAAAGTCTGTACTGTCACTTTTGATGCATCCTTGCTAAATAAAAATAATTTCTTTCAAAAAACTGTCAGCATGTCTTTTATAAGGTAGAATAGTTGTTGAAGATGGATTACTGAAAGTTATTATACAGTGTTATGGTAGTCTGAAAGTCAATAACTCAACAGCCACAGTAAAGATGTATGACGCGTCACGATGGCATATGGACAGCGAGAGGCGTGTGGCACACTCATGACCCTGGGCAAACAATTCAGCAGTGACACCCATAATTCAATAACTCCAAATAACTTTGCTTTCACAACACACATGTGTCATGTGACTGAGGTCTGCACACACCTGAAGAGTTTTATATAATCAATAAGTCTTTTTTAAAAATATTTTTTAAATGACATGTGGCTACAAACAACAGAGTGGAGCTTGTTTCAAAAACAAGACCAGGCAAGTCCTCTCTAGAAATATATTTATATTAGCTATATACTGACTATAAAGCTAATAATAAGAATACAGGTAATAATAGTAGCCTAAATAATATTGTACTAACAAAAAAAACAAACAAAAAAAACGCCTAGCCTTTTTATCATAGGAAGTAGATTGGTTTATGTTTAGTTTTGTTTGCCTTTGGTATATTTAGGTATTAGCAATCGAAAAATAGAACCAATTAAAGTTTGTATTTTTTTCATGTATTTATTTTCTTAAACTAATATGGATCGCCTCTGGTGTTGAATGGTTTCAAATGGGTATTGTGCTTTCTCCACATTCCTACAGATGGCAGTAATGTACTGTCTAGACTTAGCAGAGAGCTCGGAACTTCTGAAACGCTTGGACACGGTGAACTTTACATTGCTAACATGCCTCAGAGACTTTTTTAACATTTGATTTAGTCAAGAAGCTGGGCCATTAGGAAAGGAAAATAAAAACATCCGAGTCCTAATGGGTCTGAATGATCTGTCCATTTTTTTATTTTTTTTTTATTAGATTTACTAAATACCATATAAAGCATTCTGCCCTAAAGTTTTGTTTATTCTTCAGGCTAATTAGTTCAACAGACCCAACATGGTCCAAACAGAAGACACTCAAAAGGCCCACCCATTTGTTCTGAGGATTATAAATTCTTGCCAAGTCCGACCAGCTGGCATTTTATTGAACTGTGCCCACTGGTTATTCGGCGAAGAGGAAAATGATCTGGCATAAGTGGCTCTGTCCCTTCAGTGATATCAATATTGAGCAACACGCATGCGTAAAACAATCTCCAATCGTTCGGGCATGTGCGCGTGCGCGCTTCTGTGGTTGAGAAAAGTCGAGAACTCGACGCTGGTCAGTTTCTTTAAATCAGTTTCTTCAAATCTTCCTGTCACTATTTGGAATAAATAATCAATCAACTTGTATTATAAAATACATTCACAGTACCTTTTCAGAAATACATTACATAAAACCAACAAGGATTCCCATTGACAGTAGCTACAATATTTTAGTAGAACAATTATACTTTGCTATATAGGTAACAGAAATAAAACATAGTCTTAATTTACTTTTTTGAAACTTTTAAAAGTATATGCAGTTTTTTTTCATCTACTCTAAGTGTAAGATACATGTGCTGACAAATATGAGATCAATTGGCTTATGTTTCAGATCAACAGAGGGCAGTAGTGCTCCACTTTATTGATGTTTTATGGCAAGTTTCTTTCTTACTGTCTATCTTTTTTTTTTCGTTTTGCAATTGCCCTTAGTAACCCCAGTAATTAAATTCATGGTGAGAGAAATGTCATGACGTCCCGGTGTTTCAAACTTAGGTTCCTGATCAGTGAAGACTCTGAAAAATGCCCCCATGTCATACCCCTTTAGTGTTTCAAACATGTCCCTGTCTGTTCAGTTTTTCCTGTATTTGTCTTCATTTCTGTTCACCATCGGTTTATTTAGTAACCTCATTAAGATCACCTGCTTTGCTGTGGAATTTCACTGGAGGTGCAATTAGCTGTAATGCAAACTAATTCGATATCAAATGAAGCCTGATTCTATGTTTAGTTCGCTGACAGTGATTTACTTAAGGGAAAATATATTTCCTTTAAGTCTTGCAACAATAGATACATTTCTCATAATTGAGACATTATAAGAAGAGATTTAACAATCTAATCAGTAACATTAAAGTGACATTCACACTTTGCATGAAAGCGTCTCTCTCGGCACACTGTATTTGATTGAGAGGAAGGTGAGGCGTCTGCGAAAGGCACGTCTTTCACCACCATTTATCTGGCAGTTTTGCTTATCGCGGTGACATCACCAATCAATAACTCCTGTTCTGAGGAAAAGTCAACAAAAAGGCTGCTGATTAAATCAGTGACGGACTCCTTTCAAGGTCCTGATGGAATGAGAAAACTCAGGAAGCTGGATGCACCATGTCTGTATATCCTTTCCTGAACATTCTGTAAACTTCATACGATTTGGGCTGCACGGGTCAACAGGAATAAACATTGTAGGTTGTTGTAGGGATATGGATGTTTCAGACTGACTCTTGTTTTTTAAATTTGTTTCAATACCATGTTTACATCCTCCATCAGTGCGGTCTTGTCCTAAGCTGTCTTAGTTTACTGCAGGCAGCTGGAAGGGGAGTAAGGCAGGCTGTGCTCCCCTTGGGAAAGGTTCTGGTTCAAGAGAGATGATTTTGCAATCACGCTCTGATCATTGAGCCATTGCTTATGTGAGTTATGGCAAAATGGATCACGGGGACTCATAAAGACTTTCATGAGCACTGACTCAATCCTCGTTTACTGTCTGGGTTCCCGCTTTAACTCTATCCTTAGTTTTTTCCCTCTTGTTCTGGTGCTTTAGCTCCTCAAAAGGCCCTTTTGTTTTTAACCAGATTCTTTTTTGCTTTCATGGATCATCCCCTTTATCTTTCTGATCTCTTGTTTCCATCTCTATACCTCTCTCTCTCTGTAGATGCTCCTGGCTGAGAGAGGGCTTCTGAAGGGCAAATGTAAAGCCCAGTGAGCTGCTGTCAGCCTTGCTGCAGGGGGAGATGTTGAAGAACGCCAGAGCAGAGACGTCCCACTCCTCGTCCCATTGTTCCTGTCACTTCACTCCCGGTAATTAATATCTCCCGTTAAATACAGACACTGTAAATCATAACATGGCCATTATATCTATGGGGAGCCGTCATGCCTCAACTGCAGACTTTGATTCATGAGTCTTAGATCATTTGACCCAGGTTAAATACATATTTGATGAGTGTAAATAGGAGACTACATCCCTGGACTTTCACACAAAGCTTTCCATTACCTTGCACACTTGGTTGTTGCTAATAAATTAGAGCGATTAGCTAATTAGAAGGTTTGATAGCACTGAACTCTATGTCTATCGATTCATTCTTTCTTTCGTTAGAATTAACTTTCGAATGAACATAAATGAACATGGAATAATACAAGCCCTCCCGTAAAGATTTATGTTCTCTCATTGTTTGGAGGCGAAATCACAGCATGCTACAAGCCCACAAGGCCAAATCTCGTTGTCCCATGGTAGAAAGAACTACCAACCTTCACTCGAGCTGCAAAATCTGTGAGCACTTGACTAACTAACAAGCCTATTTGGACTTTGAATAGAAACTAGGATTTAAAAAGTACTTGAAAACACAATCTGCACCAAGAAATCACAATTGCCAGTGACAACAATCTAATAAATTCCAGATGGACAAAATCAAGTCCTTCCCTATGTTTTTTTTTGTTCGAGAAGCTGTTTCACTCAAATATACATCACATTAGGGAAGAAAAGATGGTCACAACTTCTGATTCTTACGACTTTAAGGAAAATGTTTAGTGGGCAAATTGATAGCAGTGTGAATGGGGGTTGGGTGGCAGTATAGTATAGCACAAGGTGCTGCTTGGAAGAAGTCACCCGCTGGGACACAATTCATTTCCGATGAACATTGGAGGTGGAATGGAGAGTGGGCTCAATCCCATTAAACTGCAGCGAATGAGCAAAAGAAAAGTGGAGTGCGGGAAAACATGCTGCTTGTGCCAAGATCCGCCCCTGTGTACGATGGATTAGAATGTGAGCTCATAGACATTAATAAACGTATAGGTTTTCTCAGTTGCTTTGGCTCATTTTTAAAAAACAATGTTAACATTCTCTAAATTGTAAGTGCAACTGTTTTATGGGACATCCCAACTGCGTTGCATGTTTGCAATAGTAGTAACTCACCAAAAACATTTAAAAACCTAGTAAATTGGCCAATGCCAGATTTTTTTTTATTTCTTTATTTTTATGTAAGCTGCACTGGTCAAATGTTTAGATATTTTTTTTTTTTTACCATGTCAACCCTTGAACATTTTTTTTACTACTTTTTTGTTGACATTGACAATGTAGAAATATTTCAGTTTGTCTTGCTCAAGGTTATTGTGCATCACACTGAGCTTTTTTACATAGGTTACAGATTTCAACATTAGGTAAAAGTTTACAGGGAAAAGTCATAATTGTAGCACATACAGTACAAAGTAAGTCCATTAAAAAGCCAACATTTGTCAATTTAACAAACATCACAAACATTCCATGTCATAGATTTAACATAGATGAAATATTCATAAATTAATGGATTATTTTGGATTATTTTGCATATGATGGCTCACTGAAATAATATTTAGAAGTGAAGAGTTGTCAGTCTCACTCTTACTAAGGGTGCAATTTAACTGAAAATCAACGTTTTGATCAGCAGCCATATGCATTTAGTTCTTTAGCGAACTGTAAACACACCCTTTTACATGCATGCTGAACTGTTGCAGTTTGCTTTAATAAATTCATAGAAATTAATAGTTTAGAGAACTGAACTAATTTTTTGAGCAAAAAGAAAAACAAACAAACAAATAAACGAGCCAAGGCAGTTGAGAAAAACCTCAGAAAAACCTATAAAAAAATCTGTAATATTTTTAAAATGCAAAGAACACATCTGAGAATGAAATAAATGAAATTTATTGCAATTATGTGAGTATCTACCATAATTTTAAGGTACCGTAAGGCAGGTGCTGCCATCTGTAAATAAAATGTGCGAGGATTCAGGTGTTATCTGTTTCCAATTATTTCAGCTGCACAAAAGCTGGCCTTTATGCTGGATGCTATTTGCTAACTATTTGCATACTTGTTTGTAGCACAATTAGTTTTCACGATTCATTGCCCTTTGTTATTCTTCTAGTTATTTATAGTGGCTAATAAATCAGAAGTCGCACACATTCACAGAAAATAGCTTACTTCAACGTTGAAAAAGGTGGATATAATCTTACAGATAAATAGGCATAGAGTCTCTCAGAACAAAAGGTACAAAAGCTGTCACTGGGGCGGTACCTTTTCAAAAGGCACACCTTTGTACCTAAAAAGTCCATATTGGTACCTTAAAGGTACATATTAGTACCTAAAGTGTACATATTAGTACATAAAAGGTACAAAAGTGTACCTTTTGAGAAGGCTTTTGGACCTTTTTGGTTACTAAGTGTAGCCACTGCATACCCATTTACAAAAGGTTCCAAGGCAGCTGGTGTGTGTGTAAGTGAATGTTTAACATCATGATTTGCTACTTTGTTGTTTGTCACGACCAGTAAATCAAGACAACTGGCTATGTTCATTAAATGCATTAAATTGCAATAAATCTACTAGGCTTACGAAACACTTTTAAGAGCACCGACAACAACTGAGTGCCTAGTGAATACCCTGCTTCATTTGTGTTCATAAAGCGCACAATGTGTTAATAAAGTGAGCGTAGGCATTACAATGAAGCACTCAGTGATATTTGTAAGAAACAAGAGACACTTTTGATTCATAAGTGAGGGCCCTTTTCTAAAATTCTCCTTAAAAATGAATCTATGATGAGAAGATGCCTCACATTTTTTCATTAATCTTTATTTATGAGGCTTGTGCTGAGAAATGCAGAACTCATCTTCAAGTGTCTTATTGCTCTTGATCATCTTCTGTACTGTGTAACGCGCATAACCTTTTGGCAGCTGCAGAGAAGTCGATAACAATAAGTATACAGTTACAGTCCTCTAGTGGTCCAAAACCACTTCCAACCGAGTCTTAATTACTCATAACACTTCTGCAAGCCCAAAGACAGCTCCGTGTAGCTGTAGTCTCTTATCACTCCTTCCGTCTTATTTAACTACCGATGTTTTCATCCTTATGGGCAGCGCACACTGCTGCCGAAACACAACAAATCTGAGTGATTGGACATTTAATTTTAACTCAGCTGTTTGCTTTATGTTCCCTATAGTAGTGAAATTACCCATTGTGATTGCACAGTGTCTTTGAGTGTGTGTGTGTGTGTGTGTGTTATTGTGCATGACTACCCGGTGATGGCACATGTTGATGAATTATTTACCCACCATCTTGTCTTTTTAAACCCACATGTTGTTGTTTTTATTCTAAGGAACACAAAAGGATCTAAAATGAATTTAAATTTCACTCTCTTCTTCACCCTAAAATGCTATCATATGGATTAAAAAAATTGGAAAATAGTGCACAAGTTGAATAGAGCACTTTTATGGTTTTATTTTCATGTTCATAAAGACACATACACAGATATCTGTCTGTCTGTCTGTCTGCGACCCTGGACCACAAAATCGGTCATAAGGGTAAATTTTTTTAAATTGACATTCCATTGATGTATGGTTTGTTAGGATAGTACAATATTTGGCTGAGATATATAACTATTTGAAACTCCGGAATTATATATATATATATATATATATATATATATATATATATATATATATATATATATATATATATATATATATATATATACATATGTGTGTGTTTGTGTGTGTGTATGTGTGTGTATGTATAAATAGATAGATATGACAACCTTACCTTTTCAATGAGAAATTACACTTATTGTAAATAAATGTATTTGATTTTCTGAAAATTTATTTTTATAATAATTAATTTTACTTTCGGGTATGAATTGCAATCTGCATCCTGTTTTCTTACCTCAATTTAATTTCAATTGAAATTCAGGAATTGAATTAGCAATGTCATTTATTGTCATTCAGAATTGTGCAAATCCTTGATAGAACAACAGTGAGGCTAAGTAAATAATGAATTAGAAATATTCCTCTGATAGTGGAGTTGAAAGAAAACCCTTTCATCTTATCTGAACTTTTCAAACATAGCAGTTGCACAAATCTAAGCAGCGAAGCGATAGCATGCTGGGCCCTGGTGTGTTACTACAAGAGAAGGCATGGACAGGACAGGACCGCAGCCAGGAGGCAGAGATGAGGAGCACATCTCCACCATCACCTTTAAAATGCATGAGAGCTTCCCCAATGACTGGCGTTCCGTGCCACGCCGCATGACTAATACTGCCTGGAAGTCACTGTCTCCTCACCCGTTTTCCATGAGCTGAATTAATTGGCTGTCTCAAGCACACATGCACACAGACTAGATCTCCAAAAAACAGCCCTCCTTAAAGTCGGTGCCTTTAAATAGAATAATTAAACCAGAGGAAGCATTAGTTAACTAGTAGCATTTGAGAGAGTGGCTGTTGTGGATATTTCGGGTTGGCCACACATTCAGTTGGGTCCTTCATGTAAAACATAATTTTACGGATGAGCAGGGCTGCATTAGGGGAGTGAGACATCGTCACTAGTTTTAGTGGTAATGGACTTGTAGAATAAAGTCTGTGTGTGTATCAGTGGTGTCAAGGGTGAGGAGGAATGTTACTGAGACAGTGAGTGCAGGAGTCTGATTTTTTTGAATGGTGCTGCTAAATTCTTAAATAGGATACATACATATTTAAGGCTTCGCAGGAGTCAAGGGGTCTTTGCTATCAATTTGAAGTTCTTTCAGATTTTAACATGAAAATAAGAAGTTTGAGCGTCTGCACAGAACTTTGTTCTATGTTAAATTACTCTTTGTTCCATTTTATATCGCCACACTGTGTGTCTCATTCAACTTTAAGCATTGCATCAGTGCATGCATAAATATGTTTCCTGCTGAATGCAGCATTGTTTTCCAACAGGATTTCATACTACACAGCACTGTTGAGTCACTCCTTTTGAAATCTGAATGTGCTGAAAGCTTCTTGATGAATGTAGAGCGCAGGTAAACGGAGATCGTGCTCTGTGGTAAATTTGGCAAAACCACTTTGAAGATATTTTGTCTGGTCTTTGCATAGGGGTGTAGTCATCACTGCAGGGAGAGAAGTATTCAAATTCGGAAACCTCAGCTCAAAGGAGAAAGGGACCCCTGTGTGCTTGTGCTTTGAGTCATATGTAAAACCCTTCCGCGCAGTCGTGATTGTGGGATGGGAGAGTGGATACTGTTAAAAACTGATATCAGTCTAAGCAGTGGTGTTTGTTGATCTTGAAGAGGCAAAGTTCCTTCTCTGCATGTGTGTGTTTTTTTTTGTCCAGTATAAATTTATGCTGCAGTTCCACCTGATGTTAAAGACATTCACAGCATGTGAAATGTTTTAAATGTGTGTTTTTAAAAGATTAGTTAATAAATTTACTGATAATTTACTCGCCCCCAAGTCATACAACATGCTTTCATGCTTCAGTCGAAAATAAATTAAGGTTTCTGAGGAAAAAATTCCAAAGTTTTTCTCTATATAGTGGACTTCAATGGGACCCAATGGGGTCCAAATTGCCATTTCAAAGTGCTCTACACCAGTGTTGGGTAGTTACTCTAAAAAGTAATTAATGGCTAATTACATATTCAATGGCGTAATTAAATTACTGTACAAATTACTCTCTCCAAAAAGTATTTAATAACTTATTACTATTTACTAATTAAATCCTATACCTTTACAAGTTAATGATACAAGGATAGACATGAAACAGTTCTTTTAATTCTTTCAAGTAACTACATAAATTATTACTATTATTACACTTTAGATTAGGGTCCAATTTTCGCTATTAACTAATTATTAACTAACACTTTTGCCTCCCAATTGCTGCTTATTAATACTTAGTGAAGTAGTTGTTACGTTTAAGAATTGGGTAGGATTAAGGATTTAGATTAAGGTCTTGCAGAATAAGATATTAATATGTGCATTTTAAGTAATAATAAACAGCCAATATCCCAGTAATATTCATGCTAATAACCAACAAATTAATAGTGAGAATTGGATACTAAAGTGTTACCAATATTCTTATTAACTCGTCAAAGTATTTAAACTGACAAGGGTACATAAAAAGCATGCATTTTTAGAGTAAACTTGAAATTTTGATGTCAAATCCACTATAGTATTGTGTATAAATGTTCTGCAGTCTAAACACAGTATTAAGTTAAATTACATAAGAAGTTACAGCAATTGGATTACAGTAACTAATCACTTAGTAATGAGGCACTGCCTTCCTTACCTTCAGAGTCTAAATACACAGGACCCACAATCCTTCACGCTCAGCATCCAGAGCAGCTTCAATCAAATCTTCAACCACTGTTGTGTAATACTTTTTGTGAATGTAGGAATAAGACTGATGGAGAGAGAGAGTAAGAATGACAGTGACACATCTCTGAGGAAAAAGAAAGCCTTCCCTTTTTCCTCATACCCGGAAACTAAATATAAGTCACTACTTTCCCTTACTGCTTTCATCCATGTCCAGTTAGCAGACTGGTGAGAGTGCTCCAAAAACATGAGAGGGAAAGTGTTTTTTTGGGCATATGCTGAGAGCTAAGGCTAATGTAGGGGCCATTATTTAGCCTGGCCTGACATTGTCCACATCTATAGTCCCCAGCGTGACTGGCTGTCTGCACTGCAATTACAACATCAACACACAGGGCTCGGGCGGTTGTGCAGCAATCACTGTGGAAGCCTTTAACTCATAGGCGGTCCAGACATTGAAGAAAACACATCCCATAATGCACCTCCTAGCTGTGAGCATTTGAAGGAATGGAGTCCGAACACCAGCAGCCAAATTCAGTTGCCATAGCTGCACCATTACTTATTAGGATTGGCACTTTGTTTTCCACATGGGAGGCAAGAGCACTGCTGCTCTATATGGCTCTGTTGATTACTGCTGCCTCTCCTCTCCTGGGACAGAATAGAGAAACACACAGAATACAATGAAATGATTCATGAGGAAGTCACTTATAGATTAAAGGTGCTTATAAATCATGTATATTTTCTGTTTTTTTTTTTGCTTACAGGTCTGTTTTTAGAGAGAATCTGTGGTGGCAGCTTTAGTTTGGAACAGACAGCTGTGCTATTTTAAGGCCCTGGAATGATCTGTTTGAAAGGTAGATGCACATCCATAGTCATTATTCAACAAATTTCATTAATCTTGGATCCTTCTCTCCTTACACACATGTACTCTTTCTCAGTGTTTCTTAGTTTAACATCAGGAAGTCTCCCAGTATTATGGTTTTACCATTGATATCATGAAATTTGGCTTATATCAGTGCTACCTGAATAGATCCTTTTGAGGCTGGTTCATGGCACAACTGGGCTAAATACCTCAGATCAACAACTATAGAACACAAAAGCACATATATCACAGATAATGATGCATCCAGTAGACTTGTCACAATGGTTGTAGTTTTCTGTATTTGTGCGACTTTGGAGCCCTCCACAGTTAAGTGTCTGGAATTCACTGTCATAGCTGTACATGTGCATTTGTTGCTGCTGTAAAGAAACCCACCTTTTTGCAGAATTTCATACTTGCTTGCTTCCTCTCAGAACAGACGTTAGGACTGTGGGAAAGAAACAAAAGACATTGTCTTATTAGAAGCCAGTTTACCATCAGAATGTTTTTGAAACTGATATTTCAGGGTAAATACTTTTGTGAAGTTGCTTTAATTCCGTATGTTTGATTTGGTTTGACAATTTAGCATGTTAAGTTAGCAGAATTGCTTTTAAAGAAAATAATAGAGAATCTAGCCTGTACAATTAATTATGCCCAGACCCTTAAATAGTGCAGGTGAAATAGAAAACAAACAAAACTGCTAAATCTATTTATGTAGACTGTAAGCAATTGATAGATGTATATTCAGTGACAGATAAAGCATTATATTCTACAAAATATTGACATTTATAGTAACTTTTTAATTGTAATGTTCAAAAAAAAAAAGGAAAAGAAAAAAAAAACACTTGCCATAGGTTACTCTTTAAGTTATTTTTGTTTAGATTCTTTTCAGACCAACATATTAATATTTTATTATAATAAATTATATGAACAAATTCACACATCATATATTTTTAATGGATTGACAACTCTAGTTTTGATTTACTGTTACCAAGATCTATATGAACAATGTTCCCACAAGTGAGAATAAAAATCTCACTATCACTTAATGAATATTGTATTTTATAATCCATTAATAATGTCTTGCCAGTTTTCTACAAAATGGACTATTTTGTAGAAAGTTTTTTTTTTTTTGGTTAAGAAAAATAAAGAAATGCCTCCAGTCCTTTCATTTCCATATATAAATACCAGATCCGTATATCACCTGGATGTCTGCCTGGATGTCATTTTTTCTCCAAATTCGTCATCTCCAGATAAATATTACTGCCATAATGGCCATGCTGCACACTATCCCTGATTGGCTGTTTGTTTTTTGTTGAATGCTGTTTAATTGACAGAACTGTCTTCAGAACTAATGTCGCCGTGGCAACGTTGAGGTGATTAACAGCGCACGGACAGAGGTTGTTTGTGAAGGGTTGCTGGAATGAGTTTTGGAAAAAAAAACAAGCTCTAGTTTGTTATAGCGGGATTCTATCGACTGCGTCCCAACCTAATGGGCTTTATAATTAACAGCAGCAATTTTCAGCGAATAGAGGCCCTTCTGTTTACAGTACAGAGAGCTGGAGGAAGACGGGGAGTTGACATTTCTGAAAATGCATTTGATTGATCATCACCTCCCCACTGTGGGCTGTAGATGAAAAGGGCTAAGTAGATATTTCTCCTCTTTAAAGAGACCCCGTCCTTGTGCCTTTCCATTCAAGGTGGGCTTTAGCGCAGTGAATATCTCATGTTTGGCACTTGTGTGGCACTTGCTTTCATGCCGTGGCATAATCCGTGATCTCAACCTTGTTGGGTGGTATGAGCTTGTAAATTTCCTTTTTTATTATTTGCAATACCAAGTACACATACAGTATTAAAGGACAACCCAAAACCGAATGATTACTCACCCTTTTCTTTATATAATAAAAGTGTACTGGAACTGTAATCCTCCAAAATAACTGAAAAAAGTAAATGCTTTAAAATTTAAGTAGTTTGTTTAAAGCTTTTATTTCTACACTATATTCCAAATCACACGATAGCAGACTAAAATGAATGTTATTATATACAATTCTGATAATTCCAGTAAATGAATTGATCCAGTTTATGAGCTATAGGATAAATGATTCATTCCTGAATAAAAATCAGTTGGCATATACATTACATTATCACATATATATTTAATACATATAAGAAAAAGAAACGTTAATGACAACATGTTTTCTTAACTACTATGCTAATATACTAAATATGGTAAAGAGCAAGCATTTTGTCACCTACCCAGCTGAAATGAAATAAAAGAAGAAAAAAAGAAGTGATGTTAAAGGTGTCAAAATGATCTTTGTGTCATTTTATCTCATGCTGTCCTGTAATAATTAAATCTCTCATATAATTAGTATGACAGAAGTATGTGTAAATTTCCAATGAGCCTATATTGCAACAAACCGTTGGTGCTTGCAAAAGCAAGCATTACTATTGCTGTTGCTCATAGCTTCCTATGTGTTAAACTTTAGAAAATTATCATGGCATTTCCAAAAACATGAGTTGATTATTAATAATAAAATGAATGATTACTTTTTGCCACTTTCATGTATTAATTTGACATATATTGTACTATATTTCAATTGATTTTCATTTTCTGAACTGTGTTGAATTAAATAGTTATAAAATGTATATATTCAAAGTTTTATGCTAGTATTTATTTATGAACACTGAGTTTGACTTTTTGTGGTGGTATGCAGCAAATTTAAATGGGCTTTGTTAATCATTTTGACAGTGCTGAACTGTCTAATAAGTTGAGGCATCAGACATGATTAGACAAAAGCAAACTTTCCTAAATAAAAATGTTCTTTACTTCACCCAAATCCATTTTCTTCCATTCAGCGTGAAGACATTTTGTCCCCAAACTCATCAAAATTCCCTGTCATCTCTTGAGGGACTGTTCCCAGCTCTTAGATCCGAATTTCTAGCCTTGAGCTGTGTTAGATTGGTCCATTAACAACTCAAATAAACACATACAGACAAACTGATCCTCTGCTCTATGGTTCATTAAAATGGAAAGTAATAAAGACTGCTAATAAGGTGAGTTAGCCAGTACAGAAAAGACCCTCCTTCTCAGTAATGAGCCTCTCTCTAGATGCATTGTAGCAAATACCAAAGCTTGCCTTGCAGACCAACAAATCAGATTGAGAACGTTGGTGCTCACATGGAAACTAACGCTTGAACAGTTTGAAGTCTAATGTAAGTAAGGGATAAAGCAAAATAAGCCAGCCAGTAATATTATTTATTTGATTATTACACAGCTATTTACCAAAATAAATGAAAATATGGACATTGCAATTCACACTTTTTTCTGACTTTTAATTGCAAGATTGTACTAGACTGTACAAGACAATTTTTTGTTTTCTTTTAAACTTCTGTAGAGGCAACAGAAACAGCCCACATGACTATTAATATTGGAAAATATATGCTCGCTGGATGTTGCAGTTGACTAAACAAAATGAAGAATTTCAGAGAATCCTGTAATAAGTCAAATTAGCCCATCATTTTTATAAAATTGGTGGCTCCTTCATTGTTTAGGACATTTCAGACACTGTCATGCATCATCTAGTGATCAAATGTTCTCCTGCAATCTTCGGGACAAAATAAATGATGAAATTGTTGCCAAATTAAGAGTACTTAGGCATAAAATGAATGTGTATATTAAAGGCTCATATAATTTGGACGTGGAAAAAAAATTAATGCACAATGATTTTTATCTTTTGATTTACAGTATCTTTGACACCTGAGCACATTTTGAGACATTGCTGAGATCACGTCTGAAAATGAATGTGATGCAGGTCTCTAGGAGAATTAAGGATAAGTTGCTCTTCATTTTATCTTTTGCTGTCTATAAGACATAACTGAGATTGTGAAGACATCACATTTATGGGTTTTTTTTTTGTTCTTATAGGTCCCCGTGCCCCCTTCTCCCCAAGCAGTCCACCGTCCCATTAAAGTAGACAACCTTGTCTCACATGGCAGGTGTTTTCTGGAAGGTGGGCGAGGCAATGGCAGAAGAAGGAGTTCTTTTCATGCAGTGCACTTGGCTTTGTCCTCACCATGAACATCAGACGTTATAATCACCTGCCTTCAGTGAACTGCAATTGAAAGGTTGTAATCTAACAATGTCTGCACACCAATTATCCTCTAAATGAAGTTTTGCAAAGCCTCTCCGTCAGCTCCAGGACAGGCTCCTCGAGATGTTTTTGTGAAGTTGTCATAATTCTCATCTTTGAGACTAATGCTACGTGAAGGAAGATGATCGCTTACAGCTAAATTAACATTTTTGCACAGAGGAATTCTTAGAGGGAAAGTGCCAATAGTATGACAATTGAGGTTTTAAAATAATTACATACTAATTGCACTGTTCACTGCAATACAAACAGGGGTTTTTACAAAATACAGGTAGTCATCAAAGATGCTGCTTGAAGGACCTTTTTAAAAGTCAACATGAAATCGAAATGCAGTTATTTTGGTCTTACTGTAATTAATCAGTGCTCGTTTTAATGAAAAAATCAACTTGTCTACGCAATCTTCGCAAAATGCTTCCTTTTTAGCTGATCTGTCATATAAAGACCGTATATTAAAATACATAAAAAGTGTGAAATCTAAACAGAATGCAATAAGAATAGTATTGAATTGGAAGACACAGTAAAGTACAAAGAACAGAATATAACATTGTTCCAGAAGTAAAATGGGTTGTGAACTGTGTATTATGTTGACTTCAAGGTGATAAACTCAAATATGCAATACTGTTGCAGACAGTGTGAATTGCAGAGAAAAGAAGAAAAAAGTGAAATGAGAGGAGAATGCTTAACATGACAGATGCAGTGGGTGTGTTGACCGAAAACAAAAGAGCTATGTGGGTAGAGATTTGGGCCAGGTTTAGTTTAAGGCAAGAACTATAGTGCCATACTGCCTGACTATTCTCTCAAGACCGCTGCAGTAAAACTTCAGCAGTGCGAGCCACTCATGCAGTAAGAGCAATTATATAGGAACATAACAAATCTATCTAATCTCCAATATTTTTTTTTTTTTTTTTTTTTTTGCAGTGTTCAAAGCTTTCTGATGAAAACCGGTGAAAACAAACAACAAATTAATCCCAGCCTCAGGCATGCGAGTAATAAATAATCAAGGTGAAAAATCTATAATTGTGAACATAACTTCATTTAAGAGCATTTATTGTAAAGAGTACATACAAAAAAACAAAACCTTGATCTCGGTTTCATTTAAATGGTCCATTTAAAAAGACATTTCGGGGTTACAGTGTGGCAGAAAATGAAATGTTCTTGTGTTTTTCACACATGCAGATCTCGAGAATTAACAGCCCCTTAGATCAACCTCGAGCAGCGTCTTGGTGATTTTCTAAAAATATAATTTCAATCCACTGATTTTTCCATCTTTGTTGCCTTGACAACACGTCTAAACAAGGAACGGTTACCCGGACAACAAGCCCGAAAGACAATCATTAAAGCCATCAGTGAAAAGACATGCTTGTTTTGCTCTGTGACTGAGGGCTAGAGCACTTGGGCAGAAGCTCTCCCTGAACCCAAATTAAACAATAAACAAGCCATCAGCGAGAAAGCAGCATCAGTGCATCCCGTGCAATATAATTCTCAAACTTCACCTGTTTGACTTAATGAACGCAGATGCGAATAGCATCCGCTTCTGATCACACCGACGGAATGCGGGATTGGTAAAATCAAAGAGATTGATAAAAGTCATAAATTGCAGTTTAAAGTTGTCACACTCTGTAATGAGTTATAGCAGGTGGGACTGTGTGTCTGCACCCTTGACCTTGTCTCAGGGGTTGTTTACCTTCCCACTGCATAGAAACAAGTCAAATTGGCCCAATCAGAGCCACAATTGGTCCTGCAATAGTTCTGCTAACCCATAGGTGATCTGGACCCCTTTCTCCTCGACTGACCATCCCAAACCGCATGAGCTTGTAGACTTACTGAGGGTTTGTTTTCCCTGCCCGCATCTCCATCAATGCCTGCTCATTGTACTGTAACAGTAGCTATCAGAGGAGAATTGTCACGGTGACTGACTCACAGGAAATGGCCATTTCCTTGCTGATTGTGTCTGTTGTTTGCAATTTAGATGCCACCCCCGAACTGGAACGCTCCTGTGCTGCCGAGATTGTTCCTGAGTGGAGACGAGGTCTCTCTACACAATCAGCAGGCTTTAAGAGCAATCTGAATCACAGTCTATTTCACCAGCGATGCTTTTTTCACCTCTTCTCATTCTAGATGTGGTTTCCAGTGATTGTGGATCTTCAGTCACGGAAGGTAAACAAATGAGTCACAGAAAGAGATTCCATTCAGCTGTTTGGAAAATGAATCAAATTAGCTTTTTAGGTTAGTAGTCAGTTATTGCTCAGCTGTTGGTGCATTGTAAATTCCCTTATGTTCTATGTTGCAAACCTAATAAATGAGTTTCTTTATAACCTTGGCTCAGGATAGTGGCTTCCTGGCCTGTTTGTTTTGCACAGAACAAAGAGTTTTGCTCACTTTGTTAAACAGCGGTACCTACGCGCTGCCTCCATCTGCAAGAATTGCATATTACTTTCTTGGGGGAATTAATTAATTCAGCAAAGACCACTATTTAATATTAATGTCAAAAGAATGAATAAACTCAATGAAAAACAGAACATTAAAAGGGCTGGACTAAGTCAAGGCTGCTGGAGCAAGTGGGAGGATTTTTTTATTTATTTACTTTTTTTTTTGTTTTTGTATGGTGTCCCATTGTAAATCACTATAATGAATTAAGCAACACAAAAGAGCAGAAAAGAGAAAAGTTTTAAAACCAAAACACTGTCTCCAAAGACAAACAAAGAGCAAGTGAAGCCATGCATTACAAAGCTAAAGGGGCCTGTTTTAATATGACTTGCATATTCAATGCAGCCCAAGGCATGTTTGTATAGATATGAGAATTTGGAGACAACGCCTGTTGGAATCTGCCGAGACCTCTGCTGGAGTCTGTGAAGGTATACATAAAACATGAAAGGAAACAGTACAATATCATCATTCTACTTTACCATATTAACATTACTGCTTAGTTGTATGGGTGTGTACATATTTGGACAAATTAAGATGTAGAATAGGCCTACTAAATTACATTAATAACCCAAAAGGATAAAAAATGCAAAACAGCTTGGTGAAATCATACAACAATGCAGCATACTACTATATTTATTGTGAGTGCCTACTATTTATTTCTCTTAAACAGAAAATTTACTGCACAGAATTCAGTAAGTAGAACTGGTGGCTATATTTTAAGATTTTGCCTCTTTCTTTTTAAATCGTGAGTTGAAAATGTGAACTATATGTATTAACTAGATTATGGTAGCTTTAAAAATAAGTAAAGAATATATACATCAGGTAAATTAATAGACGCTGTGAGAACATCTCAATAAACTCAAAACCGAGGCGACTTGGGTGAAAATAAATGCACATGGCACCACACTATGTTAATTCTTAATTTTTATTCTGAATAGCAAAAAAATGCTTTTATTTTAATTATATGGTCAGTGGTTCTAGAATGGTCGTGACTCACACCTTAATGAAAACTAAATGCCACAGTAAAGAAAACACTGCCAATGAACATCTTACTTTAAGGGATGAAACTCATAAATCAGATGCTGAAATTAAACAGCATTTGAAAATGACAAATGGCTTCTCATACCCTCCTCACAGAGGATGGACTGATGTGTTGCCGCTTATTCCCACAGCATGATGGGATAGCATCAGTCTTTTGATGCTGGCCGTCGCTGATGGCTTGGCACAGTGGGAGCTTCAGAGCTCCCGGATAGCTCGGATGACACAGTCTGCTGATGCCCAGACTGGTTATACCTCACTAAGGAGCTATGTACGTCTTGAAGAAAGAATAAAATGAGAATAAATGGTAGGTGTCAACCCCAAAGGGGGGGCTGGTCATCTGGAGGAGAAAAGATGTATGAGCACATAAGGATGGGTATTTCCATCTCTCCACTAGGAGAGGAGACAAAATGACTTCAACAACATCTGTGGCCTGGCCTGTAGTGGGACATGAGCATTTCTAGTTGTTTCTCTTTCATGTTAAAATCTCTTTGTACAGTGACTTAAGTTTGGAATTTAAGATCTTTATTTGTGTGCAGTTTAAATAAGAATAACAAAGCAGTTTTAAAAGTATATATAATTAAATATATATTATATATTCTAAATATACTACTCTCTCTCGCTCTCTTTATATATGCCAAATTTCAGCAATTGTAGATTACACAGAGTTGCATGGACTTTTTTATGGTGTTATATTGTCAGTTTTTAAGCTTGCTTTTTATTGATTTTTTTAATGATTCTATTTATTTATTTGGTATACCACCGGAGAAAATATTACAGCATATAGGTTTTCCCCCAGAATTATTTAGGATGGCTGGAACTCTGTATTGACCAATCAGAATTCAGTCCCAGAATCAATTTTATAATGCAATATAAAGCAGAATACTGAATGAACATGGAGATAAAACCACTGTTGTTATCACATTACAGTACCTTTGGGATGGAGCTTTAAGATGAACATTGATGGATTGCACTGGCAGAACTTTAATAAAGAATATATAGAGAATAAATTGAATGTAATTTCATTGATTTGAGGGCATTCTTCTTGATTAAAATAGCTCAACGTAATGACAAGGGTCTGCTGAACAGATCCTCGTTGTGGCAGAGCAGAAAAATCATTCGTGTTTTATCCCCGTCTGGTGGGTTTGTGGTGAGGACAGAGTATAATCAATCAATGAAAGACAAGAGGAATGGAAATACTGGCTGCAAGGTTGTTAAGACAAAACACTGTGACATTGTGAGGGACTGTACTGTCTCTAGTATGCATGATTTGGAAAGGGTTTAAGTAGCACTTGACAGCAATTTATAAAACTACAATAAAACGCTTTGTCCATCCTATCCATTGCAAAGATTAAAGTTTGAGCATGTTTGCCAGTCTCTGCACACTTCAGCTTTAAAAGTTGTGCCTCCCAAGCTGTTAAATTAAAAGAAATAAAACAGAGGAGATGGCTATATATTACCAACAAGGTCATCTTGCATTTTACACCCTTGTGTTAGAGCTTATTTTGCACATCAGACACAAGTTTGACAAATTTTGCTAATGAGGCTTTTGTCTTTGGACTTTCTTTGGAAACTGTGAGCATTTCAGAGGAAATGGGGCCCTTCCGAATACAAATTCAGGAGGATTTGGGATGAACTCCAGTGCAGAAGCCCACACATATATCTGCATGAGTTTGTACAGTTAGAAAAGCAAATGAAAAAGGAGATTTGTAAAATTAGTTTCAATGTTTATTTAAAGCACTCATTCACAGTGATGCTTTGGGTGTTGTATGAATCACAACGCTCGTTGATGAATGCAAAATGAAATAACTAATGACTGATTACTGAAGTGACTCAGTAAACTGGGGGTTTCCTTGGAGACAGTCAAAGCTTTTTGGCGTACAATGGTACGTTAAGAATTGATCTTGCAAGCATATTCAACACATTCTACATGAATAAACCATGCAATACTGCAGAGATGTTTGGAGGCCATGCGGTCGGCAAACATAAACCGATATTAATTACAAAATATTGTCTACAAGAAAGATGAAACGTTGAAACAAATAGCAAAACAGTATATATCACCAGTGGGAAGTTGTAAAAAAATGACCCTCCATTTTTTTTTTAAATACATTTCAGTTTATTGAACCATAAATCCTGGTCGCTGCTTTGCCAAAGTACAGCCCTAAAATAAGTAGTGTAGACATGCGGAAGGAAATATGTTTGATTAGGCCAAAAGAATGGACTTGCCCTTCCTCACCTTGTGTAACGGTTGAGCCACTGCAGTCAGGAGCTTCGTAGTGGGTTAATGAAATCTCCAAATTTCCCCTTTGAGAAAAAGAGCGTATCGATTGAAGACTGCTGGAGGAATCCAATATCTCCATGGTGATCAGATTAATCATTGCAAACAGAACTTTAAATATTGGTTGGATGTGGTCAAGAATATCATATCTTTGATACATGAAACGCCCGGTTTTCTGTCACCTCACCCGGCATAAACAAGAACATAATGCTTCAATGTCACAACAAATGCAGGCATGGTGAGAAATTAATATTATGAGGGTTTTGTCAGCTTGTGCAAAGTGGGTATATGAATTGAGGGTATTATTAGTCAAGATTGCGCTTTCTTTTATGTCCTCCTCTATATTGATACTTGCACAATCAATAAAAGCAATTCATCTTTAGCGATTCTCAACTAGCCGCACCGGTCGATGCAGGCCATGAGTTGTGATTCTCAACCCAAGCCAAAGAAAATTCATATCTAGAGCCGCCATGTTGCAAGAAGAATCTTTGAGGAGCCCACCAAGGACACTTACTCAAGCATGCAACTGTTGAGTAGTTAAGGACACATTACTAGAGCGATTCAAATTTTTCAAAATTGATCGAACTGGGCCAAATCACATGAATCAGATCAATGGTAATAGTAGGCCTCATCTGGCAGGCTTTCCTCCCTGACGTGGAATTGGGAGGGATAAAAATGAAGCATTCGAGCTGAAATGTAAGGGAGCTGATCACTCTTTTGTGCAGTGCTGCAATCAGACGGAAGCCCCCAGGACTTAGTGCGAGGCAAATGTGGCCAATAAATCTACAGGTTCCCAGAACAGACTAATGAAAACTAATGGACAGCTTGTGAATAGACTCATCCATCCTGCTTGTTTTCCCTGACCGGCATCATGTCAGATGTAACTGCTGTGCCTCTCTCTGCTTTTAGGGCTCTTTAGACGCAGGCTGTTCTTGGAGCAGAACACAGGCCACTTGAACAGACTACAGTGATTCTTTGAGTTTATGCTGACGCACGTACAAGCTAACAAACACGCTTTGCAGAATATACATCATGGTGGGCCTGGAAAACAGATTAATCCAGAGAACAGACATTTTGTGTGAAATTCCATTTCCAGCCTGTAAGGGTAAGGTTTCGAGTGTATTGCGCCAATCAATTCTGAAGCCAGGAATTCAATGATCGCCAGTGATTACTGCTGTAAATTGCATTTTATCTGTGATTTGATACGGCTGGGATTAGTTGTGAATTATGAGTGTGGTGGTGATAATATGAATGGGCAGGGGCTCAAGTGTTTGGAAACACACACGCACACACACACACGCACACACATACAGACAGACGTGCACAGTCTGATCTCAGACCAGACCAGACAGCTGCACACACAGACCAAATAGAATGTGACTTTGATTTTTCACCTCATTTCATTCGCAACTGTCAAATTCGTTTCCATTCCGATGACATCTCCTTTATCGCACCACAGCCGTTATGGTTTTTCTCACACAAAAAAAAGCGATGGAGAGAAGATAAGGCAGCTGTTGCCCCGGTGCTCGTTCTCGTTGAGTGTCTGTTCTAATGCTTCCTCCTGCACCATTCAAATGACTCACAGCGGAAAACAATGAAGTCATGCAAATGCCCTCTCTGGAGTGCCTCCCTTCCCGTGGACAAAAAGTGTTGACAGGCCAACCTTGAATACGTGTATGACCGCAGCTTCTGATTTCTGCTAGCTATTGTTTCCACATGAGAATGAGAAACTGTGTTCAGCAACACAGAGATTACTGAATCTCAATCATGTGATTTGTGCACCTGGAGGAAAGTTGTATTGTGTTTGGCAATTTGTGAACTTGTTCACTATTCTATGCCATTTTTAAATAGTGTGAAAATTCCACAAAAAAAAGTTCACTTTAAATGGTAACACTTTACAATAAGGTTCATTAGTTAACATTAGTTCACTTCTAAAGTTAACATGAAATAAGAATGAACAGTAGTTCTTCAGCATTTATTAATCTTAGTTAATGTTAATTTCAACATTTACTATTACATTATTAAAATCAACAGTTATGCTTGTTAACAGTTAATGCACTCTGAATTAACATGAACTGACAGTGAACAACTGTATTATCATTAACTCACATCAAGAAAGATTTATAAATACTTTGTTCATTGTTTGTTCATGTTAGTTAATACATTAAATAATATTAACTAATGGAACCTTATTGTAAAGTGATACCCTTTAAATGAATGTATAATCCACTTTATTAGCTGAAAAATGATGTGTGGAATTTCAGACTCCATTGTTGGATGACAAAATAACCTCATAATTAGACGTTAGAATACATACTGTAGATATAGTATAAGTATATAGTGAATAATACATCATTTGTGACATATGGGGCTATATTCTTGGCATGGTTTTTTATATCACTTTTCACTATATACTTATTTAAAGCAGCTTTACAAAAAAACACCTTTCCACCATCTCCGATATTTGTTTACAATTGTGGCATTTTGCCCCTAGTGGCAGAAGCATGGAACTTACAAATTGGTTGTGGAGAGACTTATTCACCATGGTTTAGTAAGCTAAAATCAGAGCCAAAATTTCTGCATATGCATATAATTGGAGCTTCACTCAGCTCCCATTCTACTCTTCATTCAAAATGAATAGCTTCTGGTCTGTCACTTGTTGGAGATGGAGAGGAAAAACCCTTTATAGTTGCATTTAGCGGATTAGAGCTGGGCGATAATATTATTGCATTTTGCAATAATACAAGCAATCAAGCAGCTGAGATATATGTGATGATACTGTATGTATATGGATCAAGTTAAACAGCATATTCAACTTTATATAGAGCACTGTGCAATTATATAGTCACATTTTGCTACAAAATAAAAAGAAGACTTTTGAAAATGATTGTTAGGGACACTAGCCAGAAACACTTTGTCGAGGTATAATGGTGCACAGATAATTTTCTCTTAGCTGGATTTATCTGTAACATGCTAGATTTTTGATGGCGTTGAAATGTATTTACTCTTTCTGTAATGGTTGTCTGGTCTGGTTCATCCCCTGAGGTACACAGTAAATAAAAAAGTAACAATGGTGGCAAATAGATGACCTCAAGTCCCAGGAGGAATCTGACCACATGAATAAGATATGCAGGCCGTAACTACATCCTGTCATTGGCATCTGGCCGTCTTGATTCCTCTCGGGTCATGTGATGAAAAGCCCTGAGACGATAACCAGGTCTTTGCTGGACTGACCAGTGCCTGGATAAACTAGCTCATGTTGCAGCGTTGTCTTGATGCAGAGATTTATTAGCCATTGGGGACAGTTCAAGCCCTACCTCTGTATTGTGCAGCTATCTGGACCGTCTCACGGTAAGAGACACCGCCGGTCTGCCCTTGTGAGGATTTATTTAGGGGAAAGTGATAGACTGTATATCAACCCTTGTTCTCTTTTTTCCCCCCTCCTTCTCTCTCCCTCTCTCTCCTTTGTCGCACGCTTCATTTTCCAGCTCTGCCTGAAGTATAAGTTTGGCTGTAGCTGGGGCTCTGTGACAGCTCGGCAGTCTCCTGTTGTCATGACGGCCGTGGTGAGTGATGTTGCTGGGGCTCAGGCCCCGGGTAATCCTAATGAGGCACAGCATTAGGACCTGCTCTCAAATGCTTTGTCAACAGGCTTCAAGCTATCTTCCATTAGGGCTGAGCTGCTTCCGTATTAGCGGCTACATCCCTTGGTTTCGATAAGGGACTGGAATGGTCTTGTAAGAGGTTAGATGGCTTCAAAGTGCCGGTAGTGATGGCTGGTGTCCATATAATCAAACACACAGGTGCTATTGTTATTCAAATGAATGTCAATTACATGCTCCGCTCAGTATGTTAAGAGGTGTAAACACCTGGGCTGATGAACTCTGCCTGGGGCGGTGAGAAGCCGGAGTCATTAGTATGCCTGTTAATTTATTTGTCAGGTTGATGGAATGGTTTTTGTTTTGCATGTGTGTTAATGCATTTATTATTTTAGTATTTGTTTTGCCATACTATAAGTACATGTGTGATCAAAATCATGGCTATGTTCAGCATGAAATGCTGGACCAGTGCTTAGAGTGAAGTATATTCTGTATACTATGTTATAAAAATAGTAAGTGAAACCTTATGCATTATGCAGTGTGTGTTTGTCGTCATCACTCTGCATGTTTGGTAATACCGTGTGGTGTTTGTTTATCTCAAAAATCCATGTGTTTATTTATCATGTTTATGTCAAGTTTGTATGAAAATGTGTTCACTTACTATTCACCCAAGAGTCCTGAATTTTTTTTTTGTCATGGTTTATACCATGGTTTATGATACATTTCTGTTTATGATTTTGTTAATAATAATATGTTTTTTTCAGAAGCATGTCAGATTGATTTTTGAAGGATCATGTGACATTAACACTATATATTTAAATATTTAATTTATATATATATATATATATATCTGTATATGTGTGTGTGTCTATATAGCAGTTTGTTACTGGACTTACCTGGCTAACTGTAAACAGACACACACAAGCACTCAAGCACATATATACAGGGCTATGCACAGATATTTTGAGGGGCAGTGGTCCAAATCAAAAAAAGGGGCACTAAGGGGGCGGGTGGTTGTTAATACAAATTATCCATTTGTTACAAATATATAGTTAAAAGAGAATACAGCACACTCTGTAATAATTTCAGACTTTGAAATAATTTCAGAGTGGGCTCTCTGAGCCTGCTTCTGTCACGTCTTCAGTGGAAGTAGGGGAGAGTGGGGTAAGTTGAGCCAGGGGGGTAAGTTGACACAACCCCTGTATCTTGGCAACTGTATACTTTTACTGTCATGTGACCATGTAATATGGAACCACCCATCATTTCTTCCAGATTGTGAAAAGGAGAAACAGGGGAGGAGTGAAAGGCACCGATTTACTTTAAAACCAGTTTTTGGCTTGCCAAAGTACATTTTAGCATAACAGATCTAATGGTTGTTATATTAAAGCAAATTTATCCAGGTCTAAAAATATTTATGATACATTTAAGTAATTAAGCAACATATAAAACCATGCAAATCACTTAGCTAAATATTATCCTGAATTAGTAAGCTAGCTAGGTTTTTCTTTTATTTTTTTATTTCCAAAATGGCCCATTTAAACTTACCCCACCATAAGGCACTATGGTTAAGTTAAATCTCTGAATTGTAAACTGGTATTTTAAAGTGATATTACTGGTTTAGTTCATCATATAGCCTATACATTTTATGTATAGTTTATTTGATAGGGAGAGTGTACAAGTGCACCAAATCCTTATCTGATAAGAACCAGTAAATGCTTTGTATCACATTATAATCAGATATATCTTTCAACCTGTAGTTGCTCATGGCCAACAAACTCTCTGTTTATTCTGTTTTTAGGAAGGTTACAACTTTGGTTTTCAAATTATTGTTTCAGAAATGCAAACAATTAAATATTGAAATTTAAAGGAACACTCCATTTAAAAAAAAGGCTCATTTTCCAATTATTGCTATAGTTAAATAGTTGAGCTTTACCATTTTTGAATCCCGATCTCCAGGTAGCACTTTTAGTCTAGCTTAGCACAGTTTATTGAATCTGATAAGACTGTTAGCATCTCGCAAAAAAATGACCAAAGAGTTTCTATATTTTTTCTATTTAAAACTGGACTCTTCTGTAGTTACATCGTGTACTAAGACCAATGGCCTTGCCGATGTGTTACATTTGACGGCTGCAGTTGGGGAAAATTAAAGAAAAACCCTGTAGTTAAAATATTAATATTCACAGATGAAAATTTAGTAAGCAATACTTATGAAGTAATGTGCGTTTCTTAGAATGAATTCAAGCAGGGTAAATGTCAAGCCTATGAGCCTGTGCTTAAATTTTCTCAAAGCTATACAGTATTACACCATTTTTTTTAAAGATTTGAAACATTTAACTTTTAACATTGTTATATTATCCTAAAGAAATGGTGTTTTACTTTTCATCTGAGCATTAAAAGTGGTAGCCTATTTTAGTGAGCTAGGCTACATACATGGATCTAGTATATGCAAAATGTCAATATTCTCACATATTAGGCCTATATTTGTCACAAGTAAATGTTTTTAAATGAATATTTAAAAATTCCTTTAATAAAACAGTATGAATTTTTGATGGTTAACTACTTGGGAAAAAGATATCTGTTTGTACACGGATTAAGAAATTGTTGCGTGTTTCATGAATTATTTCCTTTATTTTAGTAATAAGTGAGGCACCGTATAATTTCGCTCCCATTATATAGGTCTAACTAAAAACAAGGAACAAATGAATTAAACCTGGCCACGATTAACTAAATCACTAAAACTGAAAATAATGGACGGATTAATAAAACGTCCTCATGTTTAAACTCAAGTTCTCTCATCATCATAGGGATTAACTTGTATAAACTTGTATTTAAGGGAAAACAAGATCAACAAACCATTTTTCATAATCTAATTAGAGTGAAAAAAAAAACCTTTGACTTCTTACGCATGCATAACTGGTGCAGTAAAGTAACAACGTGATTTGCAGCTGTCGCACTTTTCGTAATGTCACTATAGCATTTTATTACAAACAAAAAATAAAAAAATGGGGCGCTTCCTTGTGCTAAGTAGGCCTGCTGTCACGGCTTATGCTGCTGGAAGGAACACGGAGCCGAGGGATAAACGAAACAAGGATTTATTAAATAAAACATAAACAAGGTAAGTCGTAAATAACAGGTGGCAAGAGGCAAGTGGCAAGTAACAGGTGACAAGTAGACCCGACAAACAGAACTGAAAGGACAAGGCATTTATACAGGGGATAATAGGCAAAACACAGGTGGATGGAATGACTAAATTAACAGGGACATGGAACACATGGGGAAATGAAGAGACACACCTGGAAACTAATCAAACCAGACACGGAAGACAGAAACTGGGTCACAGGGGCAAAAACACACAAAATGAGTCCAGGTGTGTGACAGTACTCCCCCCTCCCGGTAGGTGCGTCCTCGCACCGTAGAAACAACAAAGGGAGGCGTGGGTGGGAACTTGGGAGGAGGTTCCGGTGGAGGACAGCCTCCCAGGAGGGGGCCAGCAGACAGGGACTACAGAGGAAGGAGCCAGGGAGGAGATGACGGAGGGAGGAGCCAGGGAGGAGACAGGAAGGATGTGAAGCAGGAGGTACCCAGCAGGACCCAGGCCACAGCCATAACGGCCCAAGGTGGGGCCGACGGTGGAAGGAGCCATGGAGGAGGAATGGTCACTGACTCCAGGGACTCGACCCACGGCAACGGAGCAAGTGGAGGAGGAGCCCGAGGCGGAGACGGAGAGCCGAAGAGCCAGGGTGACGGGGAGGAGCCGGAGGTCCTAGGCGGAACAGATGGCTCTGGTGACTGACGCGGCGATGTGGATCCGGAAGCTCTGGGGCTGGAGCCCTTCCTGGGCTTAACGGAGGATCAGGAGCCCGTCCTCGGTTTAAGGGGGGTTCAGGAGCCCGTCCTCGGCTTAACGGGGGTTCAGGAGCCCGTCCTCGGCTTAACGGGGGTTCAGGAGCCCGTCCTCGGCTTAACGGGGGATCAGGAGCCCGTCCTGGGCTTAAAGGAGGATCAGGAGCCCGTCCTGGGCTTAACGGAAGATCAGGAGCCCTTCCTGGGCTTAACGGGGGTTCAGGAGCCCGTCCTGGGCTTAACGGAAGATCAGGAGCCCTTCCTGGGCTTAACAGAGGATCTGGCATAGGTGAATTGGAACCCCCCTCATTTTGACCCATTTGGCGCTCCATATTTTGCTCCCTCGTGGTGGGCAGTGTCGCCGGCTCTCGCACCTGGTCTGACGGGATGCTCTCTGGCTCTCCGTCATCGGTGGGCTCGGGCTTATGCCTCGTTCCGTGGGGAGATTGTAGGCTGGGCTCTGGGTCCAGAGTGGACCTGGCGAGATCCTCCATTGGGCCGACCGTGAGAGGTGACCCATTTCTCACCAGATTCCACTCTATGAAAGCGGCGAAATCCTCCCGAGGACCATCTTCGGGCGACAACGCTCTGCACCTGGAGATCAGGCTGGCGTGATAAAAGGTGCGGAGCGCATGGTCCGGGTAGCTGGTGGCATTAGCTATCCAGAGAAACCGTCAGGTATGGTCCTCGAGAGACAGTCCCTCCTGCTCCAGCAGGAGGAGGAGGTATTCGGGGCGATAGAGGGGATCCATGACACACTACGGAAACAAAAAGACTGTGAAAAAACGGAAATCAAAACGGAGGGAAAACACGCAGTTTTTAACTTCTTTTTTGGTCGGGTCTTCTGTCACGGCTTATGCTGCTGGAAGGAACACGGAGCCGAGGGATAAACGAAACAAGGATTTATTAAATAAAACATAAACAAGGTAAGTCGTAAATAACAGGTGGCAAGAGGCAAGTGGCAAGTAACAGGTGACAAGTTGACATTTAGACGAGTTGACAAGTAGACCCGACAAACAGAACTGAAAGGACAAGGCATTTATACAGGGGATAATAGGCAAAACACAGGTGGATGGAATGACTAAATTAACAGGGACATGGAACACATGGGGAAATGAAGAGACACACCTGGAAACTAATCAAACCAGACACGGAAGACAGAAACTGGGTCACAGGGGCAAAAACACACAAAATGAGTCCAGGTGTGTGACACCTGCCCTCTACTAAAGATTTTTCTAGTCAACTAGTCACAAAGTTAGCCAATATTAATTTAATTCAGATCTTTTTATTATTCATTAGGATGCAGCATATACGACTATCTCACGTTTTGAAATTAAATTTCTAAAAATGAATTTTTAATAAATTTTCTAATGATATTTAAGGATGTTATATTATAAAGTTTTTTTTGCTTTTCTTTTGTTATTTGGTTTCCGTTTACAAAACAAAATATACTTCCAGTCAGTTTGCAAACTGACCCTTTGCTCCACCTGGCAATAGTTTCATGAATGACTTTAACACACAACTGACTTGCCGTAAATGCCGTGACCCCGCAGTGGTGGTACACGAGGCGGTAATAGGCATTTTGGTTGGCCACCTACTGTAAATTTATATTTTTTTATATAATGTGTGTGTGTGTGTTTACAGTCAGCCAGGTAAGTCCAGTAACAAACTGCTATGCAGTTTTTTAGCAGAATGCTAACAAGAAGATCATTTGGTTTGCTAGAATAAAATATGGCCCTAACATGACTGGCATTTTGATCAGGCTACCGACTGGGTCTAGGATTCGACATGACGCTGGGAAAATAATCCTGTACATGCTGTTCCACTACACAAACACCTGACGTCACACGGCAGCAGTTTGGCTACAGAATGACAAGTGAGGTAAGCAGTTCTGAAAGCACTCTAATGGAAACTCAGATGTTTGACATCATCAACCTGGTAACTATGGATTATGGGCTGAGTTTGAACACTGTAGTACTTAGTCCTCACAGATATGATCATCTTTCAGTATATTGAGATCATTTAGGCAGCTGGCAACTCTGTAAACTCTGAATGACATTGCCAAACAGGAAATGTGACGGAGAGAGAGAGGAGAAACTCATAAAATCCCTGTTCAATAATTCAGCTGGTAAATGTGATCTGGGTGTCCTATGTTTATAAATCTTCTGCCACCCACAAATGCACACAATGGCTTTGGGGTGCCAGGTTTTGTGAAGATCCCACAATAACAAAACTCTGAGCGAGGCAATATTACAGCGAGAGAGAGGACAGGAAGTTCACGCGGACTTCTCCAATATATGTGTAAATTTAGGCACTTTTAAGCAGCTGGCTGATGAATAATGTAACTGATCTGCCCTTGATATTCATTGGAGTAACCAACGCCACTCAAAACCAGAGGAGCCGGGGTTGCGACCCCTCCCTCTGCTGAGCAGGAAGTAAAAAGTGAGATGCAGAAACGGGGGCATGCACTGATTCTGTGGGTCATCTTTGAATGCTAGTCACACTCTTTCTGTTACCACTCTTCATACACGGTGTAAATGCACACTGCTGCAGCCTGTGTACTGGACTTCTGAAGTTAGGAGGCAAAGTTATCCTCTCTGGTTCCTCTTTTCTACCAAAACTTGATGTTTGTTGTGGCAGAACTGGTTTCAGATCTAGCCTATGTGTTCAGTGACTTTAGAACTCCATAATTATCTATCTAGGGAAGCATCACGCTATATCTGGTTTTTAATGCATTGTTCACTGTTAGACCTTACCAGGTATTTTAACAGTAAAATACTACCAGCATTGTTGCCAGCTAGTTGCTGTAATGAATCTTTAACAGTGACTAACTGTCAACAGTGTTGCTAGTATTTTACTGTAACTGAACCATTACGGTGACTAACTGGCAACAGTGTTGCCAGTTATATACTGTAAATAAAGAATTACAGTGAATAACTGGCAGGAGTGTTGGCAGTTATTTACTGTAAATAAAGAATTACAGTGAATAACTGGCAGGAGTGTTGGCAGTTATTTACTGTAATGACACGAAACCACTCAGTATAATACTGCATATAAATTTACTGTATATAATATTTGTGTAACACCAGAATGACAATATTTTTATTTAATTTTTTTTAAAAAAGAGAATGCATATAAAATGTTCATACAAATATATTTTATTAATTTGGGAAAAACAAATACATAACATGAAATATATCCCAAAATTAAACAAATCAGAACATACACTAAAATGAAAAAAAAAAAAAGCACAAAACAACCACATTATCTATAGAATTGGCTAAATAACATCTTACAACATCAGTAAAAATTATAAACAAAATACAAGCATTCTTATTTCCTTAACAATATCATAACAAAAGTAAAATAAATAAACAACAACGGCAGTGTATTTTAGTAACTTAATTCATCAAACATATTTTCAATACAAAAGCAAATTAAAGAAATCAATATTTACAATAAAAGTCTAATCAAATAGAAATAATGTTTTGCATTCAAATTCGGTAAGGCTCTGCAAAAATTTATGGACATGTGGATTCACATTTTGAACATTTCTTTTAACTGTAGACCCAGTTTGAGGCTAGTTCCAGATTTTGCAGGACACTTTGTCCCCTCAGGATTAATCCTCACAAAGAACCTAATCCTCAAATCAGAAAACATAATTTTTTGAATTTTATCAGTTAGTAAAAAAAAGAGAAAAAAAAAGAGAAAAAAAAATCAAACTGTATTATGAGAACCAAGTACAACAACAAATACATATTGGCAAAAAAGTTTCAAAGGAGTATTTGTTCCCGTGTGTATTTGGACTAGCCATTCTTTAAATAAAACCATGATTGGACATAATGATTTTTAACACTTACCTTTGAATTAGCTCAAGTGTGGCACTGGCTGACTCTTGGTCCTCAATATTAAAAACATAAAAGCAACCAAAAAGCGCAGAGAGTGCTGCAGCAAAATCCAGCTTCTCTTCAATGCAATGTGTCACTTTCCCCTCAATGCTGACCATCCACTTAGAAGTTTATCTCCTGAAAAATGAAAAGTCACCATAAAACCGGCAAAGGAACATATAGGTTGTTTACTATATATTTTATGCTTACCAAGCATGATGAGCCTTGGTGGTAGGGTTTGCTCAGTCTCTTTTGACATCTTGGTGGAAGTTTCCTTGAAAACAACATAAAAAAAGATTACTCAGCAAAAACAATGTTCCCTTTAAAAAGGTTTATTTTAATAGTTTTATTTAATTATGTATATACATTTTGACTTGTTGTACTGTTCCCACACTGATGTTTGCCTAAACAGAGATGCAAGGGTTTCTTTAACTGGCACATACTGACAAAAGCGTCCTTTACCAGCTGTGTCATTGCCCAGGTATATCTGATTTGGCTCAATATAGTTAAACTTTTGTTTGAAGAAGTGTTTTTTGGTTTTGTCAGACTTTAACTGACCCTCATTGTACAAAGTTAAAAGATCTTGTGTAACCAGTTCATCAGTAAGTTTGTCTATGTTACATGGTGGTATATCTGATGATGATAACAGCTTTTCTTTTAGTCTAACAAGCATGACCTGCATTCCATCAACATGAACTGCTTGAAATTCCTCGATAATTGATTGAATTGTACTGGCAGGTAACAACATTTTGCCTTGCATCTTTAGGTAAAATAGAGCCAAGTTATGTAAAAAAAAAAAAAGCCTCTTCATCAGTATTTATATTACTTTGAAAAGATGATGTAGACGGTGCCTCACTATTAATGCACACATCTATAGGAGGTAGTTGACCATCAAGAGACTGATCTGTAGGTGTTGCTGTCACACCCATGCATGGATTTCACGCAGGCCAGATGTGGGCCGGTTCTGGGCTGAAATTGCTTGCTGTCTGGGTTGCTGCTTATGCTTCCTAGATATATGAGTGGTGAATGATGTTCTCACTCTAAAATATTTCAAGCAGCCTTTAACTGGACAGCAAACTTTTCTACCATCTCTAATATGAATTTCGCAAGTGGAAGCACAGCTCTGAAAAATTCCAAGCAACAAATGCACACCCTAGGACCTGACAGTGGAGGTTCGGCTGTGGATGCCTATGTATAGCGTTATCTTGTTTTTGTGACTGCCTGTGATTTCTGTGCATATGAGACCTAAACGACGTGAATTTCTTAAATGTACAAGGGCACTTCTGCATTCCACAAGCATATTTAAAATTTGTTCTATGTTGGTGTCTTTTTATATGTGCATACAAAACACTACGTTGGTGGAAAGGCACATTGCACAGTTTGCATTTGTACATTGTGGCAAATGTTGACTAACCAATTAAATGAATAAATAAAACATTACTAAATAAATAAACAATTTGAGTTGGTAAATTTGTGATCAATTAAATATTTTGCTACACCAAGGGATGTAACTGAAAGTTGTGAGGAGAGGCTCAAAACTCAGCTAACCATATAGCATTCTGGAAACAAAGGAAGTCCAAGAACAAATAATAATGATTTAACTTCACATAAAGTATTCTAGGAACCTTACTCATATTTGAACAGTTTACTTACTCGTTGGGGAAGGTTCCATTTTAAGGCTTAAAATGTGAAAATGTTGCAACTGGTTGACTAACGATGCACGCTGATAAGGCAGTCAGTGCGTGCGTATGTGTGTGTTAATGCATAAATCCTTGGTTTCTGTCTGAATATGTGTACATTTCACAATATAATGTGACGTAATGCACTCAAGTAGTTTCGGAGGACAGTAATTTACTGATTAATGTTACAGTTGGTACCTGTAATGGCTACATAGAGTAATTTACTGTAATTTATTATTTGAGCTGCATAAATTCTTAAAGATGCACCTCATATTCTAGTAAGATACTGTTCCCAGAAGATTCAGCAAACACTGGCTATTTTACAGTTATTTACCCTAGAAAATACAGCAAGGGTTAACAGTGTTGTTGATTACTACAGGTGCTGGTCATATAATTAGAATATCATCAAAAAGTTGATTTATTTCACTAATTCCATTCAAAAAGTCAAACATATATTATATTAATTTATTACACACAGATATATTTCAAATGTTTATTCCTTTTAATTTTGATGATTATAACTGACAACTAAGGAAAATCACAAATTCAGTATCTCAGAACATGAAAAGTATGAGCATGTACAGTACAGCACTCAATACTTTGGCACTGTGTGCTGGGTCCTGTTGGAAATGAAATCTGCATATCCATTAAGTTGGTCAGCAGCAGGAAGCATGAAGTGCTCTAAAACTTCCTGGTATACGGCTGCGTTGACCTTGGACCTCAGAAAACATAGTGGACCAACACCAGCAGATGACATGGCACCCCAACCATCACTGACTGTGGAAACTTTACACTGGACCTCAAGCAACGTGGATTGTGTGCCTCTCCTCTCTTCCTCCAGACTCTGGGACACTGATTTCAAAAGGAAATGCAAAATTTACTTTCATCAGAGAACATAACTTTGGACCACTCAGCAGCAGTCCAGTCTTTTTTGTCTTTAGACGCTTCTGACGCTGTCTGTTGTTCAAGAGTGGCTTGACACAAGGAATGCGACAGCTGAAATCCATGTCTTGCATACGTCTGTGCGTAGTGGTTCTTGAAGAACTGACTCCAGCTGCAGTCCACTCTTTGTGAATCTCTCCCACATTTTTGAATGGGTTTGGTTTCACAATCCTCTCCAGGGTGTGGTTATCCCTATTGCTTGTACACTTTTTTCTACCACATCTTTTCCTTCCCTTCGCCTCTCTATTAATGTGCTTGGACACAGAGCTCTGTGAACAGCCAGCCTCTTTTGCAATGACCTTTTTTGTCTTGCCCTCCTTGTGCAAGGTGTCAATGGTGGTCTTTTGGACAACTGTCAAGTCAGCAGTCTTCCCCATGATTGTGTAGCCTACAGAACTAGACTGAGTGACCATTTAAAGGCTTTGCATGTGTTTTGAGCTAATTAGCTGATTAGAGTGTGGCACCAGGTGTCTTCAGTATTGAACCTTTTCACAATATTTTAATTTTCTGAGATACTGAATTTGGGATGTTTCTTAGTTGTCAGTTATAATCATCAAAATTAAAAGCAATAAACATTTGAAATATATCAGTCTGTGTGTAATGAATGAATATAATATACAAGTTTCACTTTTTGAATGGAATTAGTGAAATAAATCAAATTTTTGATGATATTCTAATTATATGACCAGCACCTGTATATTAGATATTTAATTGTGCACGTTGTCTATTTAAAGGGATAGTTCACCTAAAAATGAAACTTCTGTAATCATTTACTCACCCTCAATTCAGTTCTTCCAAACCTGTATGCGTTTCTTTCTTATGGTGAACATAAAATAAGATATTTTGAAGAATGCTGGTAATTAAACTGTTGATGGTCCCCATTTCTTTCCCTACTATGGAAGTCGATGGGGACCAACAACTGTTTGGTTCTACAAAATTCTTCAAAATATCATGTGTGTGTGTGTTTAGCATAAGAAAGACACTTCTACAGGTTTGGAGTAACATGAGAGTGAATAAATGATGACAGTTTTTATTTTTTGGTGAACCATTCTTTTCCAGTGTGCTCTTTTTTTTCTATTTATATTTAGAGTACTTTAGCTGTCATGCTCACTTAATCTTTAATACTAATAATTTAAAAACAATAATAACCTTGTTAAAGTTGCGTGAAATAAATACTACAGTGACAGCTGTTTTTTTCCATATTGTGATGTACAACCAAGTGAAATGAATTATTGAAGAAAAGAGAAAAAAGGAACTAAGTGTTTGGAGAAGTTTGACATTTCACCGTGGGATTTAGATATTTTAATTAAAAAGTTCAAAACAGAACACGCATACACAATTTTTAACAATTGTTCAAAAAGATCAATTAAAGTAATTTAGAAAATTTTCACTGTAATATAATAAATAAATTCATTTGGAGCTTTTAAAACAACTGATTTTCAATTTTTAGGTCTTAATTTGAGACAAAATTGCATATAAATCTAATGTTGGTAATTTATCAGTTATCGGGCATAACATGGCAATGATCATCTGCTTATTAGACAGAATCTTAAAGGGGTCATATGATGCGATTTCAAGTTTTCTTTTCTCTTTGGAGTGTTACAAGCTCTTGGTGCATAAAGAAGATATGTAAAGTTGCAAGACTAAAGTCTTAAATCCAAAGAGATATTCTTTGTAAAAGTTAAGAGGCTCGTAAATGGCTCATTCTAACATGCAACATGCCCCCCACATATCTAAATCACAATGTAGGAAGATTTGCATAACGCTGCCCAAATGTTAACGCAAAGAAAGAAGCTGTAACTTTTATTCTCGCTGTTTCTGCCACTGCCATGTTGTGGAGAAGGTGTGTGTTTTGTTGCGAAAGCAAAGCTACTTTGTTTGGCCTTGCAAAAGAGGACACAACTAGAAATCAGTGGTTAAGTTGTATTTACAACACTGTTCTGGAACATTTTTCGGAGGATGAGGACTGTTTCCTGTGAGTAGCCTACAACACTGGCATCTGTTTCTATAAAGTGGGGCAGTTCCATATTTTCAAGGACAGTCTGGTGCTTCGGAGTCACATACTGTACGCATGTTAACATATGTAAAGGATTTGCCACTGATGATTCAAACACAATTTTTTAGCAGTGTAGGGTAGCGCTTGTTGTTTGTTGTTTCTCCGATCACAAATGCAGAAATGGTTTTATGTTTATGCAGCGCGATACGCAATGTGTAATAGGACAGTGTAAGTCATTATAATCAGTATTTATGTCCCCGCTAGATGCAACTAATGCCTCATTTGTAATGGGTTTTATTGTTATTGTTTTTGTCTTGTTGTGCCAGGACACACGACACCATAGTATGGTGAGGGGCATAACATTTCTGCAACAAGCTTGATGCATTCGTCCAATCATAATGCACTGGATAGCTGGCCAATCAGCACACACCTCACTTTTCAGACCAATGAGCTTTGTAAAAATCAATGCGTTTCAGAAAGGCGGGCATAGAGGAGAAACAATAATGTACGTTATGTGGAAAATAATGTGTTTTTTTTTAACCTTAAACCACATTGCATTACACCAAATAATGTTATTTTTAGCAATGTCATATGACCCCTTTAATATTGATGCATCCCTAGATGTTAATTACTACATAAGTAAGGATAGTAAATATAGTGCACTGTGGTCTTAGTTTATGAGTCTTGTGAGTCTTAAATCCTCTGGTGTCACTGTTAAACAGCATTACTTTAAAGCATTTTCATCATCATTATATTTGCCAATTATTTTCTCATCCAAATTATTTCCGGGGGAGGCGCTGTCTCTCTCTGATCCTCCGCAAAAACGCCCCTGCTGTGTGCAGAGCTGCGGTTTAGGGCCACAGAAAAAGGACAGGGTGAAATAAATTTCAGCACCCTGCTGAGATGGCTGCTGAGATGGCTTTGTTTGCCTCCTCTGGGGAGAGACGCACTTGCTTTGGCGTGCTGCAACATGAAAAGCCGTTCTTGTGTTTCCATTAAAAATGAATGAAAATAAATGAAGTGGATCAGCATATAGCTGGCATGAATGATGGGATGAATCGTGTCCCATGTGTAAGTCTTTTGTTGTAAATAGATATGTTCTGTAAAACCCTGTTTAGATATTTACTGTCATTGTAATGTATTTTCAGGCGGCTGGTGTTCTAAATCTTGAGTGGAAGATATAAAGCATCATGTACTCCGTGCAACTGGAACATAATATTATTCGATATGAAATGCGATGGGAATTGCCTCATCGTGAATCTTGGATAGAGAGCATTTTCTCTCTTCACACTGCACTGCACCTTTGATGGAGTTAAACTCACTGCAAGTCATGATAGCAAAAACATAAGACGAAATTTCCCATTACCTCTGACACATTTCAAATCTAGCGCTGAGCACGGCGGCCTGGTCTGATGCATCATGCTGATAGCTGGCTAACTAACCCTCCTATCAGATGCAAGGTCCATACATTACATCGCCAAAGCGCTAATGAATGCCTCTAGTTTATTTATTACCCTTTTGTAGTATGGGAAAATTTACATAATCAACTCTCATGATTTAATTCAACCATAAATACTTCGTAATACTTTTGGAATTGCTGGCATAGCTCTTTTTATCCATTAACCTTTGAGATGTTGTAATGTGCTAGAGTTTTTCCAAGATAATGCTTTTGTGGTCCAGTGAAATTTTTCTCAACTGCTTATGCAATAAAAATCGGACTAACCAAAAGGATAGATCATTTATCAAAACTACAAACATTATTGTTCTCTTTCAAACGTTGCAAACCTTTTTTAATTTTCAAACCATTCAGAATTTGACACCAGGTGGTCACGTAGAAAGCACTAGCATTTGAAAACCATCCAAACGTAAGTACACTTAACTCCGTTTTCACCATGTGAATGCTAGTGAGCAAAATAGTTCAGGTAGAACTTTTAGGATGTATAACATTCACAGAAGACTTAGCAATGCAGCAAGTGCTCAAATTAGAGGAGGAGTATGAGGGAGAAGAAGGTCAAGGATAATGTTTGTCTTTGATGAGATCTGTTCTACTAGTTGATCTTCTTTGTGGAAGGTTGGAAAGTATGTGTCAGAAATCCACATATTGAGTAGTAAAATCTTTTGCTGGCTGTGGAGGAGGCTTGTGAGGACATTACCTTGGAGTCTGAAGTTCATGAGGCAAACAGGAGCCTTTTCCTCCTGCTGTCTGGCCAGAGCTGCAGTCCTGTTATATTGCCTGTGATGTAGATGAGGTTCTCTGGCCTGACCCTGAAGATGCTGATTCACATTCTCAATACAAGCTGTTTTTCTCTTACTGCTTTTGGTTAATGTTTTAAAGGAATGGTTCAGCCTGAAATGAAAACTCTGTCATTTTCTCAATATCACTTTCTTTTGTGGAGCTAGTAAGGTGATTTTTTTTTTCAAATAATATCCTGGGTTCTCCTTTTAATTGCATGCAAATGAATGAGGACTGAGGCTGTTAAGGTTCAAAAAAGGACCCAAAGACATCATAAAAGTATCATAAAAGTGGTCCATACTCCATATGTTAAGTCTTCTAAATTCATAGGATAGTTTTTTTTTTAAGAATTTATTCATTCATATTCATAATTTCCCTCTCAAGTGAACCGTTAACTGTTGTGACCAGATTGAGTTATAGTGAGTTTGACTCAAGAACCAGATCAGACTGATTTTCAGAGTGAATGGCAAATTACATTCGGATCTGTTTCTCAGCTTTTGTATCTCTTAAGAGACACATTATATGTCACATTTTCAGCAATTAGAATGAAAAGCAGAATTTCATATGCATAGTTTCACATTGTCAATTTTATGTAGCAACCAAATCAGTGATGATACTAGTTAAAAATTCATTTATCTGTCTGTCTGAATTAGTACAGTTAAACATTTCAATTTTTGGCTTTATGTTATGTGGCATAATAAAAATGTTTCGTCAAACATATCTGGCTCCCCATAAAGGAGTATTTCTGGCAATTTTTGTAGCTATTTATCACCAATAGTACATATTATTTGCCATCCATCTATCCATCCACTCACCCATCCCAACCCAAAATGATCTGCTATTATTCTTTTTTTCTCTCTCTGTCATTTTATTGATTGCCAGTTGAAAAATAAAAAAGTCATTGCATTTTAAAAAAGCAGCACATCTCTCGTAAACAAGCTGCAATATTTAAGATGTTATTACTGTCTGTATCACAATAGAGCAGTGAGTTATGTGCCAATAACAGCTTAAATTATGACCTGAACACAAAGCTATTGCATCACTTCTGTAGACTTACACAGCATAGAAAACCATACTATATCACATTTGTCATTCCAATGAAACAGTAAGATTAAGTTATTAATGTGGTTCTAAACATCAATATTAAGTGTTGCGCATTTTTAGTCAAATTTATGTAGTAACCAATATAGAAAAGATGCTACTTAAAAATGTATTTATCTCCCTGACATAGTCCATTTCTAGTGTATTATAGCAGAGAAGTGGAGTTATAAATATTATGTGTGCTTTGTGTAAAGCTGAGAGTGTATTTGTGGTTCATAGGAGGTGCAAAAGACTAGAAGGTATGGACTGAAGTGTGGAGTTTGTCACAAAGCTAGACAGCTTTTTGAAAACATCAGAACAGCAATTTTGAGATTAAAACAGGTGCACCACACTATTGTGTCCTGGGGGGAACTCAGCTTTGATGTGCTCAAAAGGAACCATTGTTGGCTTGTAACGCACCTTTTTTGAGTGACAAATCAATCTTGATGATGTGAACCAATTCATGTTCTGCTGCCTTCAGCTTTTTAAAGGCTTTTCATTCCTTTTAATTGAGAATGATGTTCAGTGGGGGGAACTGAAGCGCTTTCAAAAGAAAGCGAGGGAGGACATGGACAATTTCACTCAACTTTCTTGAGATGAAAATTATCATGCATATACCTAATGAGAAAATCGAATGAGAAAATCTTTAGGATGCAGATTATTATTATTTTTTTCATCACAAAACGGTATGTTTCAATTTGGATATTTTCCTTAGCAACATTTATAAACATTTCTTAACTGGTTTCATTTCCTGTGGTTAAGCTGATTTTTGTTGCAGATGCATGGTACTTTAAGATGCCATGTTCCAGGTTTAACACCAGTGTTGGCTTTAAAAGATTTACAATGTAGTCTTATGAAGTACTTTTACGGTACTTTTTGCCTGTAAACCATCTTCCGAAGAAAGAAAACATAGATGTTTTGCTAGAGTGAATCATGGCAGAATTATAATTTTTTTTGGATAATTTTTTTGGGATGAACTATCTAGTCCTAAACAAACAATTTCATCAGATGCTCAGACATGCATAAATATTAATGTATTCATTATTAGCGGGGGTTACTTGAAGTGGATTTTCTTGAATGTTGCTTGTTTTCTGTGGTAAATGTGTTTGCAGTCGAGTGATGGTTAGCTTTGAGAGATTAGCTGACGGTTTGATCGGTGCTTGGAGGGAAGATCTGGCTCACCGGACACCAATTTTATTCTTCTGAGCTAAAACTGTGCCCTCAGCGCCAGCCTCCATTTTCTCATCCACTCCATCATCTCTCACACTGTTCCCAGGTGTGCTCGCATACACACAACACACATACAATTTCTGCCTCTCAAACCTTTCGTTTTATTATTCTTTTTCTGTCCCACACTATTTTTGTTCCACACGTATTTCAATATGGTTTTTAATATAGCACACAGAACTGAGAGAATTTCTGTGGCGCAATAAACAATATGTGGATTTATTCTGTAAATTTAAAATAAACTACATAATAATTATACATCAATTAATTGCTTTTATGGTCTTGTGCTACCACATAGAATTATTATAAATCAAGTATCAACAATCAGTTTTTGACAGGTTTTTATCATTAAATACAACAGTAGTATATACAGATGTATACATATATATATATATACATGTGTATATATATATATATATATATATATATATATATATATATATATATATATATATATATATACATTTGTCTGTTTTTAAATCCAATGCATCATTTATAGACTCCAAGTCAAAATTCTTAAGTCTCATTCACAAACTTTCTGTGAATCTTTTCAGCTATTTGTTGACTGCCATTTGATTTCCAGTAAAAAAAAAAAAAAAAAACCTTCAACACATCTCTTCTAAACAAGCTGTATTATTTAAGAAGTATTGTTTATATCTGTAGCTCAATGAGAGCAGCAAGTTATGTGCCAACTCTTAACACTCGGGGTTAAGGATTTGTTAAAATCCCTAACCCCAAGGATGAGCATAAGCAAGCACCACTAATAAGAGAATTAACTGGATTGAACTTGAGGCAGGATGTGTGTGGCGGCTCTCAGAAACACAATAAAAACCACTGTGCTGAGAACAGACATGGAGCTGGCTTTAAGAGGACATAAGGGAAGGAAATACTGCTGGTCAGCAGACAGACACAGACGACTGTGTTTTTGTGAAGCAGTTCCTGACAATCTTGCACCAGACGTGTACTTATCTTCAGCTGGGACTGCTGCTGAGTTACAATACAGGATCGACTTGTTTGGCCTCTTTCTTCCTGAGCTGTAGACCCACAGAGACTCAGTCTGCAGTGCTATCAGTAACTTATATAGTCGTGCTATCGGCTCGAAAGTGACTGCCACAAATATCAGGCTATCCGGATGAAACAGTTTATCACATTTCATTGCTTTTCAGATGTATTTTAAGACAAGGACAATGCGATTTATTATTTATGTTTGCATGGCCATCTTCCAACAGACTAAAAATACCCTATTTATTTAGGATCCCAAACACTAATGATGGTTCGCATGCGGCTGAAACAACACATTGTGTGAAATAAATTGGCTTTGAAGATTGTTTTCATAAATGCACAGCCAAGCTCATGGGAAATGCAGCACTTTTGGTTCTCAGTCCCAACTGGACGGCTTGTCTAGACTCCTCATTTGTTCTAACTTCCATTAGACACTGTGAAATAAAGCTGAATGAGGAATATCTGCTCTGCGAAATCCTCTTATGTAATCACGGAGGGAGGAAGTTGCTCCAAAACGTCTTTTGTGAAAGAGGTTAATCAGAGATTTGTGTGTCATCTACATTAGCCAAGACTTCAAACGTCGGATGAGACATCAGAAATCAGGGATATGAGATTAAACTCTTTCTTGATGGCTTTAAATAGCGACCTTACTTTTTGGGGATTTTCACACATGAAATTGTTAACCGAAGGCCATTGTAACCTCTGGTTTATCTTGTTTCACATGTCATGCTGTTCATACTTTTTCCTATGATAAAGGGGGGGGCAGGTTTGGAAATTTCACACTATGTATTTGTAAAAAACTCTGAGTTAATGTTCTTATTTGCATATATATGAGGTCAAGGCATTGATTGAAAAAAAAAAAAAAGCTCATGACAGCGGTTGGGTAATTTTCAGAATTGGTCTCTTTCATCTGTCTACATACACTTTTGAAGTTGTTTGAATGTTTAATCTATGTTGTAAATAAAGATTACTCAAGTATGTACAGTCATGGAAAAAAGTTTTATTTAAGAATAAATAAATTATTCTTTTTTTGATAATACTAATCATATCAGCAGCACATGTGAAAGGGTGAATGTCAGGTAAAATCACTATCATACTTATTAGATTGTAAGACCGGACCGATTGCTATAAAAGGTTGGAAGAAGTGCTTCCAGTCATTGTGTTCTTGTAAGCAATAGTTACCTTTAGTGTACTTGGTGTACCCGGTACTTCGGTACCAAGTCAGTACAAAAATTTTTTTAATTGTTACGGTACCAGGTTTTTTTTGGTACCGAGTACCCGGTCAACTCGGGTATATATCTGAGAGGTGCACAGATGCGCTCTCTTCCTAAAAGCACTAAGGAGGAAACACACCAAACTAACAAAACACTTTAATGACAGACGCCTAGATCAAATGAAAGAGTCCATGCAGGTAAGTTTTATTGTGTTTCCCATACATTGGGAAATATCAAAACTGACCGCCACAAACAAAAGGCTTTGACTTCGTTGCATAAACATGAGCACTGCACATGTCAGAGTATGAACCCGGTGGGGGTGTTTTGATATCACTGTATTTCTAAAGAAAACCAAATGTCTTCAGAAAATTGTGGATGTCATTTTCATTTCATCTGGCCTGTAATGCCTTAGCAGTGTTTCTGATCTCAGGCTCAGCACTTATTTGATTACAGCCATTACTGGGGAAACCTCTCTATCTCGCGGACTCTACAAGCACCTCCTGCTGGCAGAGAATGTATTTGCATATATATGCCGCCACAAATAGTCAAGTCACCTTTATTTATATATAGCATTTTAAACAAAAAAGATTGTGTCAAAGCAACTGAACAACATTAATTAGGAAAGCAGTGTGTCAATTATGCAAAATGACAGTTAAAGGCAGTTCATCACTGAATTCTGTGATGTCATCATTCAGCTCAGTTCAGTTTAAATAGTATTTGTGCAATCATTTGTAATCAAGTCAATGATGTCGCTGTAAATTGTCCCCAACTAAGCAAGCAAGAGGCAACAGCAGTGACAGAATGGAGAAAAAAACTTGGGAGAAACCAGGCTCAGTCGGGAGGCCAGTTCTCCTCTGGCCAGATGAAACCAGCAGTTCAGTTCCAGGCTGCAGCAAAGTCAGATCGTGCAGAGAAATCATCTGTTTCCTGTGGTCTTGTGCCAGTGGTCATCTAAGACCAGGTCTTTACTGGGGATCTGTATCTGGGGCTCATCTAGTTGTCCTGGTCTCCACTGTCTTTCAGGCCTGTAGAGGTCCTTTCTAGGTACTGATCCACCATCCGGGTTGGATACGTTCTGGATCCGGGTGACTGCAGTGACCATCTGATCTGGATACAGACTGGATCTGGTGGCTATGGTGACCTTGGAATAACAGAGAAACAGACTTATATTAACGTAGATGCCATTCTTCTAATGATGTAGCAAGTACATTGGGTGTTATGGGAAGTGTTCCTGGTTCAGGTTTACCTAATTAATGCAGCCTAAAAATCCTTTAATATGTAATATCCTGGATTTGGATATTAGAAGCGTATTAGTGTGTTATGTGTAAACCAGGTTAAAGACAGTCTTTAATCTAGATTTAAACGGCAAGAGTGAGTCTGCCTCCCGAACAATGTTAGGTAGGTTATTCCAGAATTTAGGCGCTTAATAGGAAAAGGATCTGCCGCCGGCAGTTGATTTTGATATTCTAGGTATTATCAAATTGCCAGAGTTTTGAGAATGCAGTGGAGGATTATAATGTAACAAGAGCTCGTTCAAATACTGAGGTGATAAACCATTCAGGGCTTTATAAGTAATAAGCAAGATTTTAAAATCTATATGATGTTTGATAGGGAGCCAGTGCAGTGTTGACAGAACTGGTCATACTTCCTGCTTCTAGTAAGTACTCTAGCTGCTGCATTTTGGTCTAGATGGAGTTTGTTTATTAAGCGTACAAAACAACCAACCAATAAAGCATTACAATAGTCTAACCTTGAAGTCATAAACACATGGATTAACATTTCTGCATTTGACATTGAGAGCATAGGTCATAATTTAGATATATTTTTGAGATGAAAAAATGCAGTTTTACAAATGCTAGAAACGTGGCTTTCTAAGGAAATATTGCTATCAAATAGCACACCTAGGTTCTTAACTAATGACAATGAATTGACAGAGAAGCCATCAGGTCATAGACAGCGTTCTATGTTATTACATGTAGAGTTTTTAGGTCCTAGAAATAACACCTCTGTTTTTTCAGAATTTAGCAGTAAGAAATTACTCGTCATAAAGTTTTTTTATATCGACTTTGCATTCCGTAAATTTTTTTAATTGGTATGTTTCGACAGGCCGCGAAGAAATATAGAGCTGGGTATCATCAGCATAACAGTGAAAGCTAACACTGTGTTTCCTGATGATATCTCCCAAGGGCAACATGTAAAGCGTGAAGAGTAACGGCCCTGGTACTGAGCCTTGAGGTACTCCATACTGCACTTTTGATCGATATGATACCTCTTCATTCACTGCTATGAATTAATAGCATATGTTATAATAGCTTATATAATAGCTATAATATGTTTTCTGTAAAGATCCGAATCAAAATAACTCACCTGTCGAGTAAAACACAAGCGAGATCGGCATCTCTTTTCTAGTTGAAGTTTGTCGCGAAGCTCACTCCATCTAGAAAATGCAACCCCCGATATTGATCCTCGCTCTTTCTCTCCTCTTGTACCAAACTCTTCTTGGATCTTTGGTTGGCCAGTGCGCTTACATTTACGGGAGCTGTCCTTGTCGACAGAGCCAGCGGCAGATGGTAAACAGTAATTATGTTCCATAAATAAGTAACACAATCCACCATAAAATGTGCAAGAAGAAGTAAATAAGGAACTGCTTGAAGCAAGCTAGTGGTTTGCTGGACACTAGACACTACTTCCGCATTTGTCCACGACACTGTTGTCATGTGATTACTACATCAATAAAGGCGGTAACAAAGGGTAACTAACGTCATTGACATGTGACTGCACTTCCCCGTGTCACTGTTTAGAATGGGAATTTTCTCATGATTTACAAGTACCATATTTTCCGGACTATAAGTCCCACTTTTTTTTCATAGTTTGGCTGGTCCTGCGACTTATAGTCAGGTGCGACTTATTTGACATGAACCAAGAAAAGTGAACCAAGAAATAACATTACCGTCTACAGCCGCAAAAGGGCGCTCTATGCTGCTCAGTGCTCCTGTAGTCTACCCTTGAAAACATAGAGCACCCTCTCACGGCTGTAGACGGTAATGTTTTTTCTTGGTTCTTGGTTCTAAATAAATGCGACTTTTGTGTTTGTGGTGTTTTCTCACCTTGACGTATTTTTGGACTGATGCAACTTATACTTAGGTGCTACTTATAGTCCGAAAATACGGAAGTTGAAAACATTAGAGATATTGAGAGTAATCAGCTGGACAAAATATATAACACTAGCCTAGTGGTTTTTGGATATTTTACTGCAAATATCTTACAAATTGTACCTTTAATCATTAGTATAAGCGTGGCTAATGCTAATATAATGAGAATTAGATTTAAGTTTCTTTATTAACTATTTAATGCTCCTATAACTTTTTTTTTTTTTAGCTAACTTAGTTGTTATTCTTGGCTTTAAAATTCAAAAGCCCTTTAAACTTAAATATGTACACAGTTTGGATTTAATGAAAGTATAGTCAAAATTTTTAATTAACATGTTTTGCTTTGATACCGAAATTGGTACAGAGAAACATGGATTTTTACTGGTATTGGTACCGAATACTGAAAATTTGGTACAGTGACAACAAGTTACCTCCAAAGAAACACATGCAACCATCATGTTTTTTTTGTTGTTGTTTTTTTTATCAAAATGGCCTCAGATGCAAGGAAATTGCTTTAGTCTGTCTGTGAGGGCAGACTAAAATTCTGCAGGAAGTATAAGGATTGGACAGCAGAAGACTGGTGCAAAGTTACTTTATCCAATGAAGCTCCCTTCTGATTGTTTGGGACATCTAGAAAAAAGATTGTTTGTAAAAAAAAAGATGAATGCTACCAACAGTGAAGCATCCTGAGGCCATCCATGTGTGGGGTTGCTTTTCAACCAGTGTATGCACTTTTAAACCAGTGTATTCAGTGTATTACTGTCACGTCCGGGATCCAAGGAAACACAGAGAGAGAACCGATTGCAGGTAAGTCATTTATTTAGGGATAATCCAAAGAGAATAAACAGTTCAGGCAGGGGTCGATATCCAACAAATCCAAAACATAAACAAAACATGAACACAAGGCAAGCGCACGACTAGATGACGGACATGAATTAACATCACATTAAACAAGGACTCCGTAACACAGACTCAGACAGACCGGGTATAAATACACAGAAGGATAATGAGGGAACAGGAGACAGGTGGGGAACAATCAATTACTCAACAGGAGGAAGGTGACCAAATAAGGGAACAGGAAGTGATAAGGAGACAGACACCGTGAGAAAGGAGGACACCTAGTGGAAACCCAGGGAACACAACCCAGACACTGTGACAGGACCCCCCCTCTAGGGAGCGGCTCCCAGACGCTCCACGACAAGACACGACACAGACCAGGAGGCAGGTGGACAGGTGGAGGCTCAGGGGGAGGGACGGAGTGCCAGACTCACTGAGGGGAACAGAGAGAAACCTAACAGAAACCAAGAAACACAAAACAGAAATCCATGAAGAACATCATGTGGCGCCCCCCAGGGCAGAGCAGAAGACCACCACAGCCGTGTGGTCAAGGCGGAAGCCCCCCAGGATGGAGCAGAAGACCACCACAGCCGTGTGGTCAGGACGGAAGCCCCCCAGGGCAGAGCAGAAGACCACCACGTCCTTGTGGATGAAGCCAGAGTCCTCCAGGGCGGAGCGGAAGACCCCCACAACCGTGTGGTCAGGGCGGAAGGCCCCCAGGGCAGAGCAGAAGACCACCACAGCCATGTGGTCAGGCCCAGAGCCCCCCAAGGCGGAGCAGACCTCCGTGCGGCTGGACCAACGGGACGACGAAACTCTGGTAATCCCCTAGTGTCTTTACTGGACTCCAGAAGATTGGTGCTGGCCTGACACTGCTCATGAAGATCATTGGTGACTTGTATTTGCTCATGAAGATCAATGGTGACTTGCCCTTGTTCATGAAGATCAGAGGTGACTTGACTCAGTCCATGAAGATCACCGGTGACTTGACTCAGTCCATGAAGATCAGCCGGTGACTTGACTCAGTCCATGAAGATCAGCCGGTGACTTGACTCAGTCCTTGAAGGTCACCGGTGACTTGACTCAGTCCTTGAAGGTCACCGGTGACTTGACTCAGTCCTTGAAGATCACCGGTGACTTGACTCAGTCCTTGAAGATCACCGGTGACTTGACTCAGTCCTTGAAGATCACCGGTGACCAGCCCTGACTCAGTCCTTGAAGATCACCGGTGACCAACCCTGACTCAGTCCTTGAAGATCACCGGTGACCAGCCCTGATTCAGTCCTTGAAGATCACCGGTGACCAGCCCTGACTCAGTCCTTGAAGATCACCGGTGACCAGCCCTGACTCAGTCCTTGAAGATCACCGGTGACCAGCCCTGACTCAGTCCTTGAAGATCACCGGTGACCAGCCCTGACTCAGGAGGATCACCGGTGACCAGCCCTGACTCAGGAGGATCACCGGTGACCAGCCCTGACTCAGGAGGATCAGCGGTGACCAGCCCTGACTCAGGAGGATCAGCGGTGACCAGCCCTGACTCAGGAGGATCAGCGGTGACCAGCCCTGACTCAGGAGGATCAGCGGTGACCAGCCCTGACTCAGGAGGACCAGCGGTGACCAGCCCTGACTCAGGAGGACCAGCGGTGACCAGCCCTGACTCAGGAGGATCAGCGGTGCCCAGCCCTGACTCAGGAGGATCAGCGGTGACCAGCCCTGACTCAGGAGGATCAGCGGTGACCAGCCCTGACTCAGGAGGATCAGCGGTGACCAGCCCTGACTCAGGAGGATCAGCGGTGACCAGCCCTGACTCAGGAGGATCAGCGGTGACCAGCCCTGACTCAGGAGGATCAGCGGTGACCAGCCCTGACTCAGGAGGATCAGCGGTGACCAGCCCTGACTCAGGAGGGTCCACTGGCACCTAACTCGACTCTGGAGGGTCCACTGGCACCTGACTCGACTCTGGAGGGTCCACTGGCACCTGACTCGACTCTGGAGGGTCCGCTGAGACTCTCATCCTGTGCAGCGGTGCTGGGCAAGTAGCCATCTTGGGCCATGACTCTGGACAGGCAGCCATCTTGTACTGTGGTGCTGGGCTGGCGGCCATCTGGGGTTGTGGCGCTGGACTGGCGGCCATCTTGTACTGTGGCGCTTGGCTGGTAGCCATCCTGGGCAGTGGTGCTGGACTGGCGGCCATCTTGGGTTGTGGCGCTTGGCCGGTTGCCATCCTGGGCAGTCGTGCTGGGCTGACGACCACCCTGCCGGAAGAGACAGAAGTGGCTGGGGCATCCCACCGAAGCCGATGCTGCAGGTAGCGCACGAATTCCCAGAATTCCAGTGTCTCTAACTGCCCCATCTCCTCCTGAGACACTGGATCATCCAGCCCGCCATTGAAATAGTCCTTGAGGGCCGCATCGTTGTAGCCCTTGCCCTCGGCCAGGGACCAAAACACCTGAGCCAGGGCACCCACTTCATTGCCCTCTTGGCGGAGGGCGGTCAACCGAAGGTACTTGGTTTGCCTCTCCGCCATCTTTGCTGGGGAACGGAGAAATGACATACCGCTGGTTCCTACGGTGACGGAGTCCTTCTGTCACGTCTGGGATCCAAGGAAACACAGAGAGAGAACCAATTGCAGGTAAGTCATTTATTTAGGGATAATCCAAAGAGAATAAACAGTCCAGGCAGGGGTCGATATCCAACAAATCCAAAACATAAACAAAACATGAACACAAGGCAAGGGCACGACTAGATGACGGACATGAATTAACATCACATTAAACAAGGACTCCGTAACACAGACTCAGACAGACCGGGTATAAATACACAGAAGGATAATGAGGGAACAGGAGACAGGTGGGGAACAATCAATTACTCAACAGGAGGAAGGTGACCAAATAAGGGAACAGGAAGTGATAAGGAGACAGACACCGTGAGAAAGGAGGACACCTAGTGGAAACCCAGGGAACACAACCCAGACACTGTGACAATTACTTGCTATTTCTTTGTAATTAATTGCAACATTTTCTAGCAGTTTCTGAGTGAAAAACTGTTTCTACACCATTTTATTCAGTGTATCTCAATTTTTATTTCATATACATTTATAGTATTTAGTTATTTTGTACTATGCTCAGGATTTTATATTTACATTTTTTGTTTAATTAGTAATTTTTATTTTTAAATTCTGTACTTTTCAGTTTTTAGTAATTGTAGTACTTCAACTTAAAGATATTTCAGTTAGTCGCCAATGCAACATTTCCAATTTTACCTCGTTTTAGTTATTTCATTTGTTTATATTTTATTTAATTTCAACTTAACTTTAAAATTATTATAAAATTGTTTTAGTTAACATTAACAACACTTTTTAATTTAAGTTCCTTTTATTCATATTGCAATTTTGCATCTTATCCAGTTTAATTTAAAAAAATTGTGTCAAATCAGATCTGATGAATGTGGCCTTTACCATTTTTAAAAATAATGCCATCCAAGTTTACTCTGTCTGTTTTAGTTTAGGTAATCAAGTTTACCTGTTTTTTTTTCTCCATTTACTGGAGAATTTATTTAACCCTCTTTCAGGATCGCAAGTTTGAAATGTGGCTTTGCCCAGGGCCTTAGTTTGAGATTTGAAAAGACCCAGGTTTAAGCAGCACAGACTGAAGTTGAAGATCTATAAACTCTAAAGCTAGTTTTTGTATTGTCATGTAACTGTTGTATCTTGGTGGGGAACTGTGATTTATTTTCGGTATTCTCATTTGGAAGCACAGCGGCTCTCAGAAGCCCATAATAGCCTGGGTTACCGGACAAGGTTACCTTGCCAAGCTGCTTATCATGGAGAAAGTGGCCTGCTAGGACAAAGCATTTCAGAATTTTATTATCATTCAAATTAGAACATATAGAGGGCTTCTCTGCGATTGGTGAAATAATGGTGGTCATTTATCTAACTAACACCGACCTTTCATTTCCCATTCATGTATTATTAGGAGGGCATATATCATCATCTTGGCATAATAAAAAAAAAAAAAAAGAAAAAACCCCAATTGATTCATAGTAGAAATGGGAAAAGGTGGTGCTGTGCTTGGCAGGTGCTGCTGGCTGTCATTAGTTTCAGAATCTGGCCTTTTGCTGTTGACTTTTCCCATCGTTGCCGTTAGCGGTGGGAGAATGCGGGCCCAAGGTGACATGTATCCTTATCAGACTCCTGAGTTGTTTATAACCCGCAGGTTAAAACATAACCAAACCATGCCACAATGCATTAATTTGATTTTTTATGGACGTAGCATAGCTCTCGTTTGTTTATCAGTTTTTATGATGGATTTGTACTAGATTTTGTCTCCCTGTGTGCTCATAAATGGCTTTATAATGGCAGTAAAGGTGTGCCGTTGGAGTGAAGGGGTTTTACATTGCTATGTATTTATAAATATAAACACTGTTGGGTCATTTGGTGTCAACTCAACCAGAGATCCTAAGCTGAAAAAGTTTTTTTTTTTTTTTCTTGTAAAAAAGCTGAAATTTTAAATTCAGTCGAAGAATATTCACTGAGTAGAGGACTGTTTTGTAGAGGAGAGTCAAAATGACAATTTTCTGATATTTGGAGCCAAATTACATGGATTTATAAATGAAGAGGGCATCATCAAATGCAATGTTTCTATTCATTTGAGCAATCCTTGTTGCATTATATCAATTATGACAGTTGCCCCATGTTTACAATTGTGTAACTCGAGATGCATTTATATTAGAGTGCATCTTTTATTTTATATATATTTTTAAGAAATGGTTATGGTTAGCTTTAGAAGTAGGAGTGGGATTAGAGACTCAAAATATAAATTTTTTAATATTATGTTGTTACTAAAATAGTAATTTCCCTGCATATTTTGATTTATTGAGTTTCATATTCGCTAAAATGGGTATACTTAGGCTTGAGGGAAGGTTAAGGAGTCTAAAAATTCAAATCATTTCTCAATAGAATGATAAAAATGCATCGATACACATATCTTATAGTGTTGGGCAATATGCTCCATAATCATACTGTCCTATTGTCAGCCTGTAAAATCACTGATACACATTGATGCCGATAGTGACATACAGAACTGTGGCATTGTGCTACAGGCGTCCCGATGTCAAATCCTCACTTGGAAGATCTTTTCAGACCCCCCCCCCCCCCCCCATTTTGCTTCCTGTCAGCTCTGATCTGTCATATCATAAAAAAGGCAAAAACGCCCAAATGGTCACCGATATACAATATTATTGTGCTAATTTGTATAATTATTTACTTAGTTTCATAGCCAGAGCATGAACCAATTCCAGGAAATGGCTAAAAGAAGCTAATGTTAGTGCAACCTACACTTTTTATCTTTTTAGTCATGGATATTTTTAGTATGACCAAATTTGTATTTAATGATAACAATTTCATAAAAACATTGAACGTTACTAATTATAATGCTTACATTTCCTCAGTTATTCTAACAGCAGCTACAGAAAAGCAAAATACATTTTTATGATCAAAGGACATCATCACTGACTTCCGTTATAATCAGTTTAGCCATCAACACTGTATGATGAACAAATCTCTTATACTAACATCGCATGTACATACACATTTTGTGTATATGATGAGAGATTTTACAAGTAAGCAGAATTCAAAACTCTGGGATTTCAGTGATGACTCATCTGAATGCCTCTGATTGGCCACTGCATTCATAAATTAATGGAATCATGTGTGATTGGTCATAATATGCAACACTGTAAAAAGAAGTATAATGGGACAAATAAGCCCTAATATTAGATAATACTAGCCTGATGATACTAGTACTACTACTATGACTACTAATAATCTTGATATCGTCAAAGGCATATCTCTGACTATTGTCGACACTATACTATTGTCTATCAGCACAACCCTATATCTCAATGAAACAAAAGATTTGTAAACATCTTACATTTTTAGCTGCAAAAACATTTCATGTTTTAAACGAAATACCGCCAAATTGAACATTTCAGTAAATTACTTGCAAATGTTATGTAGCCTAATAATACCTACGTATAAACAGTGAGACCAGGGTGGTTAATCAGAGTGTTTAAATAAATTATGCACATGTGAGCATTTTTTTGTAGTAAATTTTAGTTTCGATTTTAGTTGGACTTGAACCTGCATTGTCCATATGCACACCACGGCTCAACACATTTAACACCTGTTGAGGGAGACCCCCTTTATGTCTGAAGGTAATGCACACCTGGGTGGGCTGATGGGTGGATATAAATGAATGAGAATTCCCCCTAAAGCTTTTTCCTAATGAGAATACTGCATGAAACCAGTTCTCTTTCATGTGGACTGATGGAAGGAAGCCATTCTCCCCAAAGCCCTTTTAAAGACTAATTGAATAGTAAAGCATTGCCTGGGGCGTATTGTTGTCAGCTCATTTGGCTCCCCATTCATCTCAATCCGTCATAGCATTTTTTTTTGGCAAAATGCTTAAGGAACAGCCCGCTGAATGCGACTCTTAATATGATGAGGCTGACATAACAAACATACCAAACCACCTCCCCAACCCGACCCAAACACGTCTCACTTTAACTGTTTCTAATCAATGACAGGGACGCGTGTCCCACGAGCTGTGGTGCCGTTAGCCCCGATCAAGATTTTCTCTTTCGTTTGACATTACTCAAGTGGAGCAAATGGATTCCCTGAAAAGATAACTAAGTCTTATCTCACTGCTGCACTAATAAAAATGATGGATAACGTGGGCCGGAAACAATTGAATTTCATGTACGTCTCAGTCATTCAGAAAGTCTGTGAGAACAGACAGGTTTCTTTTCAGCTGTCATTCTGACATGATTCTGAAACTGTGATCCTATAGAAATCTGTTTCTTCAAGTGGAGGTGGTTTTATGTTCCATTCGTTATATATTACAGATTTCAACTTTTTTGGAGATCACATTATAGTTTTTTTTTATATATAATTTATAGTTCTCTTGCTTTTTTTATTTAATTTTATATAATTGGTTGTTCTATTTGACAAGTTTATATTCTATAAAAATTGCATTTATTGAAATTAAATATATATGTTCACAAAATGTATTTAAAAATATGAATTAGTTTATATCCAGCCTCTTAGTATTCATAAGATAATGCCTATGAGTATTGTGACATCTTGTACTATCTACGTCTGATGTTCTCTAAAGAGTGCAGTAGAGCGTTTCTAGCAGTTGTTTGACCTTTAAATAATAATCTTGACATTCTTGACATCCTCATTACAGCAATGCATTGCCAAAGGCAGTAATGTGGTATCTTTAAACTATGTACCAGCTGCCCGTGTGTGTAATTAACCCTGCATCCTCATCAGGATTCATATACTATGTTTCCTGGGGCGTCATGCACCTATTTTTCTTCAGGGGGCACCAGTGACAGTTCTGGCTCACTTGGTGCCCTTGGCTAGAAAGGACCAAAGGGAAAAATAGTTCCTGGTTTAAGTGTCAGTCTAATGGTGCAATTTTTGTTTAGAGAACAAGGAGACCCATGTTCAAATCTGAACAAATACATATTTATTTTTAAACCAAGCAAAACTGACTTTTTTATTTTTTTATTGAAAATATCAGATTTGACATAACACTAACTCTCTTTATGTCAATATATGAGTTTTGAGCCACATGAGGGTGGATGGCTGATGCAAATCATTAAAGCAAATGATATGCGAAAGGTGCAGATGAATGGTAATTTCTGCTACTATGTGTTAGATGTTTTTAACCTACAGTAATGTTTCGACATAATAATTTGCATAGAAATGGGGGACATTTGCACTTACTGTATATGTTTTACATACTGTTCTTAAAAAGATGTTTATTTTGTGTGTGATTTTTAAAAATTCAATTCAAATTAACTGTGTTTTATATTATAAGACAGTGATCGAGAGAGAATGATAAAAATAGAGAAAAGTAACTTCTGTCTTAACATTGGACTTCAAATTGTTTGCTAAGATCTAGCTTCTAAAATAAGTCAAGTGTCTAACTGCAACCAGAAAAAAAAAAATGGAAAAACACCCTGTGGAACTGACTGTAATATGAAATGCACAAAATTTTATATGTGTAATTACTGTGATATCCCAAGCAACAGTAGAGTCGATTTGATCAGAGCTTGAGGCCAAGGTTTGTCATAAGCTCAAACTCTTCTGCTCACAGTAACTCTGTTTTGCTGAAATAACAAAATAAACCGCAAACATTCAACACGCTTATTAATTTTCATGTCTATGATCCAACTCTTCTTCGTTCAGTAGATGCAGTGTTTGACGCTGGATTTAGCTGTGTTATGGCACAGAATTCAAGATTCTGAAATGAAAAAAATGTTTTCCGTAAAAGCTTTTGCATTTCGCTTTGCAGTTTTGAGATAGCAGCACTCTCCAGTGACCTCACTTGGGTATTGAATTTATCTGAAATGCAATGGAGTTTGACTGCTGTCCTTTGGCCTGTGGTGATTTCCTTATCAAGCGTAATTAAATAAACAAGATCTGTTTTTCCAAGTGATTCACTGAAGGTTAAGTGAATGGGTGATCGAGCTGATTTCACCCCGTCTAACATTCTCCTGTCTGCCCCTCTCTGGCACGCGATAGGTCTGGAGCAGCTGCGAGTGAGTGGACGTGTGTGTAATGTGGATGGCTTTGTAAACATTAGTCCCAGAGGCACAAAAAGGGAGAGAGGGTGAACTGCAAAAAAAAATGCCCTGTCAGTTTGCAGCGTTCAATATGTCACCAAAGGCACACTTTGCACAGTTAATACGACAGCAGGATATGGCATAAAATAGCGAGTGCAGACTTGACACATGTATAGATCAGAGGGCATCAAAGAGGCACTTCCCACCTCGTTACGAAGAGAGACGCCAATTATAACAGCCTTATGTCTTAATCTGCGCATGTCTTTTTGGTGGCTGGCATTATCATCTATCCGCAGTAACCCATGTGGAGGCCGTGTTGGGGAAAAGCATCTCCGTACCTGAAAACTTCTCTGATATTTCTTCAGTCTGAGCCTGCAAAAGAGGCAGTGAATGCCAGAACCCCCCCCCCCAACCCCTTAATCTTCATTTGTTACTGTCACTCCTCTGCAAAAGCAGTATATCTGCCGCTTGCAGAGCTATTTGGTTCGAGATGGAGTCACAGGCCTGCCTAAACGGGTTGGATTAACGGCACTTTCAGTCCCTGTCTGTCTCGCACCTTTACAGCACTGTGACCAAGTAAATAGCCTCCTTTCAGCCGACTGCAAGGAAGTTCCCCTGGGAGAGATGCACATTCAATCATATATCATCCTTTGCCCTTGGCCTGCGCTCAGGCCCGATTCTGCCTACATCACCCATGTGTTTTTCTCAACAGCATGCCAAAAAGACACAGTAACAGAATGTGCGCGGTAACAGTGACGGACCACTTCTAAGTCACCTTGCTTCCACAAATAATTTACTCTTGTTTTTACCAGATTTCCCAAATGTGTTCATAGTTATCTTCAATTTGTTAAAATATTTAAGTGAAGTGACATTCAGCCAAGTATGGTGACCCATACTCGGAATTTGTGCTCTGCATTTAACCCATCCGAAGTGCACACACACAGAGCAGTGAACACACACACACACTGTGAGCACACACACGGAGCAGTGGGCAGCCATTTATGCTGCGGCGCCCGGGGAGCAGCTGGGGGTTCGATGCCTTGCTCAAGGGCACCTAAGTCATGGTATTGAAGGTGGAGAGAGAACTGTACATGCACTCCCCCCACCCACAATTCCTGCCGGCCCGGGACTCGAACCCACAACCTTTCGATTGGGAGTCCGACTCTCTAACCATTAGGCCACGATTTAGTAGGTATCATAAACTAACATTGAACAATAATTTTACATTTGTTCATTTATGTTCACCTCATAATATAATAATGTTCATTTTAAAATCCTGAGATTTGAAAAAGTGCACTAATATACAGTACAGACCAAAAGTTTGGAAACATTACTATTTTTAATGATTTTGACAGAAGTTTCTTCTGCTCATCAAGCCTGCATTTATTTGATCAAAAATACAGAAAAAAACTGTAATATTGTGAAATAGTATTACAACTTAAAATAATAGTTTTCTATTTGAATATACTTTAAAAAAAAAAATTTATTCCTGTGATGCAAAGCTGAATTTTCAGCATCATTACTCCAGCCTTCAGTGTCACATGTAACATCCAGTCTATCACATAATCATTTAGAAATCATTCTAATATTCTGATTTATTATGAGTGTTGGAAACAGAATAAAATAAAAAAAAAATTCTAATAATATATATTCTAATAATATATTTTCTTTACTATCACTTTTTATCAATTTAACACATCCTTGCTGAATAAAAGTATTGATTTTATTTAAAAAAAAAGAAAAAAAAAAATATTGACCCCAAATTACTGACCAGTAGTGTGTATTGTTATTACAAAATATTTATATTTTAAAAACATAGCTTCTTTTTTTTTTTTTTTTTACTTTTTATTCATCAAAGTATCCTAAAAAAGTATCACATGTTCTGAAAAAATATTAAGCAGCAGAACTGTTTCCCACTTTGATAATGAATCATCATATTAGAATGATTTCTAAAGGATCATGTGATAATGATCCTAAAAATTCAGCTTTGCATCACAGAAATAAATGATAATTTAAAGTATAATACATTTAAAAACAATTATTTTAAATTGTAATAATATATCACAATATTACATTTTTTTCTGTATTTTTGATCAAATAAATGCAGGCTTGATGAGCAGATGAAACTTCTTTCAAAAACATTAAAAATAGTAATGTTTCCAAACTTTTGGTCTGTACTGTATGTAGAAACTTTAAATCTTTAAAATAGAATAAATGCAATAAAAATGTTTGTTTATAAACTCTGTAAGATACTAAAAGCATATTGCAAAAACGGTAGCACTTTATTTTTCAGTCCTGTTCCTCATGTACATACTATGTACTTAGTATAGTATTTACAATAACTATGTAATAACTAGGTACTAACCCTGAACCTACCCCTAAACCTAACCCTACCCCATGTAGTTACCCTGTATTACCAGAACTTTCTTAGATAAATACACTGTAAGTACACTATAAGTACGTGTAAGTACACATACTATAAAATAAAGTGCAACCGCAAAAACTATATGTGACCCTGGATCACAAAACCAGTCTTAAGTCACTGAGGTATATTTTTAGCAATAGCCAAATGGGTCAAAATTATAGATTTTTCTTTTATGCCAAAAATCAATAGGATGATAAGTAAAGATCATGTTCCATGAAGATATTTTGTAAATTTCCCACTGTAAACATATAAAAACGTAATTTTTGATTAGTTATATGCATTGCTAAGAATTCATTTGGACAATTTCATAGGCGATTTTCTCAGTATTTAGATTTTTTTGCACCCTCAGATTCCAGATTTTCAAATAGTTGTATCTCAGCCAAATATTGTCAGATCCTAATAAACAAAATTTAACTGTTCGTCATTATTTATGTAATGAATTATGGGTGACCTCTATGTTGCATCCTTTGCCTTTCATTTTATAGAAACTCCTCTCATTAAAGAAACTCCTCTCATATGGGAGATATATTGATGTAAGTGTCTGTGTGAAAGCCCACAGTCCAAAGTGTGGAGGGAATATTACCAAATTTCTTATTTTTTTGTTTTAGGTAATGTACTGAATGTCCATCCATTTCCACTGTAATGACACTTGCAAACTCGCACTGAGCTGTGAATCGGTCTGTTTTTAACTAAAAAAAGGAATACCAGATGTTTTCTTGTGCTGAGGTATAGGCAGATGTGTGAGAAAATATAACATTATTGAAAAAATGACACAGTGGATGAGAAGGGTTCCTGTTCTTTGTTTTTATTTGAGCTCTGAAAGTAGGTACTTGAGGTGCTGTATTGTGAATAAGTCACGGCCAATACTTTCATTCAGCAAGGACACATTAAATTGTTCTTGCCATAACAAGTAAAGACATTTATATTGTTACATAATATATAGTTTTAAATATTGTTTTTCTTTAAAATTTCTGTTAATCAAAGAATCCTTGGGGTAAAAAAATGGTTTCCATATAAATATTATGCAGCAAAACTCTTTTCGACATGTATAATAAAAAGAAATGTTTCTTATGCACTGAATCAGCATATTATAATTAATTCTGAAGGATCATGTGACATTGAAAACTGGAGTAATGGCTGCTGAAAATTCAGCTCTGCCATCACAGGAATATATTCAAATAGAAAACACTTATTTTAAATTGTAATAATATTCAACGTGATCTCAGGATAATTTGTATGTATTTTACGTAAATTGTGGTTCTATAAACATACATTTACGTACGTTTTTACAGACACTAAAACGTACAATACTTACATATTTTCAGCAATTAAACAAAATAGAAGTATTGATGACACCTAAAAATGAATCCTTATGAATATTTAAATCTCTGCATTCATTTTATTATTAGCTGTTTTTAGTTGTCATATAAATTACCTTGTTTTCAGTTGCATTATTGATAAAATGATAAAAATGCATTAATACAAATATCTTGATATGTAAATATTTTTACGGTTTTTAACTAAAAATACATAGCGAATTTGTACATTTTTAACGTTGAAGCATGTCTAAACTGTACGTGTTGGCATCAATAAAAACATACAAAAATGTACGTTTTGTGAATGTTACATATCAATACCTGACTGATTAATATCTATGTAAACATGAGACCAGTCTGTAATATTTCACAATATCCCTGTTTTACTGTATTTGTAAATCAAATAAAAACAGCCTTGGTGAGCATAAACCACATTTAAAAAATAAGCAAAATTGCATTGACCCCAAAAAACATAACATTTTACAACAATATAAGAATATTACATAATTTAACAATATTAGTAAATATTATTATTTGTTTAATTATTATTATTATAATTTTTTTTTTTTTTTTGCAATAATCTTGAAAAAGTGTCTTTTCATAGATGGAAACTTGATGCCTCTAAGCTTACAGTAGGTGCATCTCAATAGGTTTATACACATAATTGCTAAAAATAGAAAATGAATGGTATTTTTACTTCTGGAACCCTGTTGCACCATTACAGTAGAACTGTTTAGATGACATCATTATTGCATTGTGGTCTGCTCTGTTTTGGTGAACTTCTACTAAAGCTGTGTTAACAAGGACTGATTATGGTCTTTGCGAGGCCCCAGGGCACCAGGTTCTCTGGAGGCTCCTCTTGTCACAATTAATGTCCAAATAACAAGAAATTACATTGAACCCACCATGGGAGTAATACACTGCAAAAGAGGTGACAATGTATCACAACTGGTATACAACATTATAATGTCATTTCTTTGTGTATTTCTCATTGTTGCACTGGATGTTTGTCTATATATCAATTTTAAATGTGCAGTTGCTTGTTCCCAGGTTTCCATCCTCTACTAGCCTCTCTACTTGTGAACATAGATGCTCCGTTGGTCCATAATCCATCCTTGGTCTCTAAATGCAGTGTGGAGTGCAGCAAATATTTAATTTCAAACAGCAAAGTTTCTTTATGACCACAGAATGGAATATACAGTATGTATGTAGACAATAATACCACAGAGAAATAAGAATGGATTTGATTGTAGATCACATTGCGATGGCAGCAAGAAATTGTTCTTCTCTAACATCTCATAAAGTTTAATGAGGCGGGTTATTATGGGCTCACAACAGTATAACTCATGAAAATCAAATTGAGGTGCGTTCATTGCGTCTTCACCTGTTTCACACCCTCATACACGCCTTTATCACATCTGGAGAAGGAACGAGTGACACCACTGACACTGTTAATACATAGTTATCTCGAGTGGTTTCGAATACCTCTTTGACTTTGAAGTCTGGAAATGAACAGAATCGAAAAAAATAAAAATAAAAAAAATAAATAAATAGAAAACAAGAAAGGTCCCCTGAAGTGTCTAGAAACAAGCAGCATTATTCTTTGTGGTGACGTAATATCAACTGAAACAGGAAGAGAGGGCGGGACTTTAGTTTTTCCATAGCGTTCTGATTATGTCTGCTCGGGCCAGAGACCAGTGTTACCAAGTTGGATTATTTTATCACTGTTGCCAAAGGTTGTTTTCCATGCCTGCGGGTTAAAGTGAACCTGATAACATGATATTTAGAGTGCAAATTTGACCAGGGGAACCCCACCAAATATATTTTACTCCCTGGAATGCAATTTTTAATGGGGAGGCCACTCCCATAAACTCCATAAAGCCACATTTGACAGCCACAGCCATTTTGGCGGAAAAGATGAACTGCAGCTTTGAATGCTCATATATTCTAAATGCATTTTTTTTAAAGCACACTGCCTTATACTGTAGATAGCCTTAAGACTAACATATTGATGCTAACACCCAAAAAATTCATTTTGGTTTCATGGGGACTTTAAGAGACAGTTGTGAAACTGAAAAATCATTGCTAATTTTATGCTTAGAATGAGTTGCACATGCTTTAGCCGGACAAATGCAATTATTGCTTTTATGTCAGATAAAGATCTGATAGTGAGTGAATGCTTTTATCACATCTGGAAAAGAAACTAGTCACGCCATTGACAGTGTTAATTCATAGTTATCTCAAGTGGTTTGAAGTGCCTCTCTGATTATATTACAGTTTGAAAATGAACATCAAATCTTTAAAAGACAGTTCTGAAACTGTAAAAAATCATTGCTAATTTTATGTTTAGAACAAGGTGCACATGCTTTAGCCGGACAAATGTAATTATCGCTTTTAATATGTGACCTTGGACCACAAACCAGTCATAAATAGCACAATATATTATACGGGTCATGAGCAATTTTTCTTTTATGCCAAAAATAGTTAGGATATTAAGCAAAGATCATGTTCCATGAAGATATTTTGTGAATATCCTACCATAAATATATCAACTTCATTTTTTATTAGAAATATGCATGGCTAAGGACTTCATTTGGACAATATTTAGATTTTTTTTTTGCACCCTCAGATTCCAGATTTTCAAATAGTTGAACCAAATATTGTTCTATTCTAACCATCCATACATCAACGAAAACTTATTTATTCAGCTTCTATTTTGAAAAATTTACCCTTATGACTAGTTTTGTGGTCCAAGGTCACACGTCAAATGTATGGACATATATGATAGGAAACTAATACCTTTAATACTTTGTTTTAAGGAACAAATCGTACCATTGACACTGTTAATTCATAGTTATCGCGAGTGTTTGAGTTTGTTACAGTTTTAAAATTAACATAAGATCTTTCAAAAACTGTGAAGAAAATCAGTGCATACACTTTATATTTAGAATGAAAATTAAGCACCACAACTCATTTCAGCATCAACAATAAAAAATAATTATTTGTTGAACACTGAATCAGCATATTAGAGTGACTTTTGAAGGATCATGTGACACTGAATGGCTGCCAAAATTAGTCTGATAAATTCTTTTTACGTCACGTTTTTGGAAAGATCTAATAACGAGCGAATGCCTTAATCACATCTGAAGGAGGAATAAATCTCACCATTGACACTGTTAATTCATAGCTATCTCAAGTGGTTTTGAGTGCCTCTTTGACTTAATTACAGTTTGAAAATAAACATCAGATCTTTAAAGTACAGCTCCAAAAAAAAAAAAAGTAAAAAAAAATTGTGTACACTTTTCATGATTCGAATGAGTTGCGCACGCTATAGTCAGCCAAATGTAATTATTGCTTTTACGTTACATTTATGGAAAGATCTGATACCACGCAAATGACTTTCACGCAAGTTGTAGAAGGACTTTCTGTAGTGTTTTAGAGCCTGCAGAATTTGGGGTCAAGCCATTACCCTCTTTAATGTACTGTGAGATTGCATGTTAATTGATGCTGCACGCTAATTGATATTAGCGCTTGCCATATCTTTTTTACACATTTGCGCACAACACAAAGGTATCTTTAACAGGAATGTTTCGAGACAAATCTCTCTCTCACAACTTGGAATAATCTGCCATATCTGTGCTACGTTACCTGCTAGCAGGTGGATTCTAGAAGAGAAAAAGGGCTGAGTAAATCAGCCGGAATGGCACAAAACAAAAGGAGCAGGTAACTAGCAGGGGAGCTTTCCAGTCAGAGGTGTTGTTGTGTGATGAAGTGAAGGTTGGTGCGGTGCCCTCTCTCCTCCCCAACTCCCCTGTAGCGTAGCGCCCCACGTCCTGGGGGAAATTTCGGCAGGCTGTCTCCAATAAGAACATGTGCTGAGGGAGAACTCCGATAAACAATCCAGATCCTCCATTGCTCGGTCTTTTCACTGCACTTTGGGCACCAGGTAACCTTCTGCCAGGAGCTGAGTGGCAGGTAGAGATGTTTCTCTCTATTTTAAGCAGCGTCTAACAAGCCTCGTCAGACAGACTGCAGGGGCCTTATACTCACTGCTGGCATAACTCAAACAGAGAAGCCAGCAGGCTCACCATCAGCAAAGCACCACCTGCTGCCCAGCACCTCCGCAGAGCTCTGTAGAAACCTGCATGTATATATACACACACATGCAAGCACCCACATCCTTCAGAGTCTGCTGATCGATATAAACCCCCCAGTCGGAGTGCGGCTCTGCAGGGAGGATGCGCTCTGAGATGAGAAGGTTAATTTGGGGCTTGCGGCCTCATCACTGCAGACTCCAAGTAAATATGCTCCTCAGATTAATAATGCAGATTCGACCACAGCTGAAATCTCAAATTGAGGGATTTGTGATGTGATCGGGGTGTAAGAAATGGCGGTCGATGAAGGGGAGGTAAGTCTGTGGTTTGAGTTGCAACTCTGTGGCGTCATCTGCGTCATTTTTGTCACGTTGCAACTCTGTGGCGTGGCAAATAATGTCTGTGCTCAAGAGGATAACTCCACAAATGAAGACAGTGCTTGAGCTCGTGAGGGTTCCTGGAAAAGATCTGAGAATTTGACAGCGCTGCTCTTCAAAAATTTTGTGCATGACGAAAGAAACCAGAAATAAGTCTTTGTATAAAATTAGCACTACGTGCAAACTTTTCTTTTAGTAAACAAAGTAAAGACTGCATTGCTTCAGAAAATCTTTTTAAATTAATTCTTTAGGGAGCATTAAGGAGCAGGTTGCAGCGTGGGCACTTGTTGAAAATGTCAGCTGCACGTTTAAGAGGAGCTCAGGGGGCAAAGGGAGGGCCGGGTTGTCAAGTTGACGACTGCTAGAGACAATACAGTCTACGTCAGGCTTGTTAAAAAAGTACAATGCACAGGTATGAGCACAGAGCAACTTGATAGAGATGTGTTGGAGGAAGAAAATCAGGCAATAAATATGTTCAGAAGTGTTACCTGCCAGTACAGCTGTGGGGGTGTACTTTAATTAGGGACTGATCCATGTGATGTTTACAATTCAGTGAATACTGAGCTACAGCTTTTAAGTTGTAGACATGTTCTGGTTTATGGTATAATCATCCTTAGAAGGCTTGATCCTTAAGCTCAGGGATCAAAGACGCTTTCTTAGCTAGCGTACTCTCTGAACCGATCTCTGCTTGTTTAATACCATGTTACTTGGGGTAAGTTATGCTGCAATTGATTAAAAAAGGCAAAAAAATAAAAATAAAAACAGGCCATATGCTGTAGGCAACTGTCCAAAAAACTATAATAATAATAACAGCTTCTCTTTTTGTAGAGTAGCTTATGTAGGCTTTGACTGCGGTAATGCTCCAAATCTAGGTTGTGATTTTCACTGGCAGAGGTTGGAGTGAGTTCACGTTTGCGACGGGGAGCGTCAGAGGGCAGGGAAAGAATATTGCACTCTCACATGACACCAGGCAGCCGGGGCACCAGGGGCCGGAGAATTGTCAGTCGGTGTCTGGGAGGTGTGACTCGTGTGACATTCACGTCCTCCGCAATTATCACTGCTATGATGTGTGAGCATTAATGATGTATGAACATTCAGTGGGAGGTTGGAGGGAGGCAGGGAGTCTGGAATTTCAAGACCTCGTTATCTGGAGGAAACTAAAAGAGTAAACCCTGCTTTGTTGTACTAATCAAAATAGCCTTGTTTGATTAATACACATTTCCAAAGTCAATGTCTTTGTAATCTTGCATTCAGATTTAACAATTTCTTTACATCTGAATTGAGGATGGGCAGTATGATTTCCTTTTCCTGATGCAAGGCATGATCAAAGCTACTACTGCTGATATCGATACAAATAAAGTAATTTCTGAGGATAAAACAAGTAGTTTTAATAATTGACCATAGTTTTAATAATTGACCATTTAAAGCTCCACTTTCTAATATTTAATTAAACAGACATAAGTTACTGACACCCCCCCCCCCCCGCATTTATTAACAACAATTATAGAACATGATCAATTATTTAGCTACTTCTGTAGTTATAATTATATCCTATTATTATTCTGTATTAGTCATAATAAATGTAAAATTTAGCTTAGTCGTTATTTTATTACATTAAATATTTTATTATACACTTCTTTCTCTGACAGCTTTCAGCACTTCTTTTTGTGCAGACGAGTGGAAGAAAGTTTTGATCGTTTTTTTTCACATCAAAAGCATTAGTATTTGAAATCTTAGTCATTTAAAAAATGCCATCGGTACTTTAATGTGAAGCTCAATCCTCTCAATGCCACATCTGTATCTGAAATGCCAATATTTCAAGACTGATCCGCCCATCGATACTTTGGAATAATGATGTTAAGAGCAAGTTCACCTACAAATGAAACTGAAGATTTTGAATGCATTTTAAACATTCCTTTCTTCTGTAAAACACAAGATGATAATTTGAAAACCCTTTTTCTTTTTATTGCATGAAGAGTGAACAGTTCTTTTTAGATTTGTGTTCCACAGAAGAAAATAAGTCAACATGAGGGTGAATAAATGACATTTTCATTTTTTTTTTATCCCTTTAAACTAATAGCCAAATAATTTTAGTTTGGTTCCATTTTGGCTTGAAATGCTCACTTTTCATGTGCACATCAGTTCGAGGTAGATATAATTATACTGTCCACATTACAGAAATAAAACTTTCAAGTGAGATCTGCAAATGAAGAGAAAATTGTGTAAAGAAGAAATGCTCATTATATATATGTCCAGGCTGTAGGAGTAAACAACATAAGCCAAATGTAAAATATTCACCCTCTTTTCCAGAAACCAGATAAAATGAATCACAATTAAGCCATTTGAATGGAAAACTTGACCTAACAAGCCTGGATTGCAGCCCCTTTACCGAAACAGACAAGATGTCTGATTATCACTAATTAAAAATGATTAAGCACCTACTTACCTGCGTCGATAACCATTGATTGAGAGGAATGCTGATGCAGGGAACATTCTGGAAGAATTCCAAAACACTTTCAAATTTCTACTCTCGAATCAGAGCGGATGCTCATTGACCAAACAACTAATCATTAAAGTCCTTTGCTTCATTCTCTCCTGCAGAAAGCTCATGGGTTCATCTGCTTCCTCAGCTGCTCGCAGGTTGCCATATTAATTGAAAGCAGAGGGAAGTGTGACGGTAGTCTATTTTAGTCTTCTAGCATGCTGAAAAAGTCATTTGTCATATTTTATAATACACTGAGATTGGCAAAAACTGCAGGCCTTATCATATAAGTCAAGAGACATCTGGTTTATAACTTGGAAAGTTTTATTTTAAGGCTGAATAGAAGCGCTTCATTGATATGCTGGGTGTTTGTGGGCTCTGAATTTAAACTTAACTCATGATGACTTTATTTTCACCCCAGGTTCATGACACAGAATTATGTTTTGTTAAAGGGACAGTTTACCCAAAATTTTAATGCTGTTAATAGATGCTTACCCTCATCCTGATTTTCAAGCTGTTCACAGATAAACTTTCCCTTCAGTTTAATGTTAACTCTGACATGACTGGATCATTAAGTCGGAAAAATAATGACTTTGTACAGTATTTTTTTTTCTCTTCTGTGTCAGTCATTGCAAATTCACGAGAGTACCATGATGCATATGTGTGATTCTGCTCATGCAGGAGCCGGTGTTCTGACGTAGATTGATGACGATGATGACGATGATTTGGTGATTATAATTTCACAAAGTCATCTGAAGCCATTCCATAGCTTAATGTGAGAGTTAGAAGACTATTTACATCATTAAATAAAAGTTTACGGAAACCTTGTTTTCCCTCCTCTGCGGCTGTCAATCCGGTTACAGCAGGATGTACGGTAAAACTCTCTCCAATATGATATATTCACATTATAATGCTTGATCTGTAGATAAAAAGGCTGTGGATTTGCATAAAATGACTTTATTTTGTGAATTTGTATTTTATGTTTGTTACTGTTTTTAAATGACTCGCTTGTGCCTGTTAGATCACACACATAACAAGGACTATGAATCAGCATCAAATGCACAATAACTGGAATCTAAAACTGTGAAGAAACAAATGATCAATAAACTGTTGGACAGATGTACACTAGGATTTGTGCGCTCGACATTTCTTCACTTTGTGCCGTGAACTTTTAAATGTTTTAAAAGCCATGAACTTTTAAAAACGCTTTGTGAGCTGTTTTGAAGCGTTTCATATTATCATGGTTTTGCGCACTGATTTTTAAAAACGTATATATTTTTGGCCTGCACAATACATTTAAAATAAGCATAATTTAATTGTATATTATTTCTGTGTAGTGTAAGCTTTATAAATATATACATTTCTGAATTCTTGACATTCATATATAAATATAAAATTGTGAAATGTATGATTGCCTGATTGAATTTTATAAGTGTACTAATAGTAATTTGTTTTTATTAACATGTTTAGATTGTATAAAATTTCAAGAATTTTTTCAAGAATTACTTTTTGCTGCTGATACACTCACTAAGTTTAATAAAAATACATAATACATTTATTTAGGTGTTAACTGTAATCTTACACTGCAAAATGAAAACTTACAAAGGATTAAATTCATCACAATTATGTAAGTATCTGGATATTGCCGTGGGGCGAGGGCTTCATCATTTTTAATGTGACCCTCTGGTTAAACACTGGCCCCTCCTTGGCCCCCCTAGTAAAATTTGTGTAGAGCCGCCACTGATCACAGTCCTCTTAATAATCCAGAAGAGAATACATTGTTGAATAAAGACATTGTTTTTTTGAGCACAAAAAGTATTCTCATAGCTTCATAAAATTAAACATGAACCACTGATGTAACATGGACTGTTTTAACAATGTCCTTATTAACTTTCAGGGCCTTGAACGTGGAAGTTGTGTTGCTGTTTATGCAGGGCCAGAAAGCTCTTAATTTGTGTTCTGAAGATGAAGACCTTACAGGTGTGCAACAACATGAGGGTGAGTGATTACAGTCATGTAAAATGTTCATATTTGGGTGATCTACCTCTTTAAACCTGAGACCTAGATTAGTGAATGAATCATTCTGACCCTTTTGTGAATCAACTAATTAACGAAAGGTCAAAGGAATGATTTGTTCACCAATCAGACATGGCTACCACTTTCATTAACTTAGGAGAGGAAGGGGTCAATGTCATGATTTCCAGTGCTTTAGTGACTCACACAAAGCTATCATAAGACTTCAGAAGACTTGAACTACATCTTTAAATAAATCACAGGCAACAAATGAACAGTTCAAGAAAAAAGAAACATGATTTTAAGTGCTATTCTACTGTATCTTCCTAACTTCACCTCTGACACGGATGCTTGAAATATGAAGAAATATGAATATTTCATAGATTTGCTTTCTAACTTGCGCGCTTCTGTGTATTTGCTTTACAAAGCAAATACAAGGCTGTAAGAGAAGCTGCCGTCTAACAGCAACCTTTGCACTGAAGGGAATTGTTGTTTTTTACATTGGGTTAAGAGTCCTTTCAACAACTATTTCCTCCAGATTTCATATCCATAATTAATAAAGGTTGGAGGTAAAAGAGCGTTAGTATAGTGGGAGAGTCTTGGCTCAAGCAACAAATATTTGATCATTGCTTCTGATTAATAACCGCTCTGATATATTTCTGCTTAGCACGAATGTATTAATTATGATGTGATGAAGACAGCTCCCTCATGGAAATGTGCAAGGAATGTACTCGTGTCAATTAATTTGTCATGTCAAATTAAGATTCTTCTCTAGAGGATGTGTTTATGAGAAGCCACAGTGGAAATAGTCTTGATAGACTAAAGAGGTTCGTTTTGCCAATCTATAAAGTATACAGCCGGCGTCTTCATCGTGTGCAAGCAGGTGTAGTAACCATGGTAACAGCAGAAACAGGATGCTGTGTACAGTGCATAAGAGATGATAGCTGGGATTATACTAGTCAGGGCTCACACATATCTGTCTGTCTGTCTCTGTTATTCTTATATCTATCATTTGTTCTGTTTGTCTACACACACACACACACACACACACACACACACACACACACACACACACACACACACACACACACACACCACTCATATGTATTGCTGTTGTGCTGTTCTATCTGTTATTTTTATCATTCTATATACTATGCTATTTTTCTGCCATTCTATTGTTCTGTTATTTTAATTTATGCTGTTGTTCTAACAGTCTGTCATTCTATATATCATGCTGTCATTCTATCTAGTGTTCTATTGATATTCTATTTATTATTCTATAATTCTGTCTATAATTTTAACCTTGGTTCTGTCTGTTGTTCTACTATTTTATTGTTCTATTGGTCTATCATGCTATCTTTCTGCCAGTTTTTCTTTCTGTCATTCTGTCTGTCCTGCTATTGTTCTGTTGTTCTGTCATACTGTCATTCCATATATCATGCTATCCTTGTGCCATTCTATCATTCTGTGATTCTGTTCTGCCGTTCTATGTATCATTCTGTTGTTCTATCTATTATTCTGTCGTTTTATCTATCGTTCTGTTTTTCTATATATTGTTCTGTCATTCTATATATCATGCGATCGTTGCTGTTCTATCTGTTGTATTTCCGAGGCATTTTTGTTTTCTAATATTTCTGCTATAATTTCAAATATTTGTAACAATTTCATCTAGCCTATTTGTACATAACAAAATGATTTAATTGACGTTTAGGAGGCCAGGGGTCTTTAAATACGCTGAGAACCATTGAAAATATGCATTTGGTTTCTCTGAATCTGAGAATAGTGGAGGAAAACTCATCTGTTACTGGGCAAAGTGTGTGGTTGCTGTTTTTTTTTTGGTGCTTTTTCTAGGGCAGGATAGTGCTCACGAAAACATGAAAATCCTATTCTTGATGTTACCAAAAGTGAACCATGTAGTGCTGTTTTCACAAAAATATATATATATATTTTATAGAATTAATTGTGATGGGTCAGTTTGTCATCTATCTCAAAGAACTGATCATTCAGTGCTCTGTTTGTGAAGTGAAAATGTAGACCCATAACATTCTTGTGACATTATGGTAAATTCAGTTATGAATATTGTACTCAACATGTTTTAAGAGGATTACCAAAGTCTCTGTGTGTTTGTGTTCGCTTTTCTTTGCGCACCTCAGAGTCAAACGCAGAGGAACGAGCCCAGCCACATCTCTCTAATGCAAAGCGTAATTACTACAGTGTTCCTCTTGCTTACAGCTTGAGGAAAATGGAGGAATGGATAGACAAATGGTGTAATTAGAGGATTAGGAGGTCTTGGGTAATAGGGCAATAGCAGTACCCACAGCTAATTATCCTGTTTCCAATTTCCTGTTTTATTAGTCCTGGTGTGTGAGTGTGCATGTGTGTGTGAGTGTGTGTGTGTGTGTGTAGTGGAATTGGCACTCTACACTATTTTTAGGACAAACAAAGCAAGTATAAAACATCCCAGCACATGAGGATTGATTGTTTACTGTAATAAACACTCTATCTGAGAAAAATAATACTTTCATTTTTGCCTTTGGCATGATGTGCATAGCCGATAGCACTGCACGGAGAAACACTCATTACTGCATAATGTCACAACAATTTTTCTTTACGTTCAATGTTTCATTTTTTTTTCTATGTCGAGTGCTGAAATGAAAGGAAAAATAAAAGACCTGAGAGAAAAGAGAGATGCTATACGAAGATTCAGTTGATTTTAAAGCACAATTCATTATTTTTATTGAAATTGGCATTGTAATTGTAATTCTTTCTCCCTAGGAGGTATATAAAATGTATATCCAGCCAACACAATATTAAGCATTGCCCCTAAATCACAGTCCTCTCACTTTTTAATTTTTATTTCCAGTTAACTTTCTCACCTGGAGACAATCCCTCGGAGAGAGAAACCTCATTCTGTCTGTCATATTTACTCTTCTTTCTCTTGTAAGATGAGCTTCACGCCATTGTGGCTCACCTCCGCTGAACTGGAGCCACGCGAGCAGCACTGATGTAGCTTTCCATCACCCGTCACAGCCTGTGCAAAAAAAAAAAAAAACGAAAAAAAAGAGAGTGAGGAAAATTAATTAAATTGTGCAGGGACAAAGGCCCAGGACATAAAGGTCTGCTGTTAGCATTTTTCTAGCCCATTGATTCCTTGTTACAACTGCATATTATGGCTCCCAGAATCCTCATAAATCAATTTGCACTCCATTGTCCTTTTGAGAGAGCTCTCCCTAACACAGCACACTGCACTGCGGAGGTGACCATAATCTATTGTTTGAGTTTAAGAACTCTCAGCCGGCACAAGACCCCCAGTCTCCGGAGGGCAGCTAAATGAATCGCCGGGCCTGGAGATTTTTCTAAGTTTGGTGAGCTCGCTCTGACATGTGGGAAGAGAACTGCGGATCTCTGGGAATCCGAACATATGGGGGCTGTATATTCCGCTCTATCTACCTTGACCCACATATAAGCCAGTGCATTGTCCGTTTTTGCTTGTTTATCTTTTGCCTTGTTCTCCTCCAGATGTGTCCACTGCGCAACTGGGGAAAATCATTCAAATTAGAGTGTGCGTGTGAATATTCAGGTAACTAAATATGTGCTAAGGGATAAAGAAATTACTTGATATTCTATTTATTATTCTATAATTCTGTCTATAATTTTACCATTGGTTCTGTCTGTTGTTCTACTATTTTTATTGTTAAAAATAAAACTTTATTTTATTCAAATATTTATATTTTCTTTATTTTCATGTCTGCACATTACATCTGCTCTAGCTCGTGCTAATTTAGTTTACATTTTTAGCTTTGCATTGTGTACTATGAATGGTGTTGACTCTTTTGCTTGTGGTGTTGCTCATTTGTAAGTCGCTTTGCATAAAAGCATCTGTTAGATGAGTAAATGTAGGGGTTAATTTTAAAAGTGACTGTTTTGAAATGCTCAAGGCAGCAGTTCCACACAAACAGTGTTAAGTGCTTGTTTCCTTCTTTCTTTTTTGTAAATTTGACCTTTTTTCCCCCAGTTTTTAATGAAATGTTTAATATTGCCTTGTCTGTATATTGTTACAAACTACAAGATTTCTATTTTTAATGCTGATTTAAAGGTTGTAGGCTGATGAAATTCAGAAAATATATTAAAATAGTTTTTTTTTTTACAAACTTTATACAATTTATTTTGTTGTCACCTTTATAAATTTGTAATTTGTAGAAGTATCTTTGCAACTACAGTACATATCAATTAACTCCCTTTAGAGTATTAGTAAACTACTAGGTTATCTTTCTAAGATTGTCTTTCCTGTAAAGGATACGTGTTAAATAGCACCAAATATACTTTAGAAACTGTTAGAAATGCTGTAAGCTCATTATAGATCACTCTTATTCTGCAGCTGAAGGGATTTCCCCCTATGGAAATTTCTTCTTTTGCGATTCTTAACTAACCATGTCATTGATGGAGTGGCTGTTGAGAGAAATCATCCACTGCTTCTACTTCTTTCTCTCTCCTTGCTCTCTTTAACTCTATCATCATTTCATAACAATTACAATCAACATTTTTGATTCTGGTCATCCCTGACACTAAACTGCTCCAACGTCTCTCAAGTTAACTGAGGAAAAGGACTGCTTAATCAAGTGTTTTCACGTCCACTGTGCTGCTGACTGCTTTTAACTTTCCTGTAGTGCTCTTTTACTTATGTACGGTATGTGTATAGAGAGAGAGTTTTAATTTTATTTATTTTGTGACATTATTATTATTGTTGTTGTTATTATTTTTTAAATACATATTTCTGTTTAGCTTTAATTTACAACCCGAATTCCAGAAAAGTTGGGACGTTTTTTAAATTTTAATAAAATTAAAACTAAAAGACTTTCAAATCACATGAGCCAATATTTTATTCACAATAGAACATAGATAACATAGCAAATGTTTAAACTGAGAAAGTTTACAATTTTATGCACAAAATGAGCTCATTTCAATTTTGATTTCTGCTACAGGTCTCAAAATAGTTGGGACGGGGCATGTTTACCATGGTGTAGCATCTCCTTTTCTTTTCAAAACAGTTTGAAGACGTCTGGGCATTGAGGCTATGAGTTGCTGGAGTTTTGCTGTTGGAATTTGGTCCCATTCTTGCCTTATATAGATTTCCAGCTGCTGAAGAGTTCGTGGTCGTCTTTGACGTATTTTTCGTTTAATGATGCGCCAAATGTTCTCTATAGGTGAAAGATCTGGACTGCAGGCAGGCCAGGTTAGCACCCGGACTCTTCTACGACGAAGCCATGCTGTTGTTATAGCTGCAGTATGTGGTTTTGCATTGTCCTGCTGAAATAAACAAGGCCTTCCCTGAAATAGACATTGTTTGGAGGGAAGCATATGTTGCTCTAAAACCTTTATATACCTTTCAGCATTCACAGAGCCTTCCAAAACATGCAAGCTGCCCATACCGTATGCACTTATGCACCCCCATACCATCAGAGATGCTGGCTTTTGAACTGAACGCTGATAACATGCTGGAAGGTCTCCCTCCTCTTTAGCCCGGAGGACACGGCGTCTGTGATTTCCAACAAGAATGTCAAATTTGGACTCGTCTGACCATAAAACACTATTCCACTTTGAAATAGTCCATTTTAAATGAGCCTTGGCCCACAGGACACGACGGCGCTTCTGGACCATGTTCACATATGGCTTCCTTTTTGCATGATAGAGCTTTAGTTGGCATCTGCTGATGGCACGGCGGATTGTGTTTACCGACAGTGGTTTCTGAAAGTATTCCTGGGCCCATTTAGTAATGTCATTGACACAATCATGCCGATGAGTGATGCAGTGTCGTCTGAGAGCCCGAAGACCACGGGCATCCAATAAAGGTCTCCGGCCTTGTCCCTTACGCACAGAGATTTCTCCAGTTTCTCTGAATCTTTTGATGATGTTATGCACTGTAGATGATGAGATTTGCAAAGCCTTTGCAATTTGACGTTGAGGAACATTGTTTTTAAAGTTTTCCACAATTTTTTTACGCAGTCTTTCACAGATCTTCCCATCTATACTTCTGAGAGACTCTGCTTCTCTAAGACAAAGCTTTTATAGCTAATCATGTTACAGACCTGATATCAATTAACTTAATTAATCACTAGATGTTCTCCCAGCTGAATCTTTTCAAAACTGCTTGCTTTTTTAGCCATTTGTTGCCCCCGTGCCAACTTTTTTGAGACCTGTAGCAGGCATTAAATTTTAAATGAGCTAATTAAGTGGATAAAAGTGTAAAATTTCTCAGTTTAAACATTTGCTACGTTATCTATGTTCTATTGTGAATAAAATATTGGCTCATGTGATTTGAAATTCCTTTAGTTTTCATTTTATTAAAATTTAAAAAACGTCCCAACTTTTCCGGAATTCGGGTTGTATATAATCTTTGGAAACTTTAGAAATTAATTTAATTTTTCTTACAAATTCTGTATTTTTTTTTGTTATAATTTTAGTCTCTGTTTTAATGGTTTCTTTAAATATCAATAATAAAAATGATCACTAATAACGTCTCTAGGTTACGTATGTAACCCTAGTTCCTCGAGGGAACGAGACGCTGCGTCGAAGCGCTTTGGGGAACGCGTTCAGCGTACGCGACTCTGAATATTGTGTGTAATCAGTCCAATGGAACGGCGTGACGTCACCGACGTGGTGACGTAAGCGACCAGGAAGCTATAAAAGCACGTGCCACGCAGCTGGCGTCAGCTTCGAGTACCAGCAAGCGCCGGCAGGGGTGCCGGGGGTATGGCTCCGAGACGCAGCGTCTCGTTCCCTCGAGGAACTAGGGTTACATACGTAACCTAGAGACGTTCCTCTTCAGGAACTCGAGCTGCGTCGAAGCGCTTTGGGGAACGAGTCCTAACGCGCCAGACTACCAAACCCCTGCCTGGTGTGTATCCGAAGAGCACAGCTCAGGACAGGAGGACAGAAGCGCCTGGAGTGACTGGCATATCTAGGCCATAGAACCTAACAAATGTAGAGGGCGTGGACCACCCCGCAGCGTTGCAGATGTCCAGCATGGATACACCTGCTAAGAAGGCCTTAGAGGCCGCCATACCCCGAGTAGAGTGAGCCTTGGCTCCCGACAGCGGGGGACGACCAGAGGACTCATAGGTGACGTTGATAGCCTCGACTATCCAACGACTAATAGTCTGCTTAGAAGCAGGAGAACCCCTCTTGGGGGGACCGTAGCACACAAGCAATTGGTCAGTTTTTCTCCACAGGGCAGCTCTGTGGACGTATGCGTCCACTGCTCGAACCGGACACATACAGTTTAGCTTCGCCTGGTCGGGCTCCCGAAAGGGAGGAGGACAGAAGGCCTGCAGCACTACAGGTCGTGGTGTAACAGAGGGAACCTTGGGAACATATCCCGCTCGAGGGTATATGAACGCTTTAGTCATGCCTGGTGCAAACTCAAGATAAGAAGGGGCCATCGAGAGGGCCTGAAGATCTACTACTCTCCGCAGAGAGGTAATAGCCAACAGAAAAGAGGTTTTAAGTGTGAGATGTCTGTCTGAGATATCTTGAATAGGTTCAAACGGGGGTTTGCACATAGCCTCTAACACCACAACCAAGTCCCACGGGGGAATACGGGACTGTACTGGAGGTCTCAGCCTCAGTGCACCGCGGAGGAAACGTGTAACTAGGGGGTGTCTTCCCAAAGACTGACCGTCGAGAAGGGTGTGGTAGGCCGCAATGGCCGCCACGTAGACCTTCAGAGTAGAGTGGGTAAACCCTGCAGAGAGCCTAGCCTGTAGAAACTCCAGAACTGTACCAACTGGGCAGTTTGCTGGGTCTAGTTGGCGGTCTCTGCACCATGAAGTGAAAAGCTTCCACTTCAGGGCGTACAGTTTCCTCGTAGAGGGAGCTCTGGATTGGAGTAGGGTCTCCACAACCTCAGTTGAGAGACCAGCTGCTACCAGTTGTGCCCCCTCAGGGGCCACACCCACAGCTTCCACAACTCCGGGCGAGGGTGAATTATCGTGCCCTGCGCCTGTGAGAGTAGGTCTGTCCTGATCGGTATCTCCCACGGAGAGCCGTCGAGGAGCGAGACTAGATCTGAGAACCATACTCGGCCCGGCCAGAACGGGGCTACTAATAACAGACGGACCCCGTCCCGGCGTACTCTCGCCAGAACTCCCGGAAGCAGAGCGATAGGGGGAAAGGCGTACAGACGAAGCCTCGGCCAGGTCTGTACCATAGCGTCCAGTCCCAGAGGAGCTGGATGAACTAGAGAGAACCAGAGGGGACATTGTGACGTCTCCTGAGTCGCAAAAAGGTCTACTTGAGCCCTGCCAAACACTCTCCATATCTGATCTACCACCCGTGGGTGAAGTCTCCATTCCCCGGGCCTCGGCCCCTGCCTCGACAGTATGTCTGCTCCCATATTTAACTTCCCAGGAATATATACTGCTCTTAATGAGAGGAGTTTGTTCTGGGACCACACCAGGATCTGGTGCGCCAGCTTGTACAAAGGGCACGAACGCAGACCGCCCTGGTGGTTGATGTAAGAGACCACTGATGTGTTGTCGGTGCGCACCAACACATGGTGACCTCTCAGGTCTGGGAGGAAGTGCTTCAGTGCACGATAAACTGCTAGCATTTCTAGACAATTGATATGCCACGTTAGATGGCGATCGCTCCACAGACCACGGGCAGGGTGGCCACTCATGACCGCACCCCAGCCGGTGAGGGACGCGTCCGTCGCTAGTGTCACACGGCGACAAGGAGCTCCCAGCACCGGGCCCTGATTCAAGAACCAATGTTTCTTCCACATGTCTAAGGCACGGAGGCAGCGCCGCGTGACCTTGATAGTGCGAAGCGGATTGCCCCTCGGGGAAAATCCCTTGGTCTTGAGCCACCACTGTAGGGGTCTCATGTACAGCAGGCCAAGAGGTATCACGTTGGACGCAGCTGCCATCAGACCCAACAATCTCTGAAATTGTTTGACAGCGAGTGACTGGCCTTCTCTGACTCTCTTGACTGAGATGAGGATCGACTCGATACGAGCAGGGGACAATCGTGCCTGCATCGTGGTCGAATCCCATACTACGCCTAGATAGGTGGTTCTCTGAGCCGGAGAAAGCACACTCTTCTTGGCGTTCAGTCTCAAACCCAGCTCCCCCATATGTGCGAGAACGACATCTCGATGTCGAACCGCAATCTGCTCTGACTGAGCTAAAATCAACCAATCGTCGATATAATTGAGAATGCGGATGCCCTGCGTGCGCAGGGGGGCCAGAGCCGCATCTACACACTTTTTGAACGTGCGGGGTGAGAGTGCGAGGCCAAAGGGAAGTACTCGATATTGGTAGGCTTCGCCCCCGAAAGCGAACCTCAGAAACTTCCTGTGTTGAGGAAGGATGGAGATATGAAAATATGCGTCTTTGAGATCTATCGTGACAAACCAGTCCTCGGACCTGATCTGAGCTACAACATGCTTGATTGTGAGCATTCTGAACTTCAGTCTCATAACTGAACGATTTAAGACCCTCAAGTCTATAATCGGACGCAGCCCCCCATCCTTCCTTGGAACTATGAAATACCGGCTGTAAAATCCGGACTCCCTGTCCTGAGGAGGGACCACCTCGATGGCCCCCTTCTCTAATAGGGTTTCCACTTCCTGTTCCATAACCAGACCCTGCCCGGGGCCCACTATCGTGTGAACGACCCCGTTGAATATAGGCGGCACGGAGCCAAACTGAATGCGGTAGCCTTTTTCTACTATATGCAGGACCCAACGAGATACATTTGGCAGTAGTTTCCACGCTGCTAAATAATCTACTAAGGGAATCAGTCTCTCGAGACTGACCTCTGGTGTAAGAGACCCCCGCAGGGGCGGCGAGCGTCCCAGCCCCGCTACGCGCACGGGCGGAGGATACTGAGAACGATGCTCGCCCGGGGCCGCTGCGCCCTGGAGCACTGGCAGGGTTGGCAGAACGACCCCTAGAGGGCACTGAGGTGGGACGGGCACCGTGGACTGCGGCGTGTACCGTTCCTACCCCAGCAGAGGCTGCCCTCTGAAACCCCGGGCCATTGGCGTCAGGGTTTCTTGGCCGAGGACTTCTTAGCTTCGATAACCACCCTTAAATCTAATTTGGGCTTAGAAGACCTCGGCCTAGAGCGTCGCTGAGACTCTCGTTCCCGACGCGGAGGAGCACGAGAGGCGACGCTCTGCTTCTGGGCCTCGCGGTGTGAGGAGCTAGGGTGCGGGTGCATCTGCCTTCCCAGATGCCCCGAGGGAGCGACGAGGGAGGAACTTATGGAACGCCGCCGCCTGTTTGCGGGCCTCCTGGAACCTGTCGACGACAGAATTAACTGCGTCGCCGAACAGGCCAGTCGGCTGGATCGGGGCGTCCATGAGGCAGACCCTGTCCCGTTCTTTCATATCGGACAGGGTCAACCATAAGTGCCTCTCCGCGGCCACCATAGCTGCCATGGACCGCCCAATCGCTCGGGCGGTCTCCTTGGTGGCGCGGAGGGAGAGATCAGCGGTCCTTCTTAATTCAGAAATATCATGGGACTTGATCTCATCTCCCTCATCTAGCTCCTTGAGCAGGTCGGCCTGGTACGCCTGTAACACCGCCATGGTGTGCAGACACGCACCAGCCTGACCTGCAGCCGCATACCCTTTGCCCACCAAAGCCGAAGTTGTTCTTAGTGGCTTTGAGGGCAATGCCGGGGCCTTCAGAGACGATGCCGCGCCAGGGGACAGATAGCTCGCAAGCGTCTGTTCCACCCGGGGCATCGCTCTATAACCGTGCTCTCCCATCCCCACTACATTTCCGTAGTAATCAGACGAGGGGATGTAGAGGCGGGCCGAGAATGGACGTTTCCACGACCTGGCGATCTCATCATGCAGGTCGGGAAAAAATGGAAGGCCCCGGCTGGGAGGTGGCTGACTCGCGCGCAGGAAGCGTTCATCCAGCTTGCTTCTCTGCGGTTCGGTAGACTTTTCGGCGGGCCAATCGATACTTAATTTGGCCACCGCGCGAGTAACCACCTCTAAGAGCTCCTCATACTGTAGCGAGTGGGGTGGCGAATCCCTATCGAGCGACTCCACATCGACCTCCTCGGAGGAAGAGAGGCGGAGCGTCGATCCCTCACCCTGAGTGGAAGGAACCGCTGTGCGTGCTTCCGACTCTAGGGATTGGGTGCCGGATCTGGCAGAAGTGGAAGGAGATAGGGACTGGCCCGTCTCCATTCCCTCTACCAGATCGACTTGCGAACCCCACGAGTGCAGCCGCCGTTCTGCCTCGACAGAAGCGGGACCAGCACTGCGGGGAACGCTGGCGAAGGCCCCCTCCTCGAAGAGGGCCCTCCGGGAACGAAGCAGCCGCACCGACATTCGCTCACAGTGCGGGCAGTCGGCCCCCTCGAGAGCCGACTCAGCGTGCTTCGAACCCAGGCAAACCACGCACAGGTTGTGTGTATCCCCACCCGTTATATATCTCGGGCAGGGAGGAACACACATCCTATAACGCGATTTGGAATCGCCATCTGAGTGCTTAACTTTCGCCTTGCTTTTTGGCATGTCTAGGAGCTCTTTTAACTGGACAGACAACAGTAAATAAGACTCACAAGACGGACAAATGACATTCACACACAGAGCGCTTGCTGAAAGACGCGAAGCTGACGCCAGCTGCGTGGCACGTGCTTTTATAGCTTCCTGGTCGCTTACGTCACCACGTCGGTGACGTCACGCCCTTCCATTGGACTGATTACACACGATATTCAGAGTCGCGTACGCTGAACGCGTTCCCCAAAGCGCTTCGACGCAGCTCGAGTTCCTGAAGAGGAATTGATTTTATAAAACAATTATTTATTTATTTATTTTCCAGAAATACTGTGTTGTGTATTCACATTTTTCTGCAAAATAAATTCTGGTAAGTAAGTTTTCTTGTTAATATTCTTTTATATAATGTTTTAATAATCATTTTATTAGCAGAAGTAGTAGTACTATCATTACATTAAATAATATATTCCTTGTCACAGTTTCTTCAAGTTAAACCAAACATTTATTTTGATGGGTTGCTGTGAAGACTTCTTTTTGTATATGACAGTATCTGAACTCAAAAGAAAAAGTAAAATACTCATGTAGTGACTCTCAGAGCAGTTCTAGATATTATGTCTTGTACTCTTTTATTATTTAATTTAAAGAGACATGCAGGATTTATATTTAAATTGTATTTTTGCCATTAATTAACATTCACACACACTAGTCCATACTGCTTTTACTCTAAGTGTAGTTGACCTAATTTTGATTCATCAATTTAAAATTTGTCATATTCCATGTTATACTGCATTATACAGTAAATTCTGCTTTTATGACTGGATTCTGTGAATCCGTCAAATCAGCATCACAGAAATCATAGGGACCAACTTTTAGAAATATGTTCTTTTCATGTTGAAGCACCATTTAAGAAAATGGTAACATCTGCTCAAACCAAAGTTGTGGCATTTAAAATTCACCCCAATTGAAACCTATGATATTGTAATAAAAAAAACTAATCTGAGTTTAAAAAAAAATATTCTAGTATATTAGTATAACATTTGATGGGGGGCATGAAATTGTGCAGCATAAGAGGAATAAACCAGCCCCACTTCCAGGCCCCTCGACTGCTATACAGAAATCCTGATTCAGACGAAATAAATGTGCTGTCCCCAAATCACAGAGCGTGTCATCAAAAGGTCAGCGTATCTCAGGAGTGGGTCAGTTGCAGATTGTGTTCCAAGTGCAGAGAATTGCACTCAGAGAAAGACAAGAGACAATTATCTCACGAGAGTTATTGAGCTCTGTCTGTAAGAGCTGGAATTTAGGGGGTGTGAATTTTGCAAGCACTTTGACTGAAACTTGAAATTATTTCACCTTTTTTTTCCCCTTCATTCTCAAAGCGAAAGTAGGTAATTGGTGCAAAACATCTGATGATGAAATTTTTTTTTCAAACATTTCAGCAAACATTAATTAGAGAGTGAGCAGTCAATCACTTAAAGGGTGTCTCTTCAACGTTTGCCCCTGTCATGACCACGGGATACTTTTAGTTCAGTTACCTACTTACGAACAGTGTACAAACAGGAATCTGAATTATTTCTGCAATTTTCCTCCGTGCTGTAGTAATATTTTTTTGGATCAAAATTGCAGACGGCTTTCTTGATTTACAGTAGCTACAATCTAATAACTAGCATTTAAAATTTAGATGCTTTTTTTCCTTTGTACATAATCATTTACAAGCATTTGATAGCTGTCATTTTATACTTTCTCAATTTTACACAATTTATATATATATATATATATATATATATATATTTATTAATAATTACATAATGTATATGTGATCTCTAGCATTTAATATTTACTTTTAAATAATGTAAAATAAAACAATCATGTATTTAATCAGATTTAATAAAAACATTGTCTCATATTTCATGAGAAAACACTTTACATTTATGGCATTCTGGTTTTATCTTTTTTCAAATCATTGTAAAAGTGTGTTTTATTTTTATTTACTATTATTCTATTATTTGTTTTACTATCACTATTATTATTATTATTTATTTTTTATATATATATTTTTTTTTTTAACAGTCTACATTATATATATATTTTTTTGAAGTCTACCAGGGGTGCGATAGGTTGAAGTGGGTTTCAAATTTGCAGTTTCTTTTTGTTTTGTATTACTGTTCATTAAATGTTCATTCATTTGTATTACTGTTTTTATTAAATAGTAAAAAAATATATATATATATATATTTTTTCCGTGGTTGAACTGAAAACAGAGGGGAGGTTTGTTTAAAAATGGATATAAATTGTTCATTTTAAAAATCTGTATTTGAGAGAAGTGCAACACAGTAAAAGTAATTTAGCAACAATAAACGTTGAATGATAGTTGCACGTTTCCAAATCAGGTTTAAAGTTATTCATACAACAAAAATTTTGAAGCTGAAATCTGTTAATTTGCACAAAAAAAACAACAACAACAACACATAGTTCAGGAATGTAGCTGTAGTTGAAGAAACACCCATTATCTGATAATTTGTCTGCTGTGTTGAGAAGTAGAACTCGAAGATCTCTGACTTTGTGTAACTGTTCATAGTGTTGGTGAAAAATTAGGGAACAATGTGCTGGTTTAGACAGTTTTCTGTGTGTATACCCTGGGGAACGCTCTCCAGCTGGCAGGGAAGCAGTTGATGTGTTCATATGTGATGGTGAGGTTACAAAAAAGACTCACCTTCTCTCTCTCTCTTTCTCTTGACTGCCTCCTTTTGCCCATAATCAGCACAACGTTATGAACTGCTGTTATATAAAGAATGGGAGATATGAGCATTGCTGTATCTCCCATCATTACCCAGTTTAGATTCTGGCCAAGCATATTCTATTCAGCTTCATCATTACCATGATTTCCAAACACGTGGCGGCAAGCTCACCTGTTACCGCCCAAGCGTTCGTGTCACACTGAAGAGAATGTCATGGAGAGAGAATTTCAATCGAGGACACGGTGGGGTGTCGGTCTAATTTAAACAGTAGGGGTGTTTAAAGCCAGGGATGGGAAAGGACACAAGGTTAACTCTGTAATATGCTGCTGATATTAAGTGTGCTGCACCTCTTGCTGTTATGGTTCTTCGTATTTGGCTTTTGTAAGGGCCTCTCGTTCTTATTCCCAGCATAGTTTGGGGAGATCATCCTTGTCTTGAGGCCCCTCACAATGTGCTCGCTGTCTGCCGCAGCGGCCGTGAGATCAGGAGCCAAGGGCAGTGGCGGTCGCGGAGGCCCCCCTCCCGTCAGCAGTAATGTATTCAGGGCAGAACTTCACGCCTTTCAGGTGCCCAGCACCGCGCCTCGTCAGCACTCCGTAATCAAATCCAATCTGTTATTAAAAGATGCTCTTGACATTTGGCTCCATCAAAAGAAAAACAAAAGCGTTGTATAATGCAATTGGAGAGGAAGCGAAGTCCCCCATGACCGCGGTGTTCGCCAAGGCGATGTGAATATTGCATTTTCAGCGTTCACTTGCCGTAGTTTTAGCCCATTTTACCTTGAGTTTTAGACCCGAATCTTTTGTGCTGTTGGAGAATTGTTTGTTCATTCTTTAGTACGATTTGAATGGTTTCTATTAAAACGAGAGTAGCACTGTGAGACCAAGATCAAAAAGAGTATTTTCTCCACTTGAGTTTCGCATTCAGGTACTGCTGTGCTCTCTCGGCTATAGAAACACTCTGTGCATTGTGTTTGCGTGCTAGATGAAAAGTGTTAATAGTTTTTTCCTGTGATGCAATCTTTTCTTTCTTGGTTCTCAGAGAAGTCTAATCTCAAAGGAGTCAGTGTTGTATTGAAGTGGAGTCTTGTCACCCATGTGACTGTGAACTGATACACACTGACACAGCGTGGAATGGCCTACTTCTGCATCTAACGTGTGCTCTGTGCTGCAGATGGGTAATTCACAAATAATAAGGACATTAACGTATTACTATTATTTTACATTATAGGGAAGATTTAGCCTATATTAAGTGGTACTAAGTTTTTTTTAACTTAAAATATGTGTTTTGTTTTAGAAAGAGAGAGCATATTTGAAAATTTGCTTTGTTTTCGGATATGCGAGCTCAGTGTTCTTGAACCCACCAAGAGCAGCCTCACCGGATTTCGCATGCGAAAACGCAGAAAATCGAACCTGATCCAAATTTTTTTAAAGGACGAAAGTTTCAGAGGCAGTGTGTAAACATGATTGACACAACGTGAGGTCGTATTTATTTTTCAGTCAAAGGTCAATCTACTGAGTTTTAAAAGATCTGTCACAGCATCCAAAGATTTTCTAGCATTTAACAATGCTAATATTATTTTAAAATACTCTTTATTTTAGATATATGTTTATTTTCAAAGAGTACTACATAATATGGGTAGTATTTGCCTCTTAAAACTAAATATAAACATTTATGCTGTTAGACAAAACTAAATGTTTTTAAGCAATGCATGCTGGGAACTTTATTTTCTTCGGTTCGGTTTATACAAAATTTTAAACTGACTTCTACTAAAAATGTTTGTTTAGGCTACCCTTTGGGAATTTTTTTAATTTATTTTTTTACTGTGCTGCATGATTACTCTCCAAAGCCACTTCTCCTCCAAAACATGAATGAACACAGGCAAAGCAAGGACTTACCAGGGACACAATGCGAGACGGCGGTGAAGGGGTTGAATGCAACTCAGATTACCACGTCTCATTCACCAGTAAGAAAACATCATACAGTATAAAACAAATAATATTTCAATAATATATCGCCTTCCATTCTCGCACAGTATGCAAAAGCCTAATGAAATACACTGATGATGTACCATGTCTGTGTGAACAGGGAGCGTAGATGTATGCAAATATATATGTTGACAGACAGGTAGGACAGCCTATTGTAGCCCTCAGACCGAGGGATATAGTTGGACAAAAATGTTATGGTACTATACCTTTCACAGACAAAATAAACAGATATGTACATAAATATATTTTTATACATACAGTACATATATACAACACATTTAGACCACTTAACTTAGTGATTGCTATTGGTATGTGGATAGACTTTCAACCAATTAAACCATTAAACCATTTAAATATGTTATGTGTAAAATGCAGTATTGTATGTCCATGATGACATTTGTTAAATAACTAATAAAGAAACCACACCAGGTGATCTAAAGATGTAAGTATAAAGAGTAAATGAAAAGCATAAGGAGTTGATTAATGAAGTGCTTAATCATCACCACAAGCATAAACAACAAAACCACACATGCATCCATATTGGCATTATGACTGTTGCCATAGAAACAAATAGCATCAGAAACAGAGTGTATGATTGTTAGCTACTTTGAGTATTGATATTGATAAATGTGCCTATTGAACGTTGGTGTCTTTTATCATGTTATTTTCACCTGTGTTTATATTAAAGGAAGCCACCACGTGGCTCAATGCAATGTAATGTATGCAATGTAGTCTATCAGGTAATGAGAATTCATTAAATATGCATGCACAATAATTACAAAAGAATTACAAAAATGCTTTAGATGGAGTATAGCCTGTCACAGCTTGCAAAACCCAGAGCTTTTTAGTCCAGTGACTTATACATTAATCTTCCATTTCTTAACTAGCTTGCTTTGCTAGCCTGAAAGCATTTCCACAGGAATATGTGACAGGGTGGTAATTTTTATCTGTATTTTTAAATCGCCGTCACAGTATCCCAATACTCAATTCATCATATTAAGCTGAGAGTGGTATATATGCATGCATGAATGTACATATAAATCAAGAGTGAACCAGAAAGTTTCAAGACTTCTTTTCCAAATAATAAAATGCATAAATAAAAACCCATGAGTGCAAATAAAATGGCAAAATGCACCAATGACGGGCTGGGTCAGACAGTATCATCGATACAACTCAGCACCTGTCTTTATTTATATATTTGTTCATTTATTTATTTATTCATTCCCGTCGTCATGTCACCTTAAAGGGAGAAGCTAAATTGGGAGGAAAATCAATATGATAAACTGCTACTTGTTTTGTGTCCAAATTGTTTCAGTTTGGAAATCGATACCCGTGCCGTGGCCATTTATCACGGCATGAGAGAAGTGGGCAGGCCACATGACATAATATAAAGCTGCAATATGCTTTAAAAAAAAAAAGTCCCGTGGAGGTAAGGGGTGAGAGGGTGTGGAAGCGAGAGGGTTAGAAATCGCAAGCAAGAAGTAACAGAGAGGTGGGAGGGAGGTGAGCGAGCACGAGAGGGTGGTGGAAAATAGAAAGTGAGAGCTACGCTGCTGATAGATGGATGGCAGCGAGCAGGTTTATCAGCCCCTGACAGACACAATAAAAAATAACCTTCGCAGTAAGGGCCCTGCTCAAATTAATATGGAGCAGCCAGGCGATGCCGGTGGACCGCCATTAGGTGCCCATTGACAGCATCATTAAGACAATGGGCAGATTATAAAGGTTACTGATGACACATCAGCGACGGGACCGGCAACATGTTAGCCACTTGACCTCTAGAGAACACTTCAGTAAACGTGCCCTGAGCCGACGTCATCCTTCTCGGCTTCCTGCATCCCGTTCTCAGGATCCCCACTGATTAATTCAGCACGGATGTCAGAAGCTCCCGTAGACTCATTATCCCATCATTTGTCACTGCCGTGTTACAGAGGTTTCTTTGTGTTTTGGGCATGCCGGATCTTTTCCATCACTCCCTGTCAGAGGGAGATGAACTCTGACCTCTGTTTCTCACAGTGCGAGGGGATCCAGAAGGCCCTGGAATAAATTGATCTGCCCAGGGCTCATTACGAAATCCATGTCTGACATCTGTTTCTTTGATATCCAACTGTTTTTAATGCATTCGGCTCAATTGCAGCTCATTGGGTTTTATTCACTGTGGCGCTCTGAAGATATTTGGGAGGAAATTATTCAGTCCAACTCTAGCAGTTGAATCCTTTACGCCAGGAGAATTCCCAGATAAAATTGGCCAGTGGGTGAAATTAGGTCCATTGAGATTCATTTCTACCGAGTTAAGATGTACAAACACACACTGAAGGTTTACTCTAAGGATTTGTTAGGGACGATGCTATACCTGAAAATATCTGTAGGCTGTAGTACAGAATATTGGGGTTTGGAAGTATTAAGAATAAATACTAAAAGTATATACAGTTAAAAATATAGAATAATATATTAAATATTAAATATTTAATTAATGAATATATCACGCAGTATCAGTGACATGCATTTTTATTGACGCGTTATATATTTAAAAAATGATTTAAAAAAGGAATGAAAAAATATAAAGGAAAATCCATATTTAAGACATTTTAATAACACTCATGTGTATCATGCATGGCAAATGTGAAGTTTTTAAGTGGATTTTACCATAGTATTTTATCCTTCTAGGGGGTACAAGCCATCAATAATTAAGGAGTACAGAAATAAGTTCTTAATGTGTTGGTATGTATTTTTAAGCAACACAAGTTTAAGAATCCATGTGAAAAATGCACTGATGTGTGTGCATTTCCATTGGGAATGTGTGTATAAAATATTTTTTGATACATAATTTTTTTATTACTATTCTTTTATCAAATACTTAATATAATTTTAAAATATAAAATTCATATTCAAAGTATATTAAAGGTATAATTCACCCAAAAACTAACATTCTGTTACCATTTAACCTTTTGTCGTTTCAAGTCTGTGGAGCTTTTTTTCTTCTATGGAGCACAATAGAAGATCTTTAGAAGAATGTTTCTAACTATAGAGTTTTGTTTCATATTGACTTCAACTGTATGGAATAAAAGGAAGTCAATGGTAACTGAAACTGTTCCTAAGTTTCCTTGAAAATTTTAATTTAGAGTTTAGCAGAAGACCGAAATGTATACAGTTTTGGAACGACGTGAGTAAATGATGACAGAATTACAGTTTTAGTTTGAACTATGCCTTTAATAGCAAAAAATATTTTTCATGTAACTGTGACACATGCTCTGAATAGTCGGTGATGCTAAGTTCGAACTGGTTAGACGTGCGAACTAGCTGCTGATTTCTGTCATGACATTGTATTTCCATTTTCCACGTATTTTGTTGACATGTTGTCACGAAGAAACTGTATGCTTTGTTTGAGAATGTATTTCAGGTTCGTAGCTTCACTCAATTGACATACCTAGTATGCATTTATGTCAACAAAACAACAGAAAAAAAGTTATTTTTAAATGTACGCAGGGCAACAAGCATCTAACTTGTGATGTGCGTTATACTTAAATCTTCGCACCCCGAAGAACATAATAGAAAAGGAAGTTTGATTTGGATAATATCTGGTTGCACAGTGCAACTGGTGTGAAGAAGACATTAATTCTTTACATGCAATTAGATCGATTTGCATTCTTCTAGGTGAAACAGAAATACTGCCTCCCTCCCATCACGACATTTGCACCTGAGCTGTTTCTTCAATCACAGTTTAAATTGCACTCATGTCATCTGTCACTGAACTCCGTACCCTGATTGAGGAGAAATTGACATTTTGCTCATCTATACTCAGGGGGAAGTGTTTTTTTTTAGGTTACACCTGAGCACAGCAGCAGAAGTGCCTTCCTGTCAGTCAAACCCTCCGTAGTTCACCAAAATTCACCTGCCTCCGTTTCCACTGATGACTTGTCAGGAAGCTGCACCAGCGAGAGTGGCTTCGCCATAACAGTTGTCTTTGCGAGACTAAATAAATTAATAAAGAGAACAAGACAGGGTGAACAGTAACAGGCCTCTGTTATAATAAGACGCAGTGTGTGTGAATCTGTGTGAAAAGTCTCTGCTTTGATGTGAGCCGGCTCTGGGCGCAGGGGTTGAAGACAGGTGGACAGACGGAGGAGGTGGGGATGGGATCAAAGTCAACACAAACATACTTCAGTCCTCAATATTTCATGGGCCTCATGACCACCTCTGAATATCTAAGGCCACGCAACGGCTTGAATCTCTTTTAGCACTTCCATGATCGATGTGTGTTGATTACTTATCAGTCAGATTTTATTGTGTGCCCTGAGCGTTTGAAGTGCCTCTTATCTCTCAGATATCTCTCTTTTTTCTTGCCTCAAAGCCTGAAGTTTTTATGTCTTTCTCTATTTTGGTGTTCGTTGTGGATTTAAACTGATGCAATAAATTCGATCCTGCCTATATAAAGGCAAGGGTGTATCTCTTTCTTCCTTTGCAGCTTCATCTAATAGACTGGAGCCTGAAGTGACATCAACTATGAAATATTCTAGGGTTGAATTCTAATAAAAAAGATTACAACAATAATGTGTTTATTTTATGCATGCCTTTCTTTAATGTGGCTAATATATATGTACTGTAAATAAATAGAGTATATTGCAATTTTAAAGCAAATTTAAATGTATTTTAAGAGAGACATTCAGGTACATTTTATACTATTGATCATGGCTGCAGTAGATCATCAAATGATGATCAAATGATTGAGAAGAGTGTTAAAGCTGGGCATATAGCCAAGTGGGCTGTGCAGTCATGCACGCTTAGCATTTAAAAAGAGTTGATTCAGGTACTTGGATTGCAGTGGTAGAGAGATACTGTAGAGTTTCTGTAACACATGCCATATTGTGATAGCCTTTAATGGAATTGCAATATGCAGATTGCATTAAGAATTTTTTGGTGTATTTGTTCAGTACATTTTATACATGAATTTAATGTGACAGTGCATGCAATAATTTCTGCAAAAGTTTGGGCTAAGACTTTTCTCTCTCTATGTTTCTCTTTTTCCCTCCTCCAGGCCAGACGTGATATTCAGTGGCATGACTGGCATATAGCACATTCTCCATGTCTCTGACACTTGCTAAGGTAAGCGCATATTACGAAACACCAAATTTGTCATTTTAATTTGAAATTAACCCTGTCAATGCCAGGCCATCTGTGCATTGGCTGTGTGTTTTAGGAGTGCTTTTCAGTGACAGAACTGCAAATGTGTCAAAGGAATTGGAGGTGGGTGCTTTTATAAGTAAGAGTGATTCTGTCCCTTAGCAAAGCATGGAGCACTTTACCAGTGACCTTCTCCGTGAGTGGGGCTGAAATTGGATGATTGCGTGCTGTGTTACTGGACAAGTGACAGGTGGCTGTATCTACGAGCTTGAAGGCAGGCAATCTTACCTACCCAGTCCATGTGTTCAACTCCCAGTTCCCAGGTTTGGATCCCCAGCTGAGATCAAAAGCAGTTTGAAGCTTTACAGCAACAACATTATATATTTATGCCTTTTCATTTTTAAGAAATGCATAAAATTTGGCCGCATGAGTGCCGAGAGCAGAGGTGCAAGTGGGGTACTCGCAGCATATGCACTGCAGCAAATGCATGTTGATTTATGTGCGTCAGCTCACGGCAAAGAAGAGCGCAGCATCGTACACGATTTGATTCGTCTGAGATCATAAGCTTGTCTTTGATGTAACACTTCTGGAGATGGTTTTAGAAAAACGGTGTGAAATTTTATTAAAGTATGCTGAACTTTTACTCAAAAGTGTGTAACCAAAAACACTTAAGTGAAAATACAAAAGTTTCCACATTTAATTATACTAAAGAGAAATGTTTTAGCATCATGAAAACAAGACAGTGGAGATTTTTGTAAAGTAGTATAATGCATGAACTTTGTAAAGCAGTTCAATTTATCACAGTTTTCTAAATGTCTTGACTATGTAAGGCTTTGAGACACACTGAGATGTTACATGAAATTGTTAAACATTATATCCAGCAACTGATTTTACTGCTGCTTTATGTTCAAGAATAGTTGTTTGTAGAATAATTGCAGACTGTCTTTAACTTTTAGTTGAGATCTTTCATTGATTCTAATTAAAGATAAAGCTAATGGCTATTGTTTCTTTACAAGCACTGATTGCTAGTGCTGGGAGTCTATTCAGGAAAAAATTGATTCATATATTTTGAGGGGTTGGGAATCATGAGTCAACTTCAAAGAGTTTCTAGTCGATTCTACTCAAGGAAATACAACTTTATGATCCAGAAGAGCCTAGTAGAGGGATTTGGATTCATTCCATTAACATGATTGACTCTTTCTGTAGGTTACGTCATTACACCAGTAGGTGGTGAGGAGTGAGTATCTTTTTTAAGTATTATGAGTGATTCCTTCAGATGTTCTCTTAGCATATTTATTCACTCTTGAAATTGATTCCATTGATTTTAGTTCCAGAATCTAACAGTCCTACCAATTGTCTATGTTAGACAGAAAATACAATATATAATTTTCAAAATGTGTGACTGGATTTTTTTAAATCAATAATATCATATATTTTAAAAAATGATTTATTCCTGTGTTGACTGAATTACTTCAGTCTTCAGTCTCGCATAATCATTTAGAAATTATACTGATTTGGTTCTCGAAAATAGTTGCGCTGCAGAAACCGCAAAACATTTTGAAAGAATCAAGATTCTTTGAATGTAAAGTTCAAAAGTTTATCATTCCTTTGAAATATGAATAATTTGTAACATTATAAACCTTTTTGAATAAAAGTAGTCATTTCTCTAAAGGATCTCTTCCATGGTAGTGTCACATAATGTAGTAGTGTGTAAAGTCTGAAGGTTTTTATTTTTATTATGTGCAGTAATGATGTACCTTACCTTCCACCTCTAGTTTTGAAAATGTCTTAGGTGGTCACTGAGGGCACTAATGACAGCACAAAGTTTCTGATTGTTCATTACCTCTGTTTGGTTGTGGTCGCCACCCCCAACTTCTTCATGCCTCCCCTATAAAACCTGTGTGCTTTGCTAGTGTCACATCATTAAAACGGAGCCCTCTTTATGGCTGTTTTGCTAAATAATTGGTTCCTCTGCTCACCCTCGCAGTGGCAGGGGGCCAGCACTCAGGCAAGCTGTTTGATGTGTTGGCCAATAATAGTTTCCCCGAGTTACACTGTTTGGCAAAGATGCTTTGGAGATGTTTCCCACTGCCGAACCCCCCAGTAATAACACCAGCTCTAAAACAGCTGCTGTTAGTCTACAGCAGGCCTCACTGTACACAGCTAGAGACAATAAGCATTTCAACCCACACAACAAATTGAGTGGGGTTTCCCTCTCTGTTAGACTAATGAATACAGAAGTGTTTTTGCTGGCTGTATGCAATGTTGCGAAACTACTCTAAAACGGTTGCTTGTCAAGCTATAAGTAAAGCATGTATAATTTAAAGAAATTGTTTAATGTTAAATACATTCGTTTATATCCCTGCTGTGTAGACAACTATAACTATAACTATGATTTCCCTGTGGCTCTGAGGTGCTTTCAAATCATTGCTCTGTTTGTTTTGTGCATCCCGACCAGCCAGGTACATTTACATGCACTGTGATAATCAAAGCCATAATGTATTGTTTTGACATATTGCATCTCTACCTGCTGGAAACGTAGCTTGTTATACAATAGAACTGGAGCTGGTTTCTAAATGGCTACGAAAATGTAGTTAGGTTAGTTGTGTTGCTAATTTTAGGTACAACCCCAAATCAGAAAAAGTTGGGACAGTATGGAAAACGCAAATAAAAAAAAAGAAGTGATTTCTAAATTTACTTTGACTTGTATTTCATTGCAGACAATATGAACACAAAATATTTCATGTTTTGTCTGGTCCAAAATCTCTATGTACTTTTCAGCATTAATGGTTCCTTCACAGAAGTGCAAGTTACCTTTGCCAAGGGCACTGACACAACCCCATACCATGACAGACCCTGGCTTTTGGACTTGTTGCTGGTAACAGTCTGGATGATCCTTTTCTTCTTTGGTCCGGAGCACACAGCGTCCATTCCTCCCAAAAAATACCTGAAATACTGAAGTACACGTTTCCACTGTGTGATGGTCCAGCTTCTGGACACTGTTAACATAGGGCTTCCTTTTGGCACAGTACAGTTTTAACTGGCATTTGTGGATGTAACGTCTCGGTTACGTATGGTAACCCTCGTTCCCTCGGTGACCGACGAATATGGGATATCGCTTCGATAGACCAATCTACTTTGAGTGTAAACTAAACGAGCCAATGCACATTGGCATGCAATTATTGCATCCAGCTGCCGCTGATCACTGCGTGAGTATAAGAGAGCAGCAGGTGCAATGCATACCAGTTTTTCGCTGAGGAGCCGAGCCGGGGACCCGGCAGCTCAGCGGCGGTACAGCAACCATGGCGACGGGACGTGGCGTCTCCGTTCCCTCCTTCAGGGAACAAGGGTTACCATACGTAACCGAGACGTTCCCTTTCAGTCGGTCACTCTCAACGCCACGTCGGTGACCAACGAATATGGGATCCCGATCAAAGCGCCATGGGTGCTGCCCCTTCCAGTGCCCTGTGCGAGTCGCCTGCGCCCCTATTAGGTGTAGGCCGGGGCTCAGAACAAGTAGCTCCACTCACCATTGTCAAAGCACTACCTCACCGGGTGAGATTGGATAACACTGGGAAAACGTACCCGGTCCGCTGGGAGCCGGGACGCTGCGGAAGCCCCATCCTTCCCGAAGGAGGTCTCGGAGGCAAATACACATATAGCATCCGTTTAGGAGTATACGGAGAAATTTGAGGTGATTAAAACCCTCTTGGGAAGGCAGAAGTCTGCCGGGGAAACACGGGCTCTAAGGCTATACCGTGGACTATACACATATGAGTACCGCTTAGGTCTCAATATGGAACCCACCCTTCCATGGTTCTCATGGATTCATCATGAAGGTCTGGGCCCTGCTGTAGTGATTTAAGCACAAGAGACAGGTCCCAAGAGGGTATACAGGGGGGCCGGGAAGGATTTAACCTCCTGGCCCCTCTAAGGAACCTGACGATGAGGTCATGCTTACCCAGAGACTTCCCATTCACGGGGTCATGATACGCAGCAATAGCAACCTGGACTTTGAGGGTGGAGGGAGACAGCCTTCGCGCCAACCCTTGCTGCAGAAAGGATAGCACGACCGCAATCGGGCATCTTCGGGGGTCTTCTCGGCGAGAAGAACACCACTCAACGAACAGGTTCCACTTCAAGGCGTAAGCGTGTCTCGTAGACGGTGCTCTCGCCGAAGTGATGGTGTTCACTACCTCTTGGGGAAGGTCACCTAGAACCTCCGCATCCCGTCCAGGGACCAGACATGGAGTTTCCAGAGGTCTAGACGCGGGTGCCAGATGGTGCCCCGTCTCTGAGTCAGTAAATCCCTCCTCAGAGGAACCGGCCAAGGAGGGGCTGTCGAGAGGAGCACTAGTTCGGGGAACCAGGTCCGAGTAGGCCAGTATGGCCTACTAGCAAGACTTGCTCCTCGTCCTCCTGGACTCATCCACGAAAGCCACCTCAGCATGCTTGACACCCAGACACGTGAGGCAGCGATCGTGACCATCACCCGGTGCCAGGAAACGACCGCACCCAGAAACGCATGGGTGAAACGGCATCCTTAAAAGGACGACCCGTCGTCTTTAAAAAGACGCACCCGTGAAGCTCTTTTAGAGAAAATTTGCTCCTTTAGGAAAATGCTCTTTCAGTGCTGAGGCGCACAGGGGAGATGGCCGCTTGCCACACGACAGGGGATAGTGCAGCCTGAAGTGTGCAACCCACTCGATACTGGAATGACCGCCGCTGTAGCGCCGTCCCGCCAACACAGGAAGCTTCCCAGAGCGTGCTGAACTCGCAGTTCACCGTAGACACAGTTCAAGGTAAGCAGAACGACAATGTCGCTCGGCTTCGAAGCGAAAAGCTGGTATGCATTGCACCTGCTGCTCTCTTATGCTCACGCAGTGATCAGCGGCAGCTGGATGCAATAATTGCATGCCAATGTGCATTGGCTAGTTTAGTTTACACTCAAAGTAGATTGGTCTATCGAAGCGATATCCCATATTCGTCGGTCACCGACATGGCGTCGAGAGTGACCGACTGAAAGGGAACTACGTATTGTGGTACTTGACAAAGGTTTGCCAAAGTAGTCCTGAGCCCATGTGGTGATATCGCTTATAGATGAATGACGATTCTTGATGCAGTGCCGCCTGAGGGATCGGAGATCACGGTTGTTCAGCTTAGGCTTGCGCCCTTGTCCTTTACGCACTGAAATTCCTCCAGATTCCTTGAAACTTTTAATTATGTTATGCACTGTTGAATGTGAAATATCCAAATCTCTTCCTATCTTTCTTTAAGGAACATTGTTTTTAAACATTTCAATAATTTTATCACGTATTTGTTGGCAAACTGGCGATCCTCGGCCCATCTTTGCTCCTAAAGGATTAGACCTTTCTTGGATGCTGCTTTTGTACCAAATCATAATTACAATCACCTGTTGACATCACCTGTTTCAAATCACATCATTATTTAACCATTTTACCTCATTACTAGCCCTAAATTGCTCCTGTCCCATTTTTTTTTGGAATGTGTTGCAGGTCTGAATGACAGGAAAGGATGCATATTTACAAATGACATGAAGTTGACCAGACAAAACATGAAATATTTTGTGTTCATATTGTCTGGAATGAAATACAAGTCAAAGTAAATTTAGAAATCACTACTTTCTTTTTTTATTTGCGTTTTCTATACTGTCCCAACTTTTTCTGATTTGGGGTTGTAGTTATTCCACAACATAGGTTGTCTGGTTGTGTGTGGTGACCCACAGGGGAGACATTTAAGCTCATAATCTCAGTAGTATCCTGTATTTGACCTCTACATATAACCCTTGTGTGCTCACTGTGAGTAAATTGGTTCAAGGTTGCATGATTGTGGAGTGTCACCGAAGGCCATGTTGATAAAACAAACTGAAGTGACCTTAGGCTTGTATGCATTCTGTATATTTGGATGTGCTAATGAATGAGAGAGAAGGAAAAAAATAGATAATTTGTAAGTAATTGTAGATGTAAGCTTGGCTAATGCATGCAAATAATAAGTTATTTATATATATATATATATATATATATATATATATATATATATATATATATATACAGAGGTGGGTAGAGTACCCAAAAACTGTACTCAAGTAAAAGTAAAAGTACTTATAGAAATATTTACTCAAGTAAAAGTAAAAGTTTGTCTTGAATAGTTACTTGAGTAAGAGTAAAAGAGTATCGGATAAAAAATCTACTCAAGTAGTTAGTTACTAGTTACTTTGGGTCATATATACTGAGCCTATTTTTATTTAGATATATAGATAAAATGTATGTAATGTATGTGTGTGTGTATAAATGTATATATTTCATCAGCCTTTACTCCAATTTATGTAATTTATTATAAAACCCTGTCTGTTTACCTAAGTAACAGATATAGGTGTCATGCCATAACATATTTTTAATACGACTGACTTTATATTAAATGTGAATTTAACATTGAAAGTTAATGTGATATAAATATTGCTACTAATCTTTCATTGTTCAGAAAGAGAGCAAATAACATTTACATTATCAAAGATCATTTTCACTGACAGTCTAGATTTCAATCACTCTCAGAAACTCCCATTAAAATCACTGAAACTGTTAACACTGTGAAATCAATATCTTAATTAAAGATTCGTACACACATCTGCACTTTGTTGTTTCTGACGAGAGAATTCGCCAGAAAGAGGTCTCCAGTCAGCGAGCGAGTGAAGGAAGCACCGGCATTTTAGCGATGACTCATCGGAACACCTCTGATTGGCCAATGCTTTAATAAGCTCAAAAGAATCATGTGTGATTGGTTATAATGCGCAGTGCTGTAAAAACACATCTAAGCGACCACAGATCTGAATTTAGCAGCTGATGATATGACTTGCTGAACATACTCGCACCAGTGTGATTGTATTAAAATTAATAAAATCTTAATCGGCTATTTTTTGTCTTTTGGAAGCTGCATTCAACTTGACTCCCCTCTGTTATAAGCCACACACGTACAACAAACTAATGTCAGAGGTATCGTGCACTGTAATCGAATGTAGCCCAAGTTATTACCTGTTAAACAGTAGACAGCACACGCTGTGTTCATCTAATAAGGATCTCCATCGCTAGCAAATAATAGCCTTTGCAGATTTGCTTTCAATTCAGTGCAGTTCCAGCCACGTTTTCAACGCTGCTGATGTTAAACGTTACAACTCCGAGTGAACCACTTCAGACGCTCAGCGCGTGCGGCAGGGAACTGAACTACTCATTCAAACTGATTCATGAACCAATTCACTCGTTTGCCAATTGGTTTGATCAAGCCTTTGAACAGAATTGACTCAAAAGAATGAATCATTCGCGAATGGGCATCGCTCTTTGCCCAGAGAAAAGTAGACGGCGCGTTTGGAATAAACTGAAGCATTTATAACATTTATTGCATTAAGATAAAGTAACGAGAGGAGCGTTGCCCACAGTAACGAAGTAAAAGTACAGATTTTTCCCCAAAACTTTACTCAAGTAAGAGTATAAAGTACCCATCTTTAAATATACTCCGAAAAGTATTAGTTACCCCAAATAATTACTCAAGTAAATGTAACGAAGTAAATGTAACTCGTTACTACCCACCTCTGTATATATATATACATAATTGATATGCATTTGGTGCTCAATTTGGTGCTAATTTGGTTGTCAATTATCGTAGTTAGATAATAAATAATTAACATAATAAAAATATTTCTGAAGGATCATGTGACACTGAAGACTGGAGTGATTCTATAACTTGATTTTTTTTAAAAAGAATGTAATAATTTTTAATAATGACATAAAGATAATAATAATTATTATATAATAATTATAATATTCTTTGCTTTGTGATCCATATAGTACATGACTAATAACAACAACAGCAACAAATCTCTTTTAACTCTTTTTAGCTATTTTGTAAATACATCCCTTTGAGACTTCATTTGATGCACAAAAATAGGCCACGTCCTCCTCCAGCAAAACACCATTAAATCTGACACTGCTGTTTGGAGAAATTTGGCAAAAATAGAAATTGTTGAAAAGGTTACACAGAATGAGACATGAAGTTCAATTATCTTATTAGGACATGAAGCTTAACTTCTAGAAGAAAAAAAAAATATTGTAAAAATACTGAATTATTATGAGACACTTTTGTACTACAGAAAAAACATACTCCATTAGAAGTCCGACACCCTGATGCTATTTGTGTAGCTTTGAACTCTTCCCTAAAGTTTGAATCCTTATTTTTTTCCTTCTTTTAAATTTATCTCAGAAACCTGTCTTGTTTTGGGGGGTTTAACCCCTGGGGACAGTTATTTTGAGCTTACCCACACTAAAGCCTGAGGAGAGAGGTACGGCTGGTGCCGTGCGCAACCACTCCAGACAGATTGGAGTAATTTTCATTGACAAAGCTGTCAGAGGAGCTACAACCTCCTGAGCCGAGATGGATGCTGAGCTGGGGGGAAGTGTCAGCCTCCCATGATGCACTCTGCTCCCTCGCATCATCACCTCACTTCATAAACGACCATAGAAAAGAGAATATTTTTTTTCTTTTGAAGACAACATTAACCCAAAACAAACCCTAATTGTCTCTTAATAAACCTTTCTTTTCAGATGGCATCACCGAGTCTTTTGTTTGTTTTTACAATTCTTTTCCACCAACCATTTGTTTTGCCCCTGTGCTTATATATGGATAATTTTGTGGAAACAGAGAGTCCGATGGATAGCGCCTGCATTGTTAATGCCAAAATGTACAGTATTTTTTTGCTTTATTTTCAGTATTGATGACACAAACAATGAAATCTTTTCTTTGGGCTGTTTGACTTTGTGATCCTTTCAATATCTGACCTAACTTGGTACTCAGAATTGATGAAGCAAACAGTGAAATCAATTATTTGGTATTCACTGTTGGAAAGGTTAGGTTACAGATTACAAGTGACCCTGTTTATAATGTAATAAGTGCATTTACACAATTACTTTATTCAAGTGATGTATTCAATTTGAAGACTTTTTATTACTTTTCAAAATTACTAATTAACTTTTTAACTGGTTCACAAGGTTGTACTCAACATTGATTATTGTCAGACATCATTATTATAATAATTTAATTATTTACTATAGCATATATTATTATAATAATTTAATTATAAAGCCACCACAAAATCAGACTATAACCTCTTTTAATTTTGAAATTGTTCTGAGGTTAAATACAGATTTAAAACCATAACAAGTAATAGTAAATATTAATATAAGAAATATTCAGATGTAACCCCCTTTGTAATTGTTAACATTTTCGTAATTTAATTGCACATTTTTTTCTCAGTAATTTTCTGTAATGGATTACGGTTTCTTTTATTTTGCAATTAAATTGGGTAATGCTGTTGATATGTTTGGTATGAAATTTATTCTTTGTGCCTTTTCCAAAAGAAAAAAATGCTTACCATATTTGTTGCTTTGTTCTCAGTATTGATGAAGCAAATTATGACATCTGTTCTTTGGTATGAAATCTATTCTTCTGTCTGTGTGTCTTTGTAATCTTGTGTGTCTTGTTTTTAACCCCTTTCTACCAACCATCTGTTTTGCCCTGTGTTATAAACGGGTAGTTTTGAAGTAACAGGTCAGTTTTAGAGAGTCTTATACATAGCAACTGAATTGCTAACATTTGTTGGTTTGTTCTCAGTATCGATGAGGCAAATCTGTTCTTTGGTCTGTTTGACTTTGTAATCTTATGAAAATCTTGCTTCGCCTCTGAAATTACTTTACCTTTTTGGATGACATCACAAAATCATTTGAAATTTTTTCAACTCCTCTTCACCAACCACCTGTTCTGCTTGTATGATAGTTATATATGGCTCATTCTGTGGTAACAGAACCGTTTTAGAGAGTCAGATGCATAGCAACCGCATTGCCAAACAGGAAAACGTGCTGTATTTGTTGCTTTGTTCTCAGTATTGATGAAGCAAACGATGAAATCTATATGCCCTTACACCGTTACTGTAAAATGCAACGTGAGACACTAACCATATAAATTTTTTATGCCCCTGCCTTGAGGGTCTAGGGTGAGACAATGAACAGATGCAGGTTGGGGAGGCAGTGGGGAGAAGGGAGAGATAAAGAACGATATGAGAGGGAGAGAGAGAGAGAGGGAAGGAAAAGGGAAATGTTGCTGAAGCTGCATGCCGTGTGCTGCAGGTGTGGGATTGTGGCGTGTGTTCCCCTGGGCTCTGAGCTCCAGGCCTGTCACCTCTGCTCACTCTCCTCAAATCAAAACCACCCTCGGCCCTGCGACCCAATCATTGCATGTCACCTGTCCAGAGGGGGATGCAAGGTGACTTTGTCTTCATGATTCCAGAATGACAGCTGGAGTTCTTATTTTGAGACTATTGCTGGATCTTCTTTCTTTTGTGGATGCCCCCGCTACAGGCCTGTCCATGCACCGTGGGTTGAAGGGAGCGGGGCTGAGCTTCTCTCAGTAATAATTCAAATCCGTGGCCCCTCTGCTAGACCCTGTGTTGGCAATGACGTCCGTTATGTTTCTAGTCGTCTGAAGAGAAGTAACAGCTGTATTTGTCGCCAGAATGGTGGTTTCAGATTAGATTTTCCATAATAAAACATTCATGTCAATGTCAAATTGCCATTAAAATGTTATTTATATTCAGTAGCATGATCCATTTCTGAATAATAATAAAAAAAACATTCACATTTTCTTCTATCAGTCAGAAGTGGATTGGGTTGTAATAATGAAAAGGGATTGGTGATGACATGGAAAGGAAAGTCAATTCAGAGGTGGAGCAATTTATTACATTTTGATGAAAGGTTACAACGATAAATCAAGCATCTGAATATGCATATTCACTACTATGTAGTATGCCAAAAGCAGCATATTATATGTCTATTATATCCATATCCATTGTACCAATTAAACACTAAGCTGTGTGCTTCTGCTGACATTCTGAAGAGCACGTCTGATGGACACTTTACTTTCCCGCGAGGCAGTGTCACGTGACTCCAACATGGCAGATGTGGTATTACACACCATTTTATTTATTTATTAAAGAATTGTATACTTTTATTCAGCAAAGTAAGTTGATAAGAAATGGCACCCCCATATAGTTTATGCAGAAATATTAATCAACACAGGTGTTTTCAACACTGATGATCATAAGAAATAACACCAAGCCACCATATTAGAATGTTTTCTGGAGGATCATGTGACTACGGAGACTGAAAATGTAACTTTGCATCACAGAAATATATAATATTGTAAAATATACTGAAATAGAAAACAATTATTATGTATTGTAATAATATTTCACAATATTACTGAGCATAAGCATAAGAGACTTAAAGAAGTAAGTTCTTTATCAAAAGCAGCAGGACAGTAAGGAAAACTGGACATAGCTCAATTAACTATCTTTTTTTCTGTAGAATAGTGTGCACTGATCAATCGTGCACAATAAGACTAGGAACATTTATAGAGAAAGCAAATAGGTGGTTTGATTTGACTCGAAACTGTTTGCGATTTGAAAGACTCCTTTTCATGAGGTCTGTCTGTATACACACTCACAGATTAGACAAAAATACAATATGACTTTTGACTATTTTGCAGCTAGAAACCTTGCTTTTACCTTGCTCTACAGGAGGGTTTTCAGCCTGGCTAAGCTACTTGAACTAAAAAATAATGAATCCCAACAGTTTGAGATGCACAGTAAGAAATATATAAATAACAGGCAGTGGAGAGAGAGAGAGAGAAAGACAGAGAGAGAGAGAAAGAGAAAGGAAGAAGAAATATGTTTGTGTTTTGCTCCCCTGGGGCTTTCATGCGATGCCGCGCTTTGGCGGCATACTGAGATAAAATGAGAGTAACGAGATATCAAACTAAGCCGTCCACCTGTCTGTTCCTCGCTCCCTTTATCCTCGACCAAGCCACTCAGTTGCACAGCTCCTTCTTAGGAAAGTTATCAATATCAAACCCTGCAATATTTCCACAGCAACACGACATGGGCCACACTGACCAACGCTCTTGGCATTTTACGTCCCTGTCGAATATATTTTGACACCAGCTCTCTGGCTCTGTTTTTTTTTTATGTTTCTCCCGCGTATCAGCTTGAACATGTAGGTGGTGTGAGAGAGATCTGTCTGCGAGTCTCACATTGACTCACATTGACATCTGCCACAGTGTTAGAGTTGAGGCTTCGCAGACTCGCGGGAGTGCTAGCCCGCTAGCAGGCTAGGCTAGTTCTTTGAATGTTTACAGCAGGACTAAACAATGACAAGGAATGGTAAACTGAGAATGAATAATCTCATTCATAGCTCAAAACGGACAGAGTCTAGAGAATGCGATCATGTCCATGCATAATTTCTCACCTACTTAGGGAACAACATGACTTAGCACCCCGTCCACATCTGAGGGGTGTTTGCATTGTTGATCCTGTCAGGTCCTGCAAATGCTTCCTGTTTACTGAATGACATTTCCGACAAAGTAGTAGAGAGCCTTGGATTAAACCCTGTCCACTCTCGGGAAAAGAAAGGCATGAGATGAGCATCTCTCATCTGAAGAATACAATCAAGATATCACTCACGTACTTTCAGCAACTCTGATCCTTGAATAAAACATTTAAATTTTATCTTTGTTTATTGTTTCTCATTCAAGAGAGTCATGTGAATATATGTGCACAAAAGCATATAACTGTTATTGACTTTTTTCTTGGTTAGAGTGTTATTTTAATGCAGCTGAGACTATTTAAAATATTTAGAATTTATTTTTTTTAATTAAATTTTTTATTTTAGTTACATTTATTTTAAGTAAATATTTTAATATATGTTAAATACACTGTAAAAATTCCGCCAGACATTCACTGTAAAAAAATAAATAATTTTTTCCCCTTATTACAGGATAGAACACTGCTGCCTGTAAATTTATGATATATATATAATATACAATTATATATATATATATATATATATATATATATATATATATATATATATATATATATATATTTGTGTGTGTGTGTGTGTGTGCTTTTGTTCCTCTCCAAGTTCTCCAGCAAATTAATTCTGCTTCTGTGAAGATGGGTCATGTTTTGACAAAACATTGCTGCGGTATGCAGCCGTCTTCGTGTCATTCCCAATTCACGGTGCGAGATTTGCCCAGATTGCCCACCAGCTGGGAAGAGATGGCATGGCATTATGTGTTTCTGCAGTGCCTCATATTGCTTTACTGCTTCGACTCAAGTTTTGTCGCAATCAAAGCAATCTGTGACACTTCCTACTGCTTCTTTAAGGAGGCCTCTTTTAGATCATCTACATTATGATGTTGGAACCTGGAACAAACAGGAAGAGTCACGGTGGGGGGAAATCTTGTTGTTCAGTTGGTTTGTTTTGCTTGTGAATCCTGGCCTCTGTCACCTTTGTAGTTGATTCGACGCTTGTTTAAACATGTTTGTCAGTTATTCTAAAACTGCAAATGAAGCTACGCCGGTTTGATTCAAGTGTTAATTGGCTCCAGACACAGATTGGCTGGCGCTTGTTGCATCTCTCGTAAGCGTCATCATTACACAAATGCTGTCCCGCAGGGGGTGCTTGGAAAGCGTGTTTCACTTTGAATGCGAGTTTTAAAATGAAACACAAGGGTAAGCAAATTCCTTGCTATGAAAGCAGGCTTGCTATTTCCTTAATCACACCAGGAAACTCATTTTTGATATGGGTGGCAATCTATTTGTAGCATGCGTTTTGTTGACTGCCAGGTAAGATTTCTTTCCCTGCTCTCTGAAAATAGCATGCTTTTGACTCAGAACCCTTTCTAGATTAAGCAAAATTCAGTTTGCTTGCTCAACGATGTGGGGGAAAGATGGATTTTTGCATTATTTCATTTTCTATCATCATAGCCACCTCAAATCCAACAAATGGGAGCCAAGCAGCTGAGGCTCATATGTCCGATTCCACCGCTTCCAATTCTCAAGCCAGTTCCAATATAACTGAGCCATCGGTGCGTGACAAACATCAGAGGAAAGGGGTTATTAGTTGTGCATGGCTTACAGAGTTTATAAATACTAAGTGTTATTGTAAAGATAAACTGGCCTGGCTGGAGAGATGGAGGATGTGGAATCCGACTGTAAAATCGTTGTATGATATCGAATGTGAAATACGTTGATTATTATGCTATTGCGCTACAAGTAGCTCTATTAAAACACCATTTGGACAATTGAATGGGTGTGAAGTGGGAAAAAAAGCAATTTTCTAGTCTTTTCTCTGCAACAATCGTTTTCCATCTGATAAATGGAAAGTATTGTGGAGAAAGTGGTCCCCTGAACGGCCCTCAGTGATTAAACTCTGTTTCAGACATTTTTGTGCTCCAAGTCCATAATATATAAGTGAAGTATTGCTCTGATTTTCCTTTAGAGGGAGCAGTTTTGCTGACTTTGACCTTCAGTTCCCTTTCAAGGGAACTTCGAACTGCGTCCTCTGAGGGGACACTATGGGGAACACCTCGTCGTGACCCGTGTCTGAAGCATACTTTGAAAAACGCCTACGTGTTGGCCGGCGACAGCCTCTGACGTCACTACCAGCGCGACTATAAATACGCGCCCGTAGGACCCGTCACTATCTTCTTCGTCTTCATTGACTGTTTTGTTTGAAGCGTGCATCTGAGAAACGACCAAAACGGTAAGAGCGATCTATTATTGTTGTCATGGCATCCACTACCAGGCATTTAAACAGTGTGTACATCCGTGTCAGTGTTATACGGCACACACACTCTTTGCGTCTCTTGTTTGGGCGGAGAGCACGCGCGTGATGTCCTCGAGGGGGCAATCTGCGTGCACTGCGAGCATTTTTTCGGTGAAAAAGCTCCTCTCTCGTTTGCCTCTCTTTTCGAGGAAAGAGGGACAGCCATCTGGATCCCGCAGCTCAGGACCCACCGTTGCCGAGGCACGGAGGAGGATGAGCTCGGGGGGATTACAGGTGGATCTCGCTGAGGAGTGTAGAGAGGGACTTTTTTCCTTTCACACTCTCCGGCGGCAAACGAGAGTTAACCCTTTCTTGTACTGAAGTTAGTGCTCTGCTGGGTTTTTTCCCAGGAAGAGCAGGAGATGTCTGAGAGTGGAGAAGAAGCTGAGGCTGAGCCTTTCTCAATCCCCCTGCCCTGCGTATGGGGAGCTGTTAGCTGCAGAAGTCGAAAGGGAATGGAAGAGGCTGTTTTTCTCTCACATCCGTCGGTTTCAGCATACAAGTTATGCTGATATCGGGGGCATGCACGAAAGCGGCTATGAGAGGATGCCCCCTGTAGGGAGATGCTGGCTAGCTATCTCTCTGTGGGGGAAACGTCCTCTCTCAATTCCCCCTTTTTTAGATCCCGCTTAAATGGCAAAACATACGCAGCAGCAGGTCAGGCGGTGGCTTCGTTGCACACGATGGCAGTGCTTCAGGCTTACCAGGCTGGCCTGCTGAAGGACCTGGATACCGTCGAAAGAAAGGAGTCCAGGTCCGAGCCCGAACAACACAGGGGTCCTGGCCCATCTCGATCTGAGGATCTTAGATGGGCGCAGAAGGCTAGTGTTGCGGCTCGCGCTCCTCCCCCGCCTACGGGCAGGGGCAAGAGGAACCGCGGGTCACGGTGTGGTAAGCAGGGTCTGAGGGACGTGATTCAGACGAGGCTGCGTCCTCGCCCGGGTCAGAGAGGTAGGAAGACCTAGTAGCTCCGGATGTTTTAACCTCTGTTTTAACCTCTGTTTTTTGTCCTCCCCTGCCTAATTCCCCTGTAGCCACCAGCTTTCCACCTGATCGAGGTTAGGTGGACAGTCTCTCACATAACAGTCTTCTACCTGGACCGATGATGTTTTTGGTTGGGTCTATGTTCATAGCAACCACCTTATTGACGGTCCGGACCAGCAGGGGGCGCCCCGCAAGCGGGACTCCAGTACAGGAGGGTGGGTGAGTACGTAACCCTTGCTCTACCTGTTTATGGACGTTATGTTGCTGGTGGTTATATGTCTACTAACAATCTCTGCGAGTTTCCTTTACAGTAGCTAGGTGGCCAAAGAATTGGCACAGCACTGCAGGGAATTCCATAGATGTCCGGCCAGGTCACCCTGAGGGGCCGCCTGGCCGCTTGGCGCATCCGGGGAGGTGGTGGTTACGGCAAGAAGCTCTGTATTTACTGCCTCAGGTGATGCTCCCCTCGCCTAGAAAAGAGGGTTGGAGCTCACAGCTCCTGTGCGATCCAGCGCCTCTGCGATGCTTGGGCACTTTCTAAAATCCTGTACGGTAGGGGTTACACGCTTCGCTTCATTCCCTTTCTTATGATGATTAGCCCTGGGTTCCATGGGCTTCATTCAACCAGTGTGTATTTGTTATACACCTCAAGCATCGCTTCCCTCAAACATGAGGGGCTGGGTGGACTCCCACATATTGTGGTTATCAGGTGGTAGGCTTCATCAGGCCTCCCTGATGGTGAGCTCCCACATACTGTGGTTGCCAGGTAGTAGGCCTCACCAGGCCTCCCTGGAGATTTAGCTCCCACATACTGTGCGTCTCCACTAAATAGCATATTGTGGTTTTTTTCAGATAGTAGGCTTCACCAGGTCTCTCTGAAGGTGAGCTCCCACGTTCGGTGGTCGCCAGGTAGTAGGCCTCACCAGGCCTCCCTGGTGATTTAGCTCCCACATACTATGCGTTTCCACGGGGTAGCATATTGTGGTTTTTTCAGATAGTAGGCTTCACCAGGTCTCTCTGAAGACGAGCTCCCACATACTGTGGTTGCCAGGTAGTAGGCCTCACCAGGCCTCCCTGGAGATTTAGCTCCCACATATTGTGCGTTCCACTAAATAGCACATTGTGGTTTTCAGATAGTAGGCTTCATCAGGTCTCTCTGAAGACGAGCTCCCACATACTGTGGTTGCCAGGTAGTAGGCCTCACCAGGCCTCCCTGGAGATTTAGCTCGCACATACTGTGCGTCTCCTCTATATAGCATATTGTGGTTTTCAGATAGTAGGCTTTACCAGGTCTCTCTGAAGGTGAGCTCCCACGTTCGGTGGTCGCCAGGTAGTAGGCCTCACCAGGCCTCCCTGGAGATTTAGCTCCCACATACTATGCGTTTCCACGAAATAGCATGTTGTGGCTTTTTCAGATAGTAGGCTTCATCAGGTCTCTCTGAAGATGAGCTCCCACATACTGTGGTTGCCAGGTAGTAGGCCTCACCAGGCCTCCCTGGAGATTTAGCTCCCACATACTATGCGTTTCCACGGAATAACATATTGTGGTTTTTTCAGATAGTAGGCTTCACCAGGTCTCTCTGAAGACGAGCTCCCACATACTGTGGTTGCCAGGTAGTAGGCCTCACCAGGCCTCCCTGGAGATTTAGCTCCCACATACTATGCGTTTCTACGGAATAGCACATTGTGTTTTTCAGATAGTAGGCTTCATCAGGTCTCTCTGAAGATGAGCTCCCACATACTGTGGTTGCCAGGTAGTACGCCTCACCAGGCCTCCCTGGAGATTTAGCTCCCACATATTGTGCGTTCCACTAAATAGCACATTGTGGTTTTCAGATAGTAGGCTTCATCAGGTCTCTCTGAAGACGAGCTCCCACATACTGTGGTTGCCAGGTAGTAGGCCTCACCAGGCCTCCCTGGAGATTTAGCTCCCACATAATATGCGTTTCTACGGAATAGCACATTGTGGTTTTCAGAGAGTAGGCTTCATCAGGTCTCTCTGAAGACGAGCTCCCACATACTGTGGTTGCCAGGTAGTAGGCCTCACCAGGCCTCCCTGGAGATTTAGCTCCCACATATTGTGCGTTCCACTAAATAGCACATTGTGGTTTTCAGATAGTAGGCTTCATCAGGTCTCTCTGAAGATGAGCTCCCACATACTGTGGTTGCCAGGTAGTAGGCCTCACCAGGCCTCCCTGGAGATTTAGCTCCCACATACTGTGGGTTCCATATTGCTTTCAGTTTCCACTGAGGTGGTTATCTGGTAACAGATAGTAGGCCTCTCTAGGCCTCTCTGTAGGTGAACTCCCACATATTGTGGTTATCAGGTAGCAGGCTTCACAGGCCTCTCTGAATGTGAGCTCCCACATACTGTGGTTGTCAGGTAACCTTTCAGTACACACGCTTGCCTGTGTACTTTCTCAAATCCACATGGTGGTCAGTGTGCACGTTAACGCTTTGCGCACTGTCTGAAATCCACGTAAAGTGGTAAGTGTGCACGCAAGACTCTGCGCACTTTCTGAAATCCACGTAAAGTGTTAAGTGTGCACGCAAGACTCTGCGCACTTTCTAAAATCCTGTAAGGTAAGGGTTATGCGCTCCGCTTCGTTCCCTTTCTTGGGATGATTCGCCCCGGTGTTCCTTGGGCTTCATCCAACCGGTGTGTACTTATTGTACACCCCAAGCCCCCTCAACTTGGGGGGGCTGTGTGGGCAATTCTCGGGTAGTTCAGCAGCGCTGAACGGGTCACCTTTGAGCATGCTGCTCGGAGCTCGGAGTCTTCCTCTCTTGGGAGACTGATTCCCGGTTCTTCAGAGCGCTCCAGTACCACATACTGTTTGAGACGCTCTGTGAGAGCAGGCATCCTGCTGAGGCAGGGGCTGAGGCCTCGAATTGCTCTGCTCCCGGGCCACTCTTCTGCGAGCTGCTCTGACAGAGTTCCACGAGAGCCCCTCCTTAGAACAGTATTTGTAAATCCATGTTATGGTAAGTGTGCACGTGGAGTCTTTGCGCACTTTCTGAAATACACATTGTGGTAAGTTCGCACGCTAGTCTCTGCGTTCTTTCTAAAAACCCTAGATGGTAAGGGCTTCACGCTGCTGCTTCGTGCCCTTTCTTGAGTTGGTTTAAGCCCCGTTCATCTTGGGCACCACTCCACCTAGGTATCCTCGGATGCCTATCTAGAACAGGGCGCCGCTACTAGAGTGCTGTGGGGACAGCCCTTTCGGCAAGTTTTGCTAAAGCTAGCAGTAGCCCCTGTGTGTGGCAAAGACTTGGTAGAGGAAAGTGCCAGGCTCTTAGCCGTATCCCTTTAAAGGAATCTCTGTGATTCCAAGCCTTTAGCTCTACCCCGGGCCAGGGCCCTACAGGATAAGTTGGGTATGTAGCTTAGGCCTTTGGCCGTAAGGGATAATGTCATAAGGCAGCCGTCAGACCGTCCCAGGGGCGACTCCTGGTGAAGAGAAAAGCGGTAGAGTTGGTACTTAGTGTTTGCCATGATTCTGGTCTGCACTCCCCTCAGCTTGGCGGCGTGGGTATACTGTTCCCCATAGTGTCCCCTCAGAGGACGCAGTTCGAAGTTCCCTTGAAAGGGAACGTCTCAGGTTACGAATGTAACCATGGTTCCCTGAGAGGGAACGAGACACTGCGTCCTCTAGCTCCCTGCCATGCTTCGGACGCAAGCCTCACGAAGAAGATAGTGACGGGTCCTACGGGCGCGTATTTATAGTCGCGCTGGTAGTGACGTCAGAGGCTGTCGCTGGCCAACACGTTGGCGTTTTTCAAAGTATGCTTCAGACACGGGTCACGACGAGGTGTTCCCCATAGTGTCCCCTCAGAGGACGCAGTGTCTCGTTCCCTCTCAGGGAACCATGGTTACATTCGTAACCTGAGACGTTCTTCTGGTCAAGAGAAATGTCATTTTCTTTTAGTATTTTTCAAAGATTTGTCCCAATTGTGCTTGAGAAACTACTCTAAATGATTCCAAACAGTCATGCTACACTATAAGCTACTAACAAACAGTACTACACTGATAGAACACCCCAAAATGAAAATTGCCCAATGATTTACTCACCCATAATTCATCCTAGGTGAATATGACTTTCTTCTTTCAGACAAATATAATTAGATTTTTTTAAAATGTCCTGGCTCTTCAAAGCTTGATAATGGCAGTGGATGGGGGTTGAGACCAAACGTGCATCCATCCATCATAAAAATTGCTCCACATGGCTTCGGGAGGTTAATAAAGGCCTTCTGAAGTGCAGATAAGTGTTTGTGTAAGAAAAATATCTACATTTAAAACTTTATAAACCGTAATCTCTAGCTTCCGCTAACTGGTACATGCATTCACGAGAGAGTGGCGTTCCGGTGAATGATCTAGGCATAGCATAAGCTCCGGTGAGAATATGCTAGCCTTGTGAGAACCAAGTTTAGTTTACCGCAAAGGAAAAGCAGTTTCCTCTTGGCTTGTATCGAAATCTTCCAACATTTTTATTTAGAAATCCTTGTTTTGTACTTCTGATTGATTGATTTTTGTTTTGTTTTGCTCTCTCCTCGGTGCTTCTGCGTTCGTCAATTATCACTGGTGCTTACATTACACCTACGTCATATGCTGGAATGCCACTCTCTCATGAATGTGCATTTTTATTGCTAAAAATTAGCACAATATGGCAGGTGATTCATTTTTCCAGTTTCCAAGGTGGTAAAAATATTTAATACAGTTAACATCGGGGTGGAGCTAGGGTTGGCCAACCCTCTCACAATTGCTACTTCTGTCCCCTTTTTCTTGAGAAGAACTTAATTTATTTAGATGTAGAATGCCTTTTACGACTACATAAAATGGGAGCCTTTTCAGATGTGCCCTCCAGTTCGTCTCAGCGACAGGTGCTAGTCAAAGCTAAATCTCAGTAAAAAAGATTTTTCCTGTCTGTCAGACATTATACTGTGCTCATAAATATGACGGCACATGGTGTAGCCTGTATTATTTCATATAAATTTGTGAATGAAAATACAAGCATACATGTCAGAACCATGCCATATTCAGCAGCGGCAGCTGTTAAAGTAATAGCGGCCAAATAACCTAAAACCCCGGCTGCTGTGATGTCTGTTAATTAAAGAGCAAAAGAAAACAGAGAAAATCAATAACTTTTGTAGCTATAAGGATTTATCTATATTTAATTTAGAATTTAGTGTTCTTCAATTTCTGAATATTTTCTACTTGCTGAAGGACACAGGTAAACATGACATTTATTATAATGGGTTTATATGAAGATTGTTTTAAGTTCACTTAAATTTTTTAAAGTGTAATATGTTAAAATTGATAGCTCTCACTTATATTGTAATATTAGTATAGTCAACATAACATATAGTCAGTGGTTAAATATTAAGAAAAAAATAACAATTTCCTAGAGACATCAGTAGGATTTGTATCAGTTATACTTGCCTTCAGTCATTAAAAAGAGGCCATTGAAAAAATATTACAAATATATATTAAAAAAATAGTTTTTTGTTTCTACATAAACATGAAGATTGAATATGAAATTATTGCAATTTTTAAAAACTTTATTGTTAGGTGGGATTAATCATGTTTTATTTCAGAAAAAAAGTGTGATTAATTAGTTATTTTTTTTTTAATCGATTAACAGAACTTATACTATTATAGTAGTACATGTATAGTGAGTCTCATTGAAGCACTTACTCATGTTTGCTCATGTTGTGTTCCACAGAAGAAAGTAAGTCAAATGGGTTTAAAATTCTAAGTTGCTTGTAGCTTAAGATAATATTTTTAAGAATATTTTCCGCAGCACTTGTCATAATAACAGAACAATGACATGCAGGTGTCTGTAATATATTATGTTAATGTATACACTATTCTTCTTGCTAGTTTTTTTTTTTTTTACAGATCTTTAAATGTTTTTGAGGGATACTTCTTTTCTCCACAAGGCCACCATCTCCTTCCACTTTTTACTCTCTTTGTGGTGAGTCACGAGCGGCTGGCAGTTATACGGAAACATCCCACAACAGACTGCATGGTAATTACACAATGAAAACTAATCAGCTGGAACATTGCTCTTTAATTAGCTGACCAAAATGATTGGAGAATGCGCCCAAGGGGTCATGTTCTGAAGAAGGCCCACAGCTCTTGGTTTGAAACCTTCACAACATGGCTCTTCTGCTTGCACACTTTAAAACCAGTGCGCACACGTGGACCGGATGAGGCATGAAGGACCAGCCTAGGAAAGTTCCATCAGATCTGTGGCAATCCCATTAGTGAGATGGAGATATTTTAAGGTTGGCTGCCAGTACGGCCAGGCGAGCACTTGGTCTTTCCTCTCCGAATGCAAATGGCGATGAGGAGAGGTCAGCTAATCCATTCTAATCAACTTTGCTGCAGCACTTTAGGAATTCATTAGTAAACAACTGGAGGGAAAAGGCATCTCAACAACGGCAAAATAACCTTGATTAGCATTCACAGGGATTTGCTCTGGACACCCGTGTTAGGTGTGAGATAAAGAGGTTGATTAACACATAGCCAAAGGGTCTCCTCTATTTTTTTTTTTTTATCTGTTCCACACGGGAAATGGGATTTTTTGCTGATTTCAGACTCATTCACAAAAACTAAACAAAAGAAGAACAATGAAATGTGTCATCATAAATGTATTCTTTAGCAAAATGTTTATATATTTGTATAACTTTTATCATGTTAAATTTCATTAATATATATTAAATGCATATTATTAATTACATTTCTGTGATGATGTGAGTTGTGAGCCATGATTTTTGTGAATATGAACATTCCTGAGCATTCATATCTTATTCTCGTAGATCTTGTCATTTTAGGGCCACGATAAATGAATTGCTCCATGAATTAAAATGGTTCTAGTCATCGAAATAACACACTTGGGGTTTGTACCAGACATCGTACAAATGCCAATAAATTCTGATTATTATTAATGATTTTTTTTCCCACCACATTGATTCTTTGCCATCTTGTTATTTCATAACGGGACAGAGACAAGGCTTGTTATATGACCCTGGAGAGCAAGCAAACTTTTCAAATTTAAAGTCACAAGGCTTAGAAAACTGAATGGGATTACTTGGCTGACACATGTTGACAGCTCGTTGAGCTTAGGTAACGGCAGTTTCAGGAGAGAACGTGCTTCACGCTCATGTCAGTGTTTTGACACTGACCATGGCGATTTGAAAACTGTGCAATTGCACTCATAAAGTATGACCTTGTATCACAGAACTTGTGCACTGTGTGCAGATACATGTAGAAACAGTCAATTATTGTACTTTATTAAACTACACTGTGTATAAAGCAGAATCATTTTTATTAAACACCTTCAGGATGGTGCATTTTCCCTCTCTCACTCGGAATATTAAATCCAGCCTCCCCGGTGAAGCGCTTTCATATATTTTGTTAGGAGTAGATTTGCACTGACTAAAAATTTTTTAGCTGTATTTGTTTCTGAGTTTAAACTCCTAGCACAGTGTTCTGTTCCATATGCATTAAATTAGTTTGCAGTGATGCTTGTAATTTGCTTTTTTTCTGTCAGAATAACCTACAAATAAGTACTGCAGTAATACCATGGTGCAATGATGTTAACATAGTAATTGCTTGATAATTTTTAAATATCATCGTACATGAATAGTGTATTCATGGTCTCATTCAAAGTACTTTAATGAAAGCCGTTTCATGTCCAAAAAATACCAAGAGTAGTTACAATGTCAAAACAATTATGATTATGTGGTACCTCTTTTAGGTATGATATGATGTGGCAGCATGGAACAGGTGGGATTTCTGTCAAACTAGTGCATGATATCTTGTGACAAACATATGAAGCTGTAATCTGTCCCTGTTGAGTCACTGAAGGTTAGCTGTCATCTGGAATGGTGTGAGTCCAAGAGAGCAGGACTGCACGATGTTCGCTCCACCTCAGAGGACAACATCTCAGAAGCTCCTTCCTTTCCACCCGTCATTACAGATTTGATATTTCAGTTTCTGTTTCGTGACATTTGGCTGACTGAGTGGAGATGGCGGGGACAGGTAGAGGCTGAGGGAGGAAAAGACCTGTCATCTCCCCGGTTATCACAGCAGTGTGCAGATTACCAAATACCCTCTTTTCAAACAGCAGAGTATGTATTAACTGTAATGGTGTGACATGGCGGTTTGGAGCTGAGGAGAGCAACTTTCCAGTGCTGCAGGCTCCATGGCCTTCTTGTTACCCGTATGATCTCGAACAGGTAACTTGAAAGACAAATGGACTCTGACATTTAACATGAGAAACATAGGATGGTGTCAGATTTTTTCCCCCAAGGTGGCCATGGCTTGTGACTATAAGTGACTATGGCTTTTTGAAATGAACAAGTATTTTTCTTTTTTCTATGTTTAAATGATGTCTGTCATTGGCTAAATTCAATTACTGTAGTTGTTTACTTGAGTTCATTGCAACTGGCCAAGCAGCTAAATACTGAATAGGCCTTCAAAGTAAGCGTGGACAGAAAGGGGGAAAACAATATATGAAATCTTCACCATATATTTGTGAGGATTTTGCTGATGAAATAAAAAGACGCATTTTGGAAATTAAAATGGATAATAGTGAGCTTTTAACTGTTACTGTTCCTTGAAGTTCGTGTTATTAGACTAGGTCTGTCATGACAACATTTTCAGGGAGTTTATTATGGTAATGTACATGACAGCAAACTCATTGGCTGTTAATGCGAAAAGAAACCAATCAGCTGCGCCATGTGAAGATGTGATTTTATCAGATTGAGTTAGAACCTACTGTTCTGCACCATCTAGAGTTTCATGACAGAATTTTGTATTTTTGTGAGTTTTAATAATGTCTTTTAATTGCACTTAAAATTAATTTCAGTGAATTCATTCAAATTATGTGCTTCAGTGAATCAGTTCTTATATCAAAACTCCTGTTTAATTATTCATCCCTGTCATCACTCAGTTTTATTTTTTTCACATATTAAAATATTTTAGTGTAAGAAAAAGTATTGATTTTAGTGTGATTTTAGTGGGTTTTTTTTAAATAATTTTTTGGAACACGTGATATATTGTTTTTGTTGGTATTAGAAATTTAATAGTTCATGTTCACCTCCAATAATTTTACATTTAGATTACCCTTGCTGTCATCTAACGGTCACTTAAAGCATTTTTAAAAACACTAATAATATAATAGCGCTTCATATCTCTAAATGAATATCCAATTTACATTTTATAATTTTTATAATTTTCTGATGCATAAATTCACTAATTGCATTTAAAAGTTATGGTGTTTTATCATAAAATGCTGAAAAGTAATGAATAAATAAAATATAAACAAATAAACAATTTTTAGTTGCATCACTCTGCCTCAGTAAACTGTTACATATCAGTGTGTTAATGGTTGTGGTGTCATAACCATGTAGTGAAAATTTGTGTTATAGAATGACCAGATTTTGTCATGCATTTTCCATATATGCTCTGGACTGACTAGAAAGGGAGCTTTGTGTTTGTGTAGGTCTATGCATGTCTATATTTATCTCTTTTATTTCAAAGTAGCAAGAAAAATCCTTTTGTGTCCCTTTTCAAAAAGTTGATGCAAATTTTGAATCGTGCATGGCAGGGGCTGACACACTCCTAATACGATTATTGTGACAGGTCATATCCAACGTTATATCATTGTTGACTTCAGCTTGAGTCCTTTGAAATGTTGTGGGTGGTACCGCAGTCATGTCGACGTGGAGCATATGGTACTATTTGATCCGTCTGTGGCAAATAACCTCCTGAAAGGCTTCTTAGTGGCCGCACAACATTTGGCCTTCATATAGTTGCCGTGAGTCATGATTTATTGATTCATTTTTGGCATGAGTTATGATAACTTGTGCCATGGTACTGAAAATGAATAGCATAGGATTATATTCCCTAGATGGCACCTGAATATTAATCAGATGCCTTATAATTTATAACAGTCAGTGTTCAGCTCTTTAACACACAAATTTGCCATGTTGTGACACTCTTGCTTCCGGATGACAGCATGAGCTGTTGCATTAATTTGATCAATATTTAAAACACACATGATGTAAAAAAAAAAAAAAAAAAAAAGGAAGAAGAAGAAAAGAAAATGCAGAAATGCTAGAAGGAGATGATGGGAAAAAATAACATTACTTGCTTTAATTTTCACACCGATGGCAGGTTGTTTTATGCCGCTGCCGTCAGCGCACGCAGGAGCAAGTATGCGTGAAGAGTGCAAACTGTCATTTCTGTCCTGATGAAAAAGAATTTCAAACTCCACTCAGCATATAAATTGTCTGGGCTCTCGTGTGCCGATCGTGGAGGTTGTGGAGAGGGAAATAAGTAAAACTGAGAGCAAAAGGGAAATCTTGCCTGTCTGCATGCCTCCTGTAGTCATTTGCCAGCGATTACGTCCAAGAATAGCAGCTGCCATTAGCGGTCATGTCATTTCCATCGCTCGTAATCTTTTTGAAAGCCTGTCCCGTTCCACGTAACGCATGAATTCTTACTTTATCAACAGCCATACACATTTTATGAAATCTTTAAGTGGTTTGATGAAGATGATGAATGTAATTTCACATGCTATCAGAGTCCGTTCTGCTTTGCCGTCGACATCCGATGACCTTTTGTGCCATGTGTACTATAGGACTCAAGAGATAAGTGCGCCGTCAGTAAATAGTAAAATACATCCTGGATGTAAATATTTCAGAGCTCTAACATTTTATCAGCGGCTCATTCTGAGATCCCAGAGATGAGCATGTTCCCGAAATGTTTCCGCATCGGTGCGCTGCAGCGCCGAAAGTGGGTGACCTGAGTGTGTCGCCACCTGACATGGGATGCAGATCGGCCCGGGCAGGTGTACTGTGTCAGGACCGGCATAGAGCTGAGGTCAAGCACACCTCACACTGCTGACCCCTCTTTCTCAAACACAAGGCCCCAGAGATCCACCTGTCCAGATTGATTTCCACAGTGTAAAGGATCTTTTGGGCCTCAACAGAGCTCCAGAAGAATCAAAAGCTGGCTACGTAAGCAGTTTTGAAGACCACACTGAACGATGGGAGGTTCTTTGTGTGCATTCAGACTTCATCAGAATATGTTTGTCCTTTTGAAACTGATCTCATCTTTAAGCTTTAGTTAAATGCTCATGACTAACATCGGCCTTAATGACTTGACTATCTGAGAATTGCTTTGCAGGAGTAATCTCCACTTTATTTTATTAACCCACCCATATTTAATTGCATTTCAGACAGGTTAAGTCTTCTCGTATTGCTGTATGAGTCACTTCCTTTAAAAGGAAAGGAACACAGGGACCTTAGTATGATCAGTCAGTGAAATGTTATGTAATGACATTTTTATTCTGCTAATTTAATAACTAATGTAAACAACAAGCAGTGTTTAACTCGCTAGAGAGGAGCTCAAATTTGCTAATCTTCCTTATGTACACCAACAATGCACTCTTTCCTCCCACTTGGGGACAGAATAGGTATCAGTGTACTTTTCCCCCCGAACTGCATCCTCCGTCACTTTTAATTTATCAGCTAGAGCAGCGTTTCTTTGAACATTCAAAGCAGGCAGTATAAGGCCTGCAACCTGATCAATTACACCGTCCTCTTTGCCTCCTGCCTCGCTTTGTCATCTCTGGAGTCTGGCAAACAGCGTTCTCATGTGCTAATATTTACAGCAGAATTTCCAATATCACGCTTTCCTGCTTCATTCCCTTTCCTGTGTAGAAATTGCTTCCCTGTAGAACAAAACAATTATTTATGGTAAAATGCACTAGTGCATATTTTATCATGGCGTTGCATAATTGTTTCTTTCTCCTTGCTTCTGGTGGGATCTTTGCGCCTGTGCTGTTTTTTCCCCTGTGCATTATTTATTTAGCTGTCATTGCGTGACTTTGCTTTGATGGACTGTGAAACGGCGATCAGCGGTCGCCGTTCACCAGACGGCCATTGCTTCTCTGTTAATTCTGGTGTTGTCCTACGTAGGCGCAGTCTTAGTGACGTGGCCTTCCCGTATTGTTTCTCTCTGGCCTACATAATAGCCAGTCCTCTGTTCAGAAGAATCCTGAGGGGCAGGTTTAATAACCCAGATAAATAGTGCTGTTAGATTTCTATCTGCAGGCACTCTGTCTTTGCCTGCGAACGACCAGGTGCCTCACTCTAAGCATTCACAATGCTTCCCCTCGCCATGTAAATAACATTTTGTTTTACCAGAGAAACAGGTATTGAGAGAGAAAAAATGGTGTTTGTGTGAGAGAAAGAAAGGGGAAAGGAAGCCAGGTGAGAAGTATCACACTGCTGGTTCTATTTTGGAGAACGAAAATGAGCAATGTTTTTGTTTTGTGTCAGTTTCTGATTGTGCAAATGAGAGAAAGCGTTAGGAATCATTGAGAGAGTTCACACCATTGTGTATTGATACTGAAGCTTTGCACTTTGTCCTCTAGGCAAAGAGAAATGAGGTGGAGGTAAAACCAATATGGCTAATTATACTTCAGGTTGTTTGCCATCAAATGGAATAAGAAATTAGAAATATGACTTTTCAGAAAACTAGCCTTCACATGACGGGTAAGTTGTGTCATGTCAAGGGGAAGCTTGAATAACTGGTTAACACGTGAATTATTTGCAAGTTAATGAATGTTCAATTAAATTCAAGTTTTCTTTTTTTTTGTAAAGCGCTTTTCACGATGTAAATCATTGCAAAGCAGTACATTTTAATAATAGCTCATCAGTGGTGACTATCTCAAGTTTATGTCCGTTATAGCAACATTTGGTAGTTATGTATGTTGTCTGAGGGTTGGCACCATCTGAGGTCTTCAGGTTGGTCGACATCATCTCTTCTAAGGTGTTCGGTCATCTCAAGACTTTGTAAGGGCTGGATCCAGACTGTAGGTTGTGTAATTCCTAGTGTCTGAAAAAAAATGATGTGTTCAACCCAAGCAAAAGAATGTTAATGTGCATGTAATCAGATGTAACTGAAGGTTCTGAGATACATTATATGAATTCTTGGCTAAAGAGATCTTTAATCTAGATTTAAACAGAGAGTGTGTTTGAATCCCAAACTTTATCAGGAAGGGTAATCCAGAGTTTGGGAGCCAAATGAATCAAAGAAGACATTCTTATTTTATTAAATATCATTTGTAGTAAGGAGAATTCAAGGTGAAATCAAGCTGTTTTTCATCTTCATAGCTGTCATCATGTACAGTAATTTAACCATCATTCAGCAGGTCTTGTCATCTTCCCCTGGGCTTCACTTGTCCAGAGTGAATTTAGGATTTTAATATTAATAAGGTTTGTCAATGTTAAGCAGTCATGTGGATGCAGAAAAAGTTGAGAACTTATTCACCAGGGTTTCACCCCCGAGGAACTGGAAAATATGAATTATTACACCCATTTAATGTACTAATGCAGCCTCAATAAAAATCACATTACTGTAATTTAAATCCTGCTCATTAAACTTTTTCACAGACTCTGAGAGATTAAACAACTGTCAGAAAAAAAGAAAAAAAAGAAACAATATTGAGAACAGTCTAATAAAGTTTGCGGGTAAATGAAAAAAAGAGCAGGTTGCAGGATTTTTGGTAATTAAAACAGTGTTTCGAAGGCACTGAGAGTTTTGGCAGGTGACGCATGCTGACCTGATTAACCTACAAATTGATATTAAATCTCAAGATGTCTTTCTTGACACTCAGTTAATACAATCCAAAGCCTAATTAGGCAGTTAATATTCCAAATTAGATGTAGTGCCTGTGTAGCATGGATATATTGAGCACAGCGGTGGAAATCATGATAGTTTCAGTCTTACATAGCTGGATTTTGGAATCGCATATAGTTTTTGCCATTTTGCATCTTGAAGGAAGGTTGTTGGTTCAATACAAGTTAAACTCTGTCGCCAGCATTTTTGATGTAATTTTTTTTATTAATGTTGTTACTGTTTTAATTGAGGTTATCCACAATTTTGGTTTATATTCCACAGTCTGACGATATGTTTCACAATTTGACTTTGCATATCAGTTTGACTTGAGTTATATCTCAGCTTGACTTTGTCTTTCACTTTGTCTTATTTGTCTACATCTCACAAACTGTGACTTTACAGTATGTCTGAATTTTAGACTTGGGGATAGTTTGACAGTAGCCATTGACTTCCACAGTATGGGTAAATGCTATTGAAGTCAATGGCTACCATCAACTATCTGTTCACCAGCATTCTTCAGAATATCTTCTTTTGTGCGCAATAGAAGAAAGAAACTCATACAAGTTTGGAACAACTTGAGGTAAGTAAAAGACGACAGTTTTCATTTCTGGGTAAACTATGCCTTCGGAATCTCACAATTTGACATTGTATCTCATAGTTTGACTTGATATCTTGCAGTCTTCGTCTTCGTAAATTGCAATCTCACAGTTTACTCTTTTAGTTTTTATTCTGAGATGAAAATTGCATTTTCACAGAAATCATACATAAAAACAGTGAAATATATTGGTTTGTTTACTAGCTAGTAAGTGTTTCAAACAAAATACCGAATACCTTTTCATGATTTTGGCATAAACCTTGCAGATTTGACCATTTCTTTCCCAGCAACACTCATGGTAGCCTTGAAACTACCTAGCAGACTGATTAAAAACCTGTGCACACCGACACTGTGCTCAGCCAGCCAATCAGATTAGAGCATTAGAAAATGCTTTTCTGGACTAGCTGAGAAATTTGCTTAAGATTATAAATACTATGAGACAGAGAGTGTTAAACATTTCTTTTGCCTGTTAATGTTTGTCATCAGCAAACTGTAAGCTGTTTAAAAGCGCGCTGTCTCTGGGTTGTTCACACTATGATAGATGAGTCCGCTGTAGAAACAGGACATTGTCCTCCAGTGTCATTTATCAGTGAGGTTCTACAGGCCGTGGCCGATGGATACAGGCTGATTCAGTGGCTGTAGATCAGTCACACTGGGCATTCGCAGTCATTCAGCCTGACCAGCAGTGCTTCTGGACACAAGATCGTATCCGTCTGGAAAGAGACTCAGATATATCAAGTGCTTTCTAACACACCAGATTAGTACTGTCGCAAGGGCTGTGCCAAGTGTGTGACTGCACAGGGCCTCGCGCCTCTAGAGGGCCTCGCTCCTGGCCTGCATTTTATGTAGTTTATGTCTATGTCTAACATTTTGTTGATTTTGTGAGTGAACACAAATAAAAGCAGGCCCTTTACAGTTACAAATGATGCATTGCTCTTACATTCATGAGCAAAAATGAAGGTGTATCCACTGAAAAAAAAATGCAAGTGATTATCTTGGGAGAAGGGGAAAAAAGAGGCGCTCTGGCCGGTAAGCTTTGATAAGTTTCTAATAAACTTTCGGTCACGGGCCGGTCTAGGGCACTCGTCAACGTCAAAATGATCAAGACAGCCAAAGAATGCAGGTCTTACTGTCACTGTCACAATACTGTCACTGTCACAATTAAAATTAGCATTTTTTTCATGCTCCCATGTGTAGGTTAAGAGATTTCACTTTAATGGCAATGAATATTTTCTTTTCTTTCCTATTACAGTAAAATAACTGAACATAAATATAGGAGAATGAGAAAATAATCATTTTAGAAGGAAATTTTGGATGGCACTTAGAGGCTTTTGCATCTGAACTCTTCATATATAAGTACAAAGCTAGAACTTATTTTAGCATTCTTATTTACTTATTTAATTGATTTATTATTATTATTATCATTAATATTATTATTATGCAGTAGATCCTTATGAGCATGTGCATGACCCACCTGATTTCATGGCAATTCGTACATATTTTACGAGGTTGCTAATTCATATGAATTTGTATAACCTCATTCATACAAATTTATACAATTTGTGCTAAATCGTATGTATTTAACGAGTTGCACAATTCATATTTGTATGAATGACCTACACCTTACCCCTGCTTGTTAAAGTTGCGTTTGTTACTATAGCAATCCCCCTCCCCCACACACACAAAATTGAAGAGGGCCTCGCAAGTCAACTTCGCACAGGGACTCGCACCCCACTTGTGACAACCCTGCACCAGATCATTCCCTATAGCCTTGGATGTAAACTCTAGATCGGTTAGCGGAACATGGTAGTGTACAAACACTGCGATATTTCATTCTTAAGAATAAACAACAGATGAAATACGTTTTGAGAATCAGTTTGCCGTGATGGATTTCTTTTGTTGCAATAAAGCCTGTCACCGGATCAAGGAAATGCATCCTCTCTTTGTTGAAGGGTTTAGAGTTCAAGCAAATGCGCTGAGGGCCACTCTACAATGCATGACTGATTTGAATTCAGCTTATCTACCCGTATCTGTCCCAACTGTCTGAATGAATGAAATAGGGCAAATGATTTTGTCACCTACAAGGAGATTCTTCTAATGCATCCACCTGTCCATCTTGTAGTACCAACATGTTGCTGGTGGGATTGTTTGAATGTGTATGCTTAGTTCAATTCGGCTGACAGTCCACAACAATACAAGTTCAGTTTTTGGTCTTTCACCAAAAATAAATAAATAAATAAATAATGGGCACAGAGACGGCATATATTACCAACATGTGCAAAATAACTTCATGTTTTTTAATACGGGAAGTCGTGGCCTAGTGGTTAGAGAGTGTGAATCCTAACCCTAAGGTTGTGGGTTTGAGTCTTGGGCCGGCAATACCATCCCTGGGTGCTGCAGCATAAATGGCTGCCCACTGTTACGGGTATGTGTCACTGCTGTGTGTGTGCACTTTGGATGGGTTAAATGCAGAGCACGAATTCTGAGAATGGGTCACCATACTTGGCTGTATGTCACTTCACGTTCTTTTTTTTCACTTTCAGTAACATAAAAAAGTTTGAGAATTTGTCACTGGTGTTATGCTGCCTTCACGTGTTGCACCATCCTATATTCCACTTCTGAAGTTGTAAACAAATTTCACGTTCATTCATTTTGAGAATACATAACATGGACGACAACAGCTTCATTCTTGTATACTAGTTAAATATATGTAAAAATGTACACAGAGATCATAAATGTATCTGACTGGAACTGCAACAAAAGGCTATTAAATATAAGAAAAATATTAAAAATAACTACCTACCATTCACAACCAAAACTGTCCTTCGATCTACCATGGAAGGTTATGGGTTATCCCAAACTGGTAAATATAATAAATAAATAAATAATAATCACTGACATTCTCAGCACGCAAAATCAGCAGAATACTTCTCCCGAAAGAGCAGCTCAGTGTACAGTATGTGTATGTGCTCATTTTTCTTTTGAGCATGTTCAGACTTCATGGCTTCTAGAAAGGATCTTAATATTTTATTAGGCTGCATCTTTAATGCACAAAACCAGAAATCTGAGCATTTCTGCCTGTAAAACAATAAGCCAGGAATTTGTGATTACATAGACCCAAAACCCAACAAAGCAGAAACTTCCCTGAAAGCATTATGTAACAAAAACACACAAGTTTATTATTTTGCAGAAAACCAATTGGTTAGATGTTTGATGGACTAAAAAAAAATGCTTTTAATACCTTATATTTGATCCCCCTTTTTAAATTTTAGATTCTGTTTACTATTTCATTTAAATACATTCTCTATTCAGTTCTGAATAGCACCACAGCCCTGTCGTTGCAATATAATTCAGCCACTTCTTTCAACTGTATGTATTGTTCATTAATGTTCCTGGCGTATCTATCATAGTTACTCTCCTCTGCTCTGTCATCTGTCTCTGCCTGTTTTGCATGAGAGCAGTTGTTCTTGTCTCATTGGCATGCATCTATTTACCTCCAGGCTCTTGTTTATTTTAATACAACAATAGTACAGTAAGCACTTTGGAGAGATGCTACGGTGCCACCAGCAGCCACTGATGGAAAGCCACAATGACAGAAATTTATCAGCGTGGTGCAATTCATGGGGTGCCAAGTGCTACACAAGACAGAAACAATCTTGTCAATGCCCGACACGTTACCTGTGCTGTGCCCAAAAAAAAAAAAAAAAATACATATATATATATATATATATATATATACACACACACACGTACACGTGATCACACAAACATTGGCAGGCCTTAACCTATTTGGGAAGACATAAGAAAGGAAAAAGCAGAAAATGTATGTTGAGTTTATACTGTATGTACATATTAGGGTAACCATGTGGTTGTTTGCATATCCAAGCTTGTGGAATTTGAATACAACATCTGATGTATTTGGGTTAAATAGGAACAAAATGTACACTATTTAAAAGAAAGTGATGTTACTTTAGTGATGTAAAGTAAAGGTTACTTAAAATATTAAACAGTGAAAACTTACAATGTCAAGTTTGGTGCACTCAGGAAAAAAAACATTGTTACTCTGGCTGTACCTTTTCAAAACCTTAAATACCCTTAAAGGGTGCACATTAGTTCCTTCCAGTTTCTTCCATTTGAATGAATATAAACTTGTAGTGTATAGATGTATTTCTGTATAAACTGTATAAACAGTGTGCTAAACACACTGAAAGACTTGTACAAGTTAGATAAGCTCCAAATGTTTTACATCACTGTTACATAATGTGCAATTAACCGATTAACCTGAAAATGCAAGCTTTTGGAACTTGGATCAATCTTCAACTAAGAAAAATTATTATTTATGAGTTGGTAGAACTTATTATTTACAGGCTGAACAGACCAACTTTGCTTGATACAACATTTTTTGCCCCCATAGTTCATTAAAAAGACCTGGTGGATTTAATTTTCTGAGTTTTCTTGATTCATTATTTTGTCCAAGAAGAATTGATAGGATCTTCAGTTACAAGTAGAAAATTAAGAGAGATTGGTGTTGCCAGAAGACAAGAAATTATTAAAATGATACAATAAAAAATGCTTTATTTGTCGGCAACATCAATAATGTATTGCAATAAAAAATTTTTTAAAAAAAATAATTTGGAGAGTTTTCTCAGCAAATGCTGACATTTCTGATTTGATTAAAGAGGAATTATATATTTTTTTTCATTGATTGATAGCACTACTTTAAGCATATAATATGCATGAGAGTATATTAAACACACTGGAATTACATTTTCAGAAGACCTTAACTTGGTCTTTGTTTCCTCCATTATTTTAGCCTTTTTTAGCTCCTCTTTTGCAAAATGCACAGCGGCTAATGAATTCCTCTGAGAAAGTCCTTGTTAGTTTTAAATTGTTAATGACGACAGAAATCTCTGAAATTGTGAATACCCAAGCAGAATATAAAGTCTAAATGGCAAAATTAATGTGCCGCTGCCTGAAGTTTTGGTTTTGTTCTAAGGATTATAAAAGTGAGATATGGGCCCCTGGAAGCTGGATCACTGTCTTAAAGTTTGGAGCTGGACAAGGAGGATAACTGAATTATTAATAGCTTCACGTCCTTATGCAGAATCCTCTGTCAATATATTTATTTAACACAAAATGAAGCTCTCATGAGTCTCATCTCTGCCAAGCATAAAGAGGGAAATTAATGTTGAATCACCCGTGTGAATAATTTCATACACCATGTCAGAATGAGCCTCAATTTCCTAGCCTGAGTGTTTTCTGGATAAAATGTTCTCCCCTGTAGATGAGAATGAGGGGTTTTATAGACTCTCCTCAAGCCCACATCTAAGAGGTGCAGAAAACTTGGAGAAAGCTATCCGTAAGCATTCTCCTTCATCCTAGAGGAGGTTATTTGATGGGTGCAAGACACCCTGGAGTATGCAACCAGCATTTACAGTACAAACGATTAATTCCGGTTTCGCCCAGAAACATCAAATTAGGTAAAGGATTTTCAGCACAGCATGCACAAGGGTTAAACATTTACATGTGAAGAACTTATAAAAAGGTTTTCAAACTTTATTAATTATAAATCTTCAATGCCAACATTTAATGATTAACATTTATACAGATATGTTTATAAAATATCTGAAGATTTTTTATTTATTTTTTATTTAATTACAAAGATATGCTTTATATAATGTCAGTGCATCCATATTGTGTGTTTCACTGTATATGTATGAATTCTAGACAACCAGAAATATCCATCTGTCGTTTGGCCAATAAATGTAATATTTATGACACATTTCCAGTGATTCTGTTGCTTAATTAACCGAAGTAAGCAGTAGGTTTGTTTTTACGGTTTTCTCCTTGAGAGCATTACAGTTTAAACCTTATAGCGAAGCGGAAGATTTCTGATCTCCCAATCCACGTTTATTTCCAGCAGATAAACTACTGTTACCACTGTCCTTGAATTCTAAGTAGCTTGATGTATTCGCTTTACAGCTCCAATATCTGTCATGTGACAGTGGAAGATTCATTAGTGATTGGTAACACGTCTTTAAATATCTCTCATGCAGGATATTGGTGATTAGCTTTGTTGATTAAAAACATAATTTAAGGCTTTCGTTTAATATCTTCATATGTGAGACCAATATTTTAATATCACCATTGAATGATAACCTTTCAACTGCATATGGAAATCTAAGCAGTCATTCATCACAAGTAAATCTAATGAGACCGTAAGGAGGCTTCTGCTCAGAAATGATTTTCTTCGTTCTCTATGTATTGAAGACATCATGTCTTCAGCATGGCTTCCTTGATTTTCTCATTAGTCAAATGGAAACCTTCTGACTAATATAGATCGAGGACCAGTTATGAGTTCCATGTATTGTTAATGGGGAAGGAGGACATTGAAGCCCTCCTAAGGCTTTCTGGGAGATTTTACATCTGTTTGTACGTCAGCAAGTCTGTAACCATAGTGACAGGGGGACAGATTTAATGGTTTCAGAAATGCAAGATATTCACAGGCGTCCTCAGGAGTAAAGACTATAAAAGAGAGGAGAAGCTTTGAAATCCAAATCTTAAGACAACTAAACATCAGTCAAGAGCCATAAGTACCACCCCGAAGGATTTCCACATCCCTGATCCCTGAAACGCTCCTATTCTGGGGTTCTGTTGTGTTTCTGAGTCTGCTTTGGTTAGGGAAATGACCCATCTTCAAATGCTGAAATCGTTTTGCATTAGCTGTGACGGTAACACGGTTGTATTGAAAGGAAAATCTATGAAAACCTCTGAACTATATGGCCTTTAGTCTGCAATCTGAATAGTTCATTTCAAAACCATTGACGTTGGTTCTTCCTAACAGCTATACTTCTGGGGATGCTTTCCAGAGCATTTTTTGAGCATTGGGGATTGGCTTGCATCTGCCGTTCAAATCCATCCCAAAGGTGTGCAGGTCAGTCAAATTCTTCCCCATCAGACTCAGTAACCCATTTATTTATGGGCTTTCTAGATGAGCTTTTATATAAGGATAGTTCAGCCCAAAAAAATTCTGTCATTAATTACTGACCTTCCTATTGTTCCAAACCCTTAAGACATTCATTCTTCTTCAGTACAAAGATATTTTTGATGAAATCTGATCCTGCACAGCCAGCAACACAACTGACATGTTCAAGACCCAGAAAGGTAGCAGGAATATTGATAAAATAATCAATGTGACAGTGATTTAACCATAATTTTACGAAACTACGAAAATATGCTTTGTAAACATGCATCATGGTGCTCTCATGAATATGCATCGAAGACTGACAAGGAAGAGAACAGTTGTTGAACTAATTCATTATTTTTGTTTTCTTTGTGCACAAAATATATTCTTGTAGTTTTACGTCATATGGACTATTTTATCATTGTCCTTACTACCTTTCTGGGCCTTGAAAATGGTAGTGCAGGGTAATAAAGCTCTCAGATTTTATCCAAAATTTCATAATTTGTGTCCCAAAGATTAATGAAGGTCTAAGGGTTTTGAAATGTCATACGAGTGAGTAATTAATGACAGAACTTTCATTTTTTTGGGTAAACTGTCCCTTTACCCTTTAACATTTAAAATTAGAAAAAGTAAAGAAGTAGCAACAGACCATTTTTTTCATATTGTGACATATACAGTATGCGATTATAAAAAAAAAAGAAAAGATGTTCAGGCACTTGTTTCGATCCATTGTGGGTTGGATGGAGACGTCTCCATGAATGTGAACTTGCAGTCAATTGTAAGAAAGAGATGGGGGTTAAGTAGACTAAATGACGAGTAATCTGGCATACATCACCAAAGCATCTGTTTATTAAAAATTACGAGGTCAAAATATGAAACATGCATGGATGAATTGTTCACAATAAGATCATTAATATGCATATAGAAAATCCATTTCATGGTTGCTTTATGGACCTTGAACACCAGGGGTATTCAAGAGGTCAAACATTTGAATTTCCTCTCCAGCCAAAGGTCTGCAAAACCATTACTTACTCAATTTAGAGGCCAATGTGGCTTTCATGGATATGATAAATAAGGCACATTTGAGGAATAATTATACATTTACAAGTTAAATAAAGAAAATCTTGAATTATCACAATAGTATTCCTAAAACTGCTGCATATCTTCATTATACTAATTCGAGCATTTGATTGGTTGGAATGAGTATAGTACTATATTAATAATTTATTGAGTCTTTCTTAACTTTCTTGAAGTTAATTTAACATTATATTTTGTTTAACTCAAGACTCAGTTTGAGCACAAAACAAATAGACAGACCCCCTGATGAAAAACCCTTATATACACTCATTATCATAATTATCAGATTTTTGTATTTCAGTGGACAGCAAGTGGTGTTAAAATTCCTTTGTTTTAATACAGAAACCTTTATATCATGTTTTAAAATAAGTCACAAAATGTACATAAAAATTAGCAGTTGTGACAAATTGCTTGTGATGTTTCTCATTTGTGAGTCGCTTTTGATTAAAAGTGTCTGGTAAATAAATAAATTTAAATGTAATGTGTAAACAACTTTGTTGATTACAGTATAATGAGAGCAGTCTAGTTTTGTAGTTTTTGCATTACATTGCACCCCCAGCTTCCAGTGCAGGCATGTTCTCGTTTTCTGTATGTTTGTTTAATTTATGTATTGTGGTCTGGATTGAACCAATTCAAGGTCACGACCTGGACCACGTTCAGCTAATTGACCTCTGATGTATACGCTTGAGGGAAAAATCAGTAAGATCTCTGTAAATATTTGACAAATGTTTCATGACCTCTGCACCCATAAATATTGGTCCATAACCTTCAATACCTGAATATGTTCACTTGAAGAATACACACTGGAACATGTAATGGTGGCCAACTGGGCTGACAGAGTTGTGAATCTCTTACGATCTCTCTTTATGAGCATGAATGGTGACTCTCATAGATCTTGAGAGCTGAATAGCAGCATGCATCAGTGCACATGCTGAATCCCCAGAAGGTTGAAGGAATCGACTTCTGTCCTGCATGTCAGACATGTCAGTTTTCTCTCTGCTTTATTGAAATCCCAGAGTATGTGCGGCCTCTTTATTAATGTGTGATTCTCACCATCTTTATCCGAGCATGTGGTTGCCATGGAGGTTGGACCTGTGCTCGCAAGCTTCCATTCGGTGCTTTATAGATCCGAGATGATCCCTCTGACATTCACTTTGAGCCCTGAACTCACCAACCCATAGCCTGGTCTGCCAAACATTTTTTGTTTTCTTTTTTAATTTCTTACTCAATTTTTGTTTCATTTCTTTCAGTAACCACGGGTTTTCTACTCTTTTTTTTTTACACCATTTTTATTTAAGCAGTATCACAGGAGAAAGATTGTTAACCTACTGTTGCTTTGTCTGTAGTTAAATCAAAGCCGTGGTGATGTTCAGTAGCCACAAAGGCAAGATTGAGAGTGTGATATTGCTTTCATTCAAATTATTTACATTTTAATATTTTATGCATTGACTTTCTCCATAGCACATTTCTGTCCATTCGCTGTATACATTTGTTTAGTATATATTTCATTAATTAAAATTTTACACAGAATTGGCCCCCTTTTTTATGGTAATTCCCCAAAAGGTAAAAATATGTTTAGCTTCAGACATCAAGTGGCACAAAACTTAATATTAAATGTATTTTGATTTTCAATAGTTTAATGAATTTTCTTCTTTTGAAACACTTATTTATTTAACTGTCCTGTGCTATTATGTAGTGATTTGTGTTGAAATAGTTAGTAATAGTGTAAAAGATTTAGTTTTTTTTAGAGTCAGACATGCACAATTCAGTTGAGATCCTTTGACCTTCGTGACTTGTTGAGGATCAGCTGAAAATGAAAACTCTATTTGTCCATTTTTTGTCCTTCCAAGATATGATGTATACAGTAATGGCCTTAACATTTGTTCATCTGCTTTGTGTGAGTCTTGCGTCTTGACCTTTAGAAGTCAAATGCAATGACATTTCTATACTGAGGAAAAGAGAACTTGTCTTCTTTTGTCATTAGTACACATTTCATGTTAGACTACAGTCTTATTATTTTCAAGTCATGTTCAGCTTGTTAGTTCTAGTTGTCGTTGCAACCAAACACTGAACATCCTCTTGTATTCCAGGAGGGGAAGCATAAACCAAACCTCAATAGGCTACAGCCTGAACAAACTTTAGCTGATATCGACTATCTGACAGAAGAGAGAAAAATACTCTCTATTCAGACATGAGTAACACCAATAAAAATAAGGAAGCACCATAAAGCTTTAACAACTCTCCACTAGCATGGACTCTGTTGACTTGCTTGCTCCAGCACATTTTTAGGGATTTTCAAATGTTCAAACGATGTCTGTTTAGCTGAGTAGATTAATTTACACATGGGTTGTTGTAAAGAAATGCTGAATGCGATAAAAACTACGGACGAGGACCACATACGGCTGGAGAAGCCATTCCGTTTCATTAGGAACTGGAGCAATGCCTCATTAACTCCATTAATCTATTAAACAAAGCATTGAGAATGCAATATGCTTTCTATAATAACTTTTCACAGGTTTATTATGAACAGGTTTGTTCACAGAAAACACATTGTGTTTTTAATTGGTTTTACACCAGGTTGTTGCTATGTGATTTCTACTGTAGGGTGTTGTTTACTAGCACAAGTCAAAAGAGTATATATCCAGTATACATATGGCTTCAATGAAAGTCTTCAGCTTTTTTTTTTTTTTTTTTTTCGTCTGCAAGGTGAAAATTTCAGCAAGCCAGATGCTTTGCATTATATTTTGTATTTGCCCAAAACTGAATATTTGCTAAAAATGTACTCACCTTCAGGTCATGATGTAGATTAGTTTGTTTCTTCATCAGAACAAATTTGGAGAAATTTAGAATTATATCACTTGCTCATCAATGGATTCTCTGCACTGAAAGGGTGCAGTCAAAATGAGAGTTCAAACTGCTGATAAAACATCACTATAATACACAAGTAATTCACATGACTCCAGTCCATCAGTTAACATCTTGTGAAGCGAAAAGCTGCATGTTAATAAACAAATTTATCATTAAGACATTTTTAACTTCAAACCATTGTTTTTGGCCATACATAACATTGCTCTTAGTACAAAATAATCTTGTTTGAGAGACATATGCAGCGATGACACCATTTACAAGCAACTGGACAAAGCGTTATAGTTTATCGACTTCACAAGATGTTAATTGATGATCTTGATTACTTGTGGATTATCATGATGCTTTTATCAGCTGTTTGGACTCTCATTTTGACAGCAAGTAATGCATTGCAAAATTTCCCCAAACCTGTTCCGATTAAGAAACAAACTTATCTCCATCTTGGATGGATCGAGAGTGAGTACATTTTCAGCAAATTTGTATTTTTGTGAGAACTATTCCTTTAAAGCTTAGGTTTAAGGGTTTGTTTAGAGGTGGAAAAGGTGCCTTTTTGACTCATGTAAGTCTGAAGGGTTTTTTCAACCATTGCCACATCATCTTTTGACCCAATTGGAATGTTTTCTTGACCCAAATCTGATCTCCATCCCACAGGGTTGGCCTTTAACTTCTGTTAACTCTCTTCATTGACATATTCCTTTGATGTGTCCACACTGACTGCACTGATACAACAGTATAGGCTAACCTACTGCATTGATCCCGGAAAGACTTGCTTTTTCATTCACTGCACCCTCCTCTGGCTCCAACTGGACTGCTATTTAAAGCCTTGCTTTTATAAGGCTCTCATTAAATTAACCTTAATGTCAAAGAAGTGAAGCTACAATTGTGTTTTTTTTTTTGTTTGTTTTTTTGGTGGTGGTGTTTTTTGTTGTTGTTTTTTTTCTCAAAGGAGTCAAGGGCAGGAGAAACAAAATGTTCTCATTAATTATTGCCCGAGTGTTATTCAGTTCATGAAATGACATTCGTGTTTATTTCTGGACTGGGTGAATAGTCCATGCACATCAAAAGTGTTATGTTTGGATTGTATCTAACAGATCGAAATTAGCATATCATGAATGAAGGGTATTGTTTGTAATGTATCTTCATTTTATGATTACATAATTTAGAATATAGTGTTTTCTTTAAAATAATAGGTCATTATGTTGCTGGTCTTCCTTTATAAGTAATTGTTATTTTGGTAATGCATAGATTCTGAATATTTTTTTATGTGTAAAATTACACACAAGTTCCATAATAAAGTAAAATACAAAAACCGGTGTTTAATTTGGAAGCGTGCATATTCGTTTGCAATAGGAGTATCTGTGAGAGCTTCACAGAGTTTTTATGCACTGAAATGCATCTCAACTTGAAGTGCAAGAGCTAAATTCTTGCTATATCACTTTCTAAAACCTTGGCCCAGAGGGGAAAGCTCCCACTGTGCGAAAACTTCGATTCAAGCTGAGCTTCTGCCTGCACAGAGAATTCTTAATTCGCACATATCGCCGGGAATATCATTGCAGCCCCCGAATGTCATCCCATTTGGAAATATTATGATTTTCTAGCACTGCATGGAGTAGTATGTGACATACAGATCTGATCTGATTTTAGAAAGGTCACCTGTCCATTTCAGGTAGCAAAGTAATGGAGTTGACATCTCTCCACTTTCTTCTGCCATTACAGCCATGAGTAATGCCACACTAGCTTCCAAACTTCCACACTTGCACTCTTAGGAGCTGTATTAACAGGAGCATGTGCCCCTGGCATAATAAATGCAGTGAAACACATGCAGGTTAAATACGTCTGTAATCATTTGTAAAAACAATTTAACATGCAGCGAGCACGTGGATGCCAAATGAAAGGCATCATGTGAAATCCTGCAATTTGAGTCTTTTAAAAATGGAAGTGAGGATTAGCTTTGTGATTATGAGTTGGAAAAATGACTTGGTGATTTGATTAATCTTCAGAAACACCACAAGCTCGAAGCTGACCAGCGGGGCTGTCGTTTTAGGATAAAATTAGTGCATGTTTCCTGCGTATAATAATGCAGGTCTCTCAGCTGGCTGTGCTTTGTTGATGTCCAGCAGGTTTAAATAACCAATTAAAACTCATTTCCCTTTTTCCTCTCACAATATTTCTCTTTCTTGTGTTCCTTCTCTTTCCTTCCTCCCTGCGGTTCGATAATTGTTAAGCACACAGCATGTAAAATTCTTGGGCTAAGTCGGCCGATTTTATTGATGGTGTTGTTGCTTGGGCTGGTAAATGCTCTGATCTGTTGTGGCTCAGACGTGACTGTGTCTTCCATGTGTAACGTGCTCTGCGAGGAAAATTCAAGACTTGCCTGCACTCTGATACAAATGCAGTCTAATTATCTTGACTATGTCTTGGATTTTAGCTGAACAAAATGTGTGACTTTGTCTCTACCATCTCATCTATATTCAAATTAAGCAATAAGCCAGAGAGGAGATTCTATAGTGATTTTATAATGGGTACATTTATTAAGCAAATGTATTAACTACCACCTTTCTTATAAAAAAATAAAAATGTAGTCCTTTGATATTCCTTCTGCATGGTTGGCATTTTGCACTGACAAATCAGCAAGGAATAAGGGCTATATTTGGTATTATGTTAGGTTCTTTAAATCACATTAATCATGGTACAATCACTATACTGCATGGCCTTGAGTGGCTTACTATATTAGAGCAGAAACAGCAATATAATAAAGTATTTTCAAGCTATTATAATTATGAACCCAAATGATAAGCAAATTTTGCTGTTTGCTCAATATCTTTTCGATTTCAGTGGTTTCGTGATTTTTTTCACTTCAATTTTTAAAGATGAGATGACCCATGCATGATTAAATAGTTAATTATTGATACATTATTAATAATAATATGATTTATTATATAAAATATCTACAACAGCAATATAATAAACAAATTTTTAATTGTCGTTGTTAATATCAATTATATAAATTATTAACTGCTTAAAAACATACAATAATGTGCAAATTTGTGTTTTCTTTGTCTTTTGAATTTAAATGTTTTAATGAATTTTCTCCTCCTTTTTTAAAGATGAGAAACATTTTTTTTTTCTAACCCAACCAATGCATGGATAAATGTTTAATTATTGGATAATTATTAATAATTATATGCTTAATTATTACTACTTCTATAAAAAGGCAGCACAAATATTTTTTTTATTTTACATTTTACTTGCTGTGCACATATTTTATGTAAATATTAAGTAAACTAATTACTTAAAAACTAATACTACGTAATATCAACATTCATTCGCCATGTAATATGTAAAGGATAATGCACATTCAGATGTTAATTATTGCAAAATAAACCCTGACAGGTTGTTCAAGACACCAAAGTGCTAAGGAAAGGTTTATTTTGCAATGAAATTCACTCATAAAATATTGATTTAAGCCCTACATTGAGTCCTGATCAACCTGTCAGTGTGTATTTTGCAATACTGGCAGCCTGACTGTACATTATCTATCATATTATGCAACTACTTACAGAATAAATAAATATTTAGACATGAAATATTGATTTGAGTAATTTTATTCTCATACTTGTAGAGACTGTGGAGAGAAAGAACAGAGTTACCATATATACTGTAGGAAACAATGGCTTTCCAGATTAATTGTCAGTCATACGGTGGTGCTGAGGGCAATGGTCATTATTATGAAATATGTGGAAACTGAATAGTATAATTGACCAGTCAAAATCAAGTATTCCTGTAAAACATTCATTAGTCTGTCAGCTGTTTGGAAATCAATGTAGCACGAGTGTGTGTTAATGCCTCCATCCAATCTTATTGTAGAGTTTTTATAACGAGGATTGTGATACGGTCACTAGAAGAATACTATAGGTTGCATAGACATTTTAAAATGTATATAGAAGTACACCCAGATCCCACCAAGACAGCAACATAGTGCTTGCCCAGATACGGCCCACATCTGGCCTGGGTAAAATCCATGTGGGCCAGATGTGGGCTGGATCTTGGCCGACACTGGAGTTGTGGATGGTCTTTCCATCAGAGCCCATCTGGATTCTAGTGGGATGACAGAGAGGAAAGGGCAGCTTCACTAAGCTGATTCATTCTACAATAAGAGGTATAGCTTCTTTGTTTCCTGTGACCTTTCCAGCTGTCTCACTCTACTCTCACACCCCCAGAGTCTGTCAGTTTTACTGATCAGCTATATTTTGCCACAGCGTTCTGGTCAGGTTCCACAGGCAGCGGATATCACCGCTGAGTGGGTTTCTGGGCATCTCTTTCTCCTCTGATTGTATCATGGCAGTCTGATTGGGTGAAACACTAGATTTATAGTCTCTCTATTACATTTTAGTTTGTTTTATTGTATGCTCGACAAAGTTCGTTGAACTCTCACATGTCTGAAGAGCACGGATGCTAATTTCAGTCTGTCTCCTACCTGTGAAACCAGATCCAATAAGTTGAGCATTTTCGCTTTGGAGAATTGCATTGCATTCGGAGCTGCACAGTATATGTGGAAACTCTCAGATGTTATGATAGCTTTCCTCATCATCATCCAATGAGAACTGCCAAGGAAACTGCTCTCTGAAACAGGAAACGGCACTCTGATGGAGGTGCGGTGGTGTAATCTAACTGCGGGGTGTTTATCTGACCCTGACAGTGTGCTGATGCTCCCAAAATATTACTATAATATTACTATAGCTCAATTTTTGATGGCAGTTGAAATACAAAGATTATGTTCTTTGTGAATAGCATACTCTAGAGTATAGATTTAATAATGTAGTTTATAGTAAGTGCTATACTTTGCACAGTATGCATATTATATATATAGATTGAGCAACTACATTTGTCGAAATGAGCATTATGCAACAGAATTTACTATGTAGAATACTGTATCCCACAGTGCAATATGCTCAACCTGACATTCCTTCTCTAATCTGATAAATGGAACAGAAGTAATAGTAAGTTCAAGTAAAAGTTAAAATGCTAAATAACGTGCATAATGAATCATTTCCAAGATGATGAACTTGCTGAATTAAACATCCAACAGAAACGTAGCATTTGAAATGTTTATAATTGCATGATGTAGTTTCATATACTACTTAAAGGGAAAGTTGCTATGATTCTTTTGTTTTTCATCAATACATGCAAATGTCTGCAAAATACTTTGGTTAAAAGTCCTCTGTCTTTTGGCTAAAATCAAGGGGCAGGGATTGTAGGTGTGGAGTGAATGAGCAGTGCTTGATCAAGGCACCGAAACCCCAACTGCTCCTTGGGCGCCACAGCAAAAGTGGCTGCCCTCTTCTCTGGGGTGTGTGTGTGTTCACAACTCACTGCTGTGTGTGCCGCACTTGGGTGAAATGCAGAACACAAATTCCAAGTATGGGTCTCCATAATTGGCCACACGTCATGTCCTTTCCCCTTTTATTTATTCCCTCTCTTTCTTTGTACCCAAAAACAGTTATGTTTCAATGCATGTCTCTTTAAATGATAATTGGGGTGCGTTACTCACCCCACCCTCTCTTTCTTTTTGTGTATTTAGCAGTGCATTGAAGACTCTTATCACTTTTCACTTTTACTTCCAAACACCAGCTTTGCTTATGAGACATTGTTGCTGCAGCTGTTTGAGTGTAGAGAAAATGAAAGACAAAGTACAACTTTCTTTGTACAAGGGTGGAAATATGCTAATACGGGACAGTATATAAGTGGTTGTGGGCAGGGCCTGTGCTTGATAATTGACACTTTTTAGTTTTTTTGGGGGATTTAAAAAAGAGGAGTGAACGGTATATTAGGCAGTATATACTCAGTAAGCTAGTATTCCTTTCTGAATGCCAAAATGTACAGTAACCTATATAACAGAGCACATTGGGTGGAATTTGGAATTTGACCTTGAGTTTTCAAGATGATGAATGAAAAGAAATTTTAAATTTAATTTTGAACTGATCAAAAACCATTTTTATACAAAATTGAATAAAAAATGCAAAATAACCATATCTTTTAAGACAACCCAAAGCCACATTGTAGCAGTGTGCTGTTGATTGAAATGTCTACTGCATAGTGCCTATCATTCCACTGAAATAGTAGCCAGCATGTAGTGTATATACTGCACAGTATTCAGTATACACCATAGTATTCTGTTACTGACAGTCTAAATTATACTTTTTCTCAATCACCCAGCACAAAGCAATAGGCTTATCTTTGGCAGAATATCTGCAAATGTCAGCTCCTAAATATCTGAAATGCATGCTTAGAGAACAATTGTTTCTTTCATGTTGACATGCACATTGTTTGTCAAGACGTCTTCTCAAATATCCCTTTTCGTGAAGTTGTGAAGCATTGGTTAAGAATAAAAAGTGTAAGTGCACACGCATGTGGGAGAGCATTAATGCAATATGTGTGGTATATCCTTCCATGCAGGTGGCCTTTAAAAACAGTCTGAGTGAAGCGGCGTCATTTCTCCCACTGAAGTTGAAGTTTCTCCCACTGAAGTCAGCCTTCAGAGCAGAACAGTGTGAAAAATCCAAACCCATCAGCCCAGATGGAGACTGTGAAAGTTGGGTTCTGTAGGCTGGAAATGTGGGAAACCACCTGCAGAAAGTCAATTAACACAGGCCTGACATCCAGCAACACAACACAGACCTACAAACAGCGGATTCAAATTCAGCAGACCTGCATGCCTGCCGATAAAGCCATGCACGTTAGAAGCCACGCAATAATTTACCGCCTAATACAGAGCGTGAAAGTGAATCCATCCCCAATATCCATTTGCGGCATGCTTTTCTTTTCAGTTTTCCTCCCTTCTTTTTTCAATTTCGCAAAGATGCAAGCATTTATTTCGATTGAGAAATAGCTAGATCGCTGATCTCAAAGTGTTAAAGTCAATATGTTAGTAGTCTCCTAAGGTTATCTGACTGGATATTTTGTAGATGATGATAATCAAAAAGGCAACAGCAGTTTTGTATGCATGCGGGTATGTATCTTTGTATGTATATTTTTTGCTTTCCAATATGTATGTTATTTCAAACTACTTTTTATTGCTTCCTTTTGAATGAATTAATCACAAAAGTATTTAATTATGTCTAGGTTTTAAAAAAAGCAAAGTTATGTTTCCACAAAAATATTAAGTAGCTCTTTTCATCATTGAAAATAATAAGAAATGTTTCTTAAGCAGCAAATCAGCATGTTAGAAGGATTCCTGAAAAATCATGTTATGTGACACCGAAGACAAGAGAAACGATTAATGATACTGTGAAAATATATATATTTTTTGATCAAACAAAGGCAGCATTGGTGAGAATAAGAGACTTCTGGTGACACTTTATTTTGATAGTCAACTTTAGACATTCTGCTATGACTATGAGAAACTTTGCAAGTATATGTCAACTTATTCTACTTACCCTAAACCTAACCTATCAGTCTACTCTGAGAGTTAGTAGATATGTAGCTGCAAAGCAACGTATAGTACAATATCTAAAGTGGACAATCAAAATAAAGTGACCAAAAATCTTACTGAACCTCAATATTTTGAAATATCAGTGATTTTAATAGTCTTGATTTGTTTTGATTGACTGTTTTGATTCATTATTTGATTGGACTGATTACATTTTTGCACACACCAGTTAAATACATCTGATTCAACATCATGTACTCACATGTTGAAAACCTGCATGACTTGCACTGCAAAATAGACAAAAAGAGAGAGAGAAAAAAAAGAAAATGACCATATGAGTGGTCTATATGACTTATGTGCTACAGTTGCAGTCTTTTGATGTCTTACAATAGCTTTGTGTAAGTGACAGGCCGAAATTTGTGCCAGCTTCTTTTGTGTTCCATAGAAGAAAGTCAGTCATAAGGGTTTGAAATGCCATAAGGATGAGTAAGCGACTTCATTTCATTTTTGGGTGAAGTATTCATTTAAAGCATATCTGAAGAAAGCCAAATCGGGTTACAGATCCAACAAATAGTTGCTTGTACACGGGTCTGCCCATCCTCCTGCTGCATGGCACCTATTATGTCCTTTTAACACATTTCCTGTTTCTTTCAGTGAGCTCTAGAAAGCACTCAGAATTCATTGTGTCACCAGGAGGCCCTTTGAGCCTCCACAGGAAATGAGTTATAATGTTAACTGTTCTCCGTCATTGAAGAGCTCTCCGTAGACGGCTGGGCTGGTGAATAAACTGCCGGGGCTTTAATTGATTCCCCTGACTGTCAATAACAACAGAACGTTTTCAATGGAGACCCATTTTGGCCAAAGAAAGGGAGGCTGGGATGGACAGAAGCAGAATTTCTGGGTGATGATGATGTTTATTTGGTCTGCGAACTGCAGGATTCGTCTCTTTTCTTCCTCTGAGCCCGGCTCCAAAACGAGGGTTAGGCATACTGTCGCCTAGCACAATGGTTAATTGAAATGCTCTTCTGTGAGTGAGATTGGAGAGTGATCACAGGGGTCTCTGAATCATCCTCCTTACAATTCTGATCAACTTATTGTCAAGACTTGCATGCTGTGCTATAGGCATTACCAAAACAAACCATAGTGTCCATTTATAGCTTCAGGAACATCCATCGTCTTGTGGAGAGGGCATTTCTTTGGTTAGTTTTTGTATTACTCTATAATATATTTAATGTCAGAATATGAATCTCTTTTTTGATATGGCATGAAATAACATTTATTAGATCAAAACTGCAGTGAAAACAGTAAAATTGTGAATAACAATACTGTTATTTAAAATGACTGTTTCTGAATAAATCTTAAATTATATCTTTCATAGTGTTTCTGTAGCTCAATTGGTAGAGCATTGCGTTATCAAGCGCAAGGTTGTGGGTTCGATTCCCCGGCAACTCATGATAAGTAAAAATTGATGGCCTGAATGCACTGTAAGTCGCTTTGGATAAACGCATCTGCTAAATGCATAAATTATTATTATTATTTTTATTTAAATTGTGAATTTTCAGAAGCCATTACATCAATTCCACGCGATCCTTCAGAAATCATTCTAATATGCTGATATATTATTTTTTTTTAAATTAAAAATCTATATGTGTGTGTATTTATTTGAAAATATATTTAATTTTACTTTTTTAACATTTGGGATGGGAACAATCTTATGATATTTTGGCTTCCACATTCAGGCGGCTGTATTACAATAGTGTTGAGATGAATATACCACATGACAGCTTTTACATTTTACATTGATCTAAAACTTGTTATAGCAGTTATAATTTTCCAAATTCTTGGTGTTGAACTTTTTTGCTTTTGCTTAGATAATGCATCAGATGTTGAGGGTGATTTGGTGGAGGAGTCTTTGTACAAACACCCTTTGACAAGTGCTGTTCTCCCATGAGCAACGCCGTTCATCTTGGGATGTCTGGTAAGCAGTTTTGCCATGTGTCTGTGTGGCCTATCCAAGCTGCGGTGTGAAAAACATTCATGGCATTTGCCCCCAACTGAGCCCCTGCAAAGATGATCACAGCATTTATTATTTATTTATCATCTGTGAAATTATCTGTGTCACAATGGCAGGAGGGTGTTCCTGCCAAGATAGGACACATCCAGAGTTTGCACCAAAAACGCATTCATGCGCAAGATTACACTCATTACTTTTTTTTAGTGCAGCCACAGATATTTATTGGGATTTTAGTTTATTTGAGTTAAAAAGATAAAAATACAAAAAGAGAAAGGCAACTGATGCCATTTCACAACACCAAGTTTACCAAGTGCAGGTTGTAATTAAGTCGACAGTCTGTTTTAAGATTAATTTAACCTCAGCGAAAAGCCAAACGCCTCTTATGTTTTAATCAATGAGGTCGTTGCTATTCATTAAAATACCCTTGTACACGTAGATGGAAACCCATTTTCGGGTCGGTAATGCATATGGTACATGGTGTTAGTACAGGGGGAGTGAGAAAAAGAGAAAGAAAGTGTAAAAAAGAGAGGTGACCTGCTCCCAAAGAGGATGAATCTGAGCCCCTGAGGAGTAAACATCCTGTAAAAGCAGCGCAGCCTAGATCTGATGTTATGGGAAACGGAGTGGAGCATGTTCTTTCTTAACAGGGCCAAGGTACACTGCCAGGGGATGTGAACCTGTAATTCCCTTTCCCTGTTGCTTGAGTCAACACTGCACGTACAGACACATTCTCAAAGATACAGCAGACTGGAAAGATAGGTCACTACATTCAGAGTAGCTTTGCACAAGAATATTTTTATAATTCCTGCAGCAATGTTTTCAACTCCAGACGGTTATCTATTTAAGTCATGGGAATTTTTCCCAAAAGAACTTGTTAACTAGTACATACGCTGTTAGAGGTGAAGTGTGTGATGTCAGAATACTTTCTTTTAGCCTACGTTAATATGCAAACAATTTTTTGGTTGGTTCCCCTGTACTGACTGTGGAGTTATTAAGACATTGATCTGTTTGTTTAAGTATCTTGGTCAGACGAAAACTGCGAAACTGGCTCACCCAACAACATGGATTTGTTTGTTTATAGTTCACCTCAGAACAGCTGTATTTATATATTTATTTTTAAAGCATCTTTTTTTACATTGGCGATGTATGTACTGTATATTATAGAAAAAAAATGCACATTTCTGTTATTGTATTGTATTTCAAGAAGGCAGTTCACTGCAGGTGGATTGTTCTCTGTTTCTTTCTTTGATATGTCTTGATAAATCATTTTAAGCAGCCTGGTGATTGATAGTTTTCTTAGGTTCTTATGATCACAATAGGAGCTTCAGAACATCTGTTCATTTCAAGGAAGAAAATCACTCAGCAGCAGAATATAAAACCATAATGGCAGTCGTATAAGATGAAAGGCTGCTATTCAGAATAAGGTTATATTGAACAGTAGCGTGCTTGCCTGAGAGAAGAAACATACTGTATGCAAGTAAATACAGTCAGATGCTGATGCTTAGCCAAAGCATAATACAATTTCCACAGTGAATATATACTTAACAAACATTCCTGTGTTTCTGTAGTGGTAAAATCTCTCAGCGGTCTTTTTAGCTCTCTGTGCTATTTGAATGTAATGTGCTACTATGAATAAACATGTTGACTTCATCTTGATCAGTTCAAACTTTGATCCTACTGTATTTCACAATAGTTGACCTCTAAGTGAAAAGTTAGGGTAGAAGTTGAGTTCAGGTTCAGCTGGCAATGCTGATAATGCAATGCATATAACAGAGGAAAGGCTTAATTTATTTAATAATCTTGTGGTGATGCCACTTTTTTATTTAATAACCCTGTGGTCAGTTGCGTGCAAAGACCTCCCGAGGGGCAGGGGCAAAATGACATTACCAGGGCACAATTGCGGACCGGAAGTGGGGGTTTGGAGTCTGTATGGGTTTGTTCCTCCTTGGCTAGTGGTGGGCGATATGATAAAAACATATTTAATTTTTTTTCTTTTCTTTTTTTTTAGAATTATCATGGTTTATCATGATTCTTTGTCATGCTGGTCAATGTGAACCAGCAACTGTTTGGTTACACAGATTCTTCAAAATATGTTATTTTGTGTTCAGCACAAGAAGGAAGTTAATATAGGTTTGGGACAACATGTGAGTAAATAAAAAATGACAGAAATTAAATAAATTTTAGGGTGAACTATCCCTTTAATTCATAAGGCAGCATGTAGCCTACTGTTCCTTTAAGACCTGCACACATCTGATATACATACAGACATCTGTTTCTTACAGTTGTTTACTTTCATTTTAGACATAACCAACTGAGGCTATACATAAACCTTGTGTTTTCGTGCTGCGCTTTGATTGTGCTTAAAAAAAACGCACGTCAGAAAAGCACATGAAAGAAACATTTAAATAACCAGTAAGGCTTTAAAGTAGATGCAAAAAAAAATATTTTGTGAACAAGTGCAGTGTCCATTGAGTGTAACTCTAGCACTGAGTTAACATTGATGTTAATGTTTTCGCAGTATATTGATTCGGTGGTGCCAGAACTGAAGCTGATAGAATGTGCGCTGCAAGCACAATTCAACAAAATATTTCTTCAAAAGCAGATCGTGGAGACATTTTCATATTTTTGTAAAAATTCAAATAAGTGAATTTCCATTATTTTTTGTCTCTTCTTAATTATTGTTGAAATTCAGAAAACATAAAGCAGTCTTGTCCACTCAGAGCCACATGGATTCAGGCAAACCGCTTAGTCTACAATCACTAACAAACCTGCACACCGCGGTGAACATCAGGAGGAGTGTAAGTGGGGCAGGGGGTGTCCGTTAGTGGCCGTGCCGTCCCTGAGGTCGTGGAGCGAGGCACCAGAGAATGACACTCCCGCTGTCGCTCCCTCCAGCACAAATATAGGACAAACTGGTCCCGGCTCCATTGCTTTTCTCCTGTTTGTGGGCTTCAGTGTGTGAATCCCGATCAATGGCCAAAACAGGCAAAGAAACAAGATAGTGTGTGTCAGTCGGGAAGTTGAGCGTACCTTGCTGAGATGATTACAGGGTTATGATTGTTGTTATCAAGTCATTCATTGTACTCAATCCTGCTGTCGCTTTCAATTATCACCGTTTGTGTCTCCAAATCCAAACTGAAGCTGCAGTGGCCCCCTGAGACTCGTATTACCTTTAAAAGAAAATCCATACGCATCACACTCCTTCTGTGTCTTCAAGTCGAGACAGCCGTTGTTCCTTTGGCTTGCAGGTTAGTCTGGGTCATTCTCGTAAATTGATGTGGCCTTTTCCAGGGGTCCTTTGTGTTCCCTCATCAGGGGCATGTGGGATTAGAGTTCAAGGACTGCTGTGGAGGTTCAGTGGGCCTTTTCTTGTGGTCTCCGATCTAGAATGTTTATAATGTGTTCGTAAATGTCCTCTGATTTTATGGTAGGGGGTAGGAATCAGTGGTGCATTGTAATGTTGGTTCTGTTAGCTCATATTTCACATAACATTATGATCGTTCTTCAGCATGCAAATGGTTGTAGCACTAATGAAGCCATCTTTGACATGACTGATTCTGCTGTCAATGAGCGTGGGTGTCGCATCCCTTATATAAATGGCGCAAATCAATGCAGTTGTTCTGATCAATGATTTCTGAGTATTTAAATGATGAGTTCATAACTCTTCAGACTGGGTGTACATGACAAATATTGGTGAAATTAATTAAGCATAACAAGCCACGTTGCCCCCCGAGAGAGCGTTATGCATATGCAATATGCATTTTTCCCCGTCCTGGTGTTGTTCTCAGCTGATATAACAAATTTCTTTCTTGACCTGTAATTATTTTTGAAATATTCTGGATTTTACTTTTTTTTAAAGGAAGTTTTCTCTCTCTCTCTCTCTCTCTCTCTCTCTCTCTCTCTCTCGCTCTCTCTCTCTCTCTCTCTTTATATTGCAATGCTGCTGTCACCAATATGTGTAATAAAACTGATATCCTGAGGTGGGCAGGGAACTTGTTACACTTTGAAAATGAGGGGAAAATTTCAATGCTCTGGATCCAATTAAATATGAGCAACCAAGTGGCTGCCATCCCATAGTCAGCTGCTCTGGTATATCATTAAAGAGCCTCAATCCTGAAACATAGCTGACAGAATGGACAAGACAGAGACAAAACTGTCAGGCTTTCTGCTTTGTGGATTCTCAAATGCCATGTCACGCCAGCTTGTTATGTGCAACATAACTGTTCATGCAACATTCTGCAACATCCAACTAAAGTTGCATGTGATTGCAGTTTAGGTAACTAGTGTGTGACAACACTTGTTGGTGCACAAATCTGGCCTGAGTGAGTGTGCAGCAACTGTAGACTCAACGGTAGAAACAAATAGGGCAGTCAATTTAATGAGTTAATTTAGTACAATTATTTATAAAAAAATAAATAAATTGTCCATTAAAAAATTAAAGCATTTATTAATACCCTTTAACTTAGGCATTCATTTAGTTTTCATGTGCCATAATAATGTCTGGAGATTTTCTTTGTAAATATTGATGCATGTGATTAATTTTGATTAGTTTGATCAATTCGTCAGCATATCATGTAATAATTATTTTTTATAAGATTGACAGTCTTGGAAAAAAAAAAAATGCATGCAGTATGTGCTGTAGTCAAATTGTCCCAGTTTATTTTTAAAAGACATACTTTTGAAGAGAATCATTCAAGGCAAGACACTGCAGGTGAATAGGGTAAATAAATTGTTTTATGTAATCAAGCACATTATATATGAACAAATCCCTCTGAACAGGTGCATCTAAAAAAATTTGAATATCATGGAAAAGGTCTTCATTTTCAGTGTAGGAAAAGTAATTCATTTTGAGAAATCGGCCTTTAAAAATTTGAAATCTATTGACACAAATAGATAAATTGCTATAAAAGAAACAAGTAACAGTGTCTTTTGTATGTTTTCTTTCCACTAGTCTTTATCAACACTTTATGAAAAGCCAAAAAGCCCAAAATCTCAAAATTGACAGGTGTATGAAAAAAAGTATGTTTTGCCTGCAGTGTCTCCCCTTAATCTTGTCTTTTTGTCATTCAGTGGAATATGGGTTACAGTGTTGTTAATGTAAATAAGCAGAATTAGTTATTGTTACACTGTACAAGTAAGATGAGAAAACATCCAGATATTGAAGAGAGCAGTACATTAAAATAGATATATACTTGCACTTTCCACAGTTATTGAATGCTTTGTTTAATAGGCATTTGAGTCAAAACTTTTATTTTTTATTTTTTAGATATTATTATTAGCTATTATTATTGCTGTTATTATGAGATACTACAAGTTAAATGCTTGTTAGTAGGTAAAGGCCTAATCATTACTATGCTCTTGAGAAGGTTGTTGGAGGGGAATTGTTCACTGTAATGGTAAGAAGACTGCTGTTAACTAACTACTGTAAATTGTGCTGGAATTCAGCAAGTTTCTGTTGCATTTTAAGATTTTTAGTAAGAAAATTTCAGGGTTAGAGAAACTTAAAATGCTTCAACCCTTTCAACCAACTGGTTTGACTGAGAGCTAAATCATGCCATTTGTCATATTGACAGGCAGTCCGTTAATAAAGCAGTGCACCTGGAAGAGAAATTTACATTTCTGTGTAATCTGCATTTGAAATGTGATTTTCATATGTGCATGTACTGCATCGGAGAAAGTCCTATCTATAGGCCTGTCCTGGACCTAATTAAAAAGGGATGGGATGGGGGATTTCTGGAACTTCCACTAGCAGATTATAGTAAAAAAAAAATAAAGAATATGAGATTTTGCATTTAAACAAAAGACAAAAGAAAGATAGACAGATAGAAACAAAATAAACAAATTAATAAATCTGTGCATGTTATCCTTTATAATTCTCTCTCTCTCTCTCTTATGAATCATAACTTTATGTTTTGAGCACTTTTACATATTGAGCAATTACATATCCTGTAATTTAAGCTTTACTTCAATTTATAGATAAAAAAAAAAAATTGTGTCATTATTTTCACACCCTGATATCAAATCTGAATGCTGTTATTTTTTCAAGGGACAAAAAAACACCAAGTTTTTATACAGCAGTAGTTCATAGCGATCAAGTCTTAAACTCCAAAAGGGACAAAAAGTCACCTTAAATGTAGTCCGCTATGTGTGATATATTGCAAGTCATTTGAAGCTTTGTTACTTTTTTTCATTTATTTATTTATATTTGTGCTTTTTGGAGCTTGACAGCAGAGATGGAGACTCCAGGTGAAATAAATTGGCTTATTCGGATTATTTTGAACTCGTGAACAGCGTTTTTCCTTGTGAGATTGCGTTTGCTCCTATGTACTCAGTGGCACTTCAGCATGATTCCAACAAGAAGTTTAGTATGAGAAAAAAAATCCCTTTTACTTTAGTTGCCTGCTGATTTATGATAGGAAAAAGAAAAGAAAACATAGGAAATTTATCAATTGACATTTACAAAAAGGGGGAGGGGGTGGTCCTTGGCTAAAAGTTGTCCAATTAATTAATCTTTAGGTGTGCATCCCTTCCTTGCCAGCTGAACAAATTAAAAATAAAACTATTGCCAAAAAGAATTTGAGAATTGACTTGGACTTGTGACAGAAAAACTTCATCCTTTACTTTGTTGTACGGTGCAAATAAATCAGGGGCAATTTCAGCAAACTGTTTCATTTCTGATATGGGTAGACAGTGTTCAGGTTGCTCACTGTCTGTGCATGCAATAATTCATGAGAGAGAGAGACCGCGAAAGAGAAAGTTATTAATGAATAACTGTAAATACACCAAGATTCAGAGGAAATTAATCCTCAAATGAATAAATTGCCAAAACTGTTACGGAAAACTGACCTTAGCAAGGCCATGAAAAGTCCAGAGGGCAGAAATAGAAACAAGCACTTATGCAAAAGTTAGTTTTTTTCGTTTTGTGTGTATGTTGCCTTGAGAGAAAGATGTTGATCTAAAGCCCAGGATGGTTGTGTTTTCATGGTTCTGTATGTGATTTAGATCACTCATGTGGATTGCACAGTGATCATGTTCATCTCTAAGCTTTATTATTCACTGATTATTTATGAGATACTGTATGTAATATCTAAATTTAACATACATTTAACATAGTTTTCCTGAAATCAAAGCTTTCTTGTGAGTTTGTCTTATTTCTGGGAAAAAACAATGCAAGCCGTTCTTAAATGGCTTTGATATAGACATAGATACATCCAACATATAATATTTATGTATGCATATGCATGTATTATTGTATTATTTATTTGATAAAAAATGGTATATTGCTGACAGTAGAGAGCTGTCGACATCCTCAAGAGATGCTTAAGCGAATATTTTAATTTATGCACCATTTCCAAAAAGCTGCTGGTGGTTGAAATTTCCAAAATTTCCAAAATGCCATTACCAGTATTCCACTTCAACTTCAAAATTTTTGTTTTACAGCATTATATTTTGAATATAGAGTAGTTTTACTAGGTGAAAGAAGTACCCTTCAGACATTATATTAAGAAATAAATGTTATATTGCCTTCAGTAGAAGTCTATTGGCATTCTTAAGAGATGCTGATCTGATCATATTTCATTTATGGAGCGCAAGGGTTCCAGAAGTAAAAATCCCATTCATTGTCTCCATAAGGAAATAGATTTTAGTGCTGAAATATAAACCTTTCAAGACAGACCTATCATGATCTCTGAGGTTGTTAATTGTTGGTATATGCCTCTGTCTAAGCCACAAGTCAATGTGATTCAACAATACTGACCTAATGGAGTCTGTCTCTGCACTCTCAAACAACTCAAATGTTTATATGCATTTGATTATTTACAGTGTTTTTTATACTAATAATCAGTGGTGAAATTCAAAATGGTACAAAATTCAAAATTCAAAACCACCTACTTTTCAATTCATGAGTTCGAGACACCTTACAGAACGTTAAAGTGGATTTTACTAGAAATGGCATTTTGGAAATGTTAACCAGTTACAGTATTTTGGAAACTTCTATAACTTTATTAAATTTACAGAAATACAGATTTTTATTTATTTATTTATTTTTTGATAGTGACACTTTTTGCTATTTTATTTGCATTTCCATTCATTTTAATTCAGTGAATTTCAAACAAAATTCTAATTGGGATAAGAGTTATGCATCTTTTACCTTTGCCTTTTTCAAATACTTCTTTGCTTTGAATCAAAAGTAAAGTTGTGTTTTATTTTATGATTCAGGCTGGCTGGTCATGTTCAAAGCTCTGATGTCTACTGAAAAGTTTTATTGTAAATGTCTATAAAGGAGATCAATACGAAACAGTTGTGGTATAAAGGCTGCTTATATTAGATGATCACTCTTACAATCCTCCATTAGGGTTGACCATGTTTAAAACTGATCTTTAAACCTTAGTTGCAGCAAACTAAGCAGAGTTGGTTGTCTACATCAATAGCAACTAGAAAACATTCATAACTCCATCCAGTTGTTTCTGCACTCAAGCAGGTTGCACATATTGTTTAGACACCTGTCATTCAAAGTCATCAGAACAAAGAATGCTCTCTAGCTGACTCACTTTGGGAAACATCCAAATTATGCCTCTGTTTTTTAATTTTTAATTAATTTTTGCAATGTGGCAAAGCATCTGAGCGGATCTGGGGGTGGCTGTGAAAACATCTGCCCTGAAGATCTGTCAGGCGTGTAATCAGTAAACTGTGTGCTGCCACTCAGTTCCTCATCTCCTGCCGCCATCCGCAGAACCTTCAGCTTTACAGGGTTTGTGAAGTCTTTTGAGGGATTTGCCAGCTGTAGAATTAGTGAACGCTTCCATAACTGCTGTCAGTACAGGTGTGTTCTGAAAGAGCTATATTTTGGTCAAGTTTCATGTTAGCTAGTGGTTTTCATGTACAAATTATGGGTTGATCAGGGCTGTTACAGTATTTTGCAGGGCTCTTTTACAAATGAGCTGTCCGTGGTGCTGAAACCGATTGGTGCTCCTAGATCAACATGTAGATTTGTTCCTGTCAAACAATCATTGTATCCATCTAACATATCTACCATTTGCTGGAAATGATAGGTAAACCCTAAACTTTCACCTGAAATCTTATTGATTCAATGTTGATCCAAGACCAACAATATTGTTTATCCAGTAATGTGTTGCACTTACCAAAATTACAGAAATCTTCTCTTCTCCTCGATTTTCATTTCTTATCAGTTTATCCATTCAATATGTATACAGTTCTCAGTGTATTTGTTCATTTCTATTTGACTGAATCCACCAAATAGCCTAAAGGTTTGTGTCATTGTTTATCTCCAAAAGGCAGTATGAATAGCTCAGTATATCGAAGGGGTTATAGATGGATTTTATAATAACAATAATAATAATAATAATAATAATTATTATTATTATTATTATTGGCTCTGTTTAACACATTGGTGAGCTGAAATGTCGGATAGTTTGGGTGCGGCTTGTAAACAGGAAAAAAAAATCTGGTACTTTAATGTCTCCTGTTAAATTTTATCATGACCTTTTCTTTATTTTGCTTCACTTGTTCTCTCTTTTGCTCTTTAATGACAACATGACTTCAGTTTCTGGACTGGTATATGGGTGAATCTCATGAAAACATAATGACGCCTATTTTTAGGACCATTAAGATTTGTGCATTGCAACATTATTTTCTTGACAATTAAACACCCCAAACCCATGTCTCATTATCATAATGCAAAAATCTAATTTTCATTAGTTTAATGCAAAAATAAAATAATGATATTTAAATGGTGAGGTATTTATACACCATTTAAGTATTTGTATCACAATTAATTAAAAAAGCTATGTTTTATAATATGTTGTACTGTAATACTGCATTATGATAATGGTAACACTAGGAATAATAATAGAAAAAAAGTAAAGTAAAAGTAAAACATCTATATGCACTATGGTAATGAGAATTAGTTGGCATAAATGTCTTAAAAATAATGTTGCAATGCAAAATTAGCTTTAAATAGGCTTCATTTTCATGCAAAATATACATTTGTTTGAACATTTTATGAGATTCACCTAAAAAGATCTTCCAAGGCACTTGTACAAGGGGGGGGAAAGTGCAAGGAAACAATCGTTAATATTTAACAGGTCAAAGTGGCTTGCATTTAATCCTCCTGAATGTAGAAGGGTTCCAGTTTACAAACAAATCTAATTAACATTTATCCTTGATGGGGCATTAGAGTGTTGGAAGGAATTCTAATGCCAACAAGAAGAATCAGACAGAGAATGCGAGAGACATACAGAATGAGAAAAATAGAGGTGCTCTGATTGGAGAACAATTTGCAATGACAGGCAAGATCATTCTCTCTCCACCTACCTGAGACTCCTCATTAAACAGATGAAAGCTAATATAAATCAGTGGAAAATGAAATGGATATGTGTTTGATTCTTTGAAGTGGGTTTATGAGACTCAGAATCGTGGCCAGAGTGATAAAGCAGGGAGAATTTGCAGAGTGCATTTCATTAAGCATGTTTCCTTGCGCTAACCGACCGACATCAGTGAATAAACTGAGGCCAGCATTGCTGTTTATGCATGCACAACTCCTTTCAGCCTCTGATGAACCCTTTTTCTTTGCTGTAAAGCTCTCAATCTATCAGCACTTTGATTCTGCTGAGCTCCTCAGTGTTAGCGTTTAGCGCAGAGTCATATAGTCTATACTGTGTGATTCACGCCTCTGCATCAGCTAAGCAATTCGGTTCCAGCGCTTCAGCTTAGTCTGCGAAGATGTTATGGCGTTGTCCATGGAAATGACATTTCGTTCATTTTAGATGAAACATGATGCCAATCTATATTGTTCAATCTATCTATTGTTCTCCCTATACATTGGGTACATTGGAAAAAAATTTGTCTATTGGATGTTCTGTGATGATTTTCTGATTGGCAACTAAGAGGTTGTTGGTACAAACACGTTTTTCCTTATACAAGAATCTTAACCCCAGCTTACTCTAGAAAGATTGTCCTTGTAGTAAACTGTACAAGACAGTGCTGTGGATGAAAAACATTTGCTAAATTGACATCATGATTTGATTTGTGGTCCTTATCCATGCATAACCCACTGTCAAAATGCTAGGGTTTTTTGAGTGGTTGCTTTTTAGTTACTAAGGTGTTCTAAGTGGCTTTTAAGGTGTTGCTACCGGTAGATAAGTTTGGTCTCCTAAACTGTCCTCCCTCGTATTTAACATTGGAATACCTGATCAAACTGATGCATGTTTTTAACTAAATTATTAGCAGATTTATTTATTTATACTTTTTTTTAAAAGTCTCTTATGCTCAGCAAGGCTGCATTTACACACACACACACACACACACACACACACACACACACACACACACACACACACACACCCACACACATATATATATATATATATATGTGTGTGTTGATCTGTAAAATCATAGAACAATTATTACAATTATTTAATTATTTATTTTTTTGCATTTTTTTGCATTTTTAAATATAATTTATTCCAGTGATGAAAGATCTGAATTTTCAGCAGCCATTAGGCCTACTCTAGTCTTCAGTATCACATGATCCTTCAGTAATAATTTAATATTGCTGATCTGGTGTATAGGTAACATTTCTTCTTATTATAAATGTTTCAGTATTCTTTGAATAGAAGGTTCAAAAGAACAGCATTTATGTAAGATAGAATTCTTTGTAACAGTGTAACTGTCACTTTTAATCAGTTTATTGTGTCCTTGAAAAAAAAAGGTTTGAGGTATAATGTTCAAATCCTATTGCTTGAATTAAAATAATAATGAAAATGTAGTAATTGATTTGTCTCTATAACTACATCTCCTGAGTCTTGTCAGGTTACCATAGTAATAATTTGGTAAGAAATAAATATGGCTTTTCAAACACCTATTATAGCTCCAGTATGTGGCATGAACTTGCAAACATTTTGTATTCCTGTAGAAACCAGGTACAGCCTGGTCTGTCCACATGTGTACCCCTGTTGACTTTCACGCCGTTATTGATCCAAGCTATTGATTGGTGGGCAGCTATTATACTGGTATGTATGGAGAATGTAAGTCGCAGTATAGAGTGTGACTCCAAAATAAACAGCAGGGCCCTAGAGAACTGCCTCTCTGCTTGCCTAAATGATATCCATTACATTAAACTGAATTAACTGAGTATATCTCGAAAATAAGAGCATACACAGTAATGAGGTGAAATAATGGCAGGTCCATTTGGAGAGTTTTTCTTGTGTTGTTTTGAAGCCGTTTGGGTGACTAAATATTAGCGCTAACAAACTTCAGATCTGAATTTATCATTTCTTATTTTCCCTTCATAGTTTTCAACGGCTATCAACGGAGAATGGATAACGCAATTTGCTTGTATGAAATCACTGCAGGGTGAACAGCAATTTGGCTCATTTCAGCAGAGCAGTCAGTTGATGTATTTGAAATGTGCGGAAACAATTAAACAGATGCAGTGATGGGGACGGCCAGGAGGCTTTGTTTGGAGAACATACTTTACCAATGTGAAGAGATGCCCCTCAGATGTTAAATCACAGATGACCGTGAAGCATAGGTCGCTTTAACAGTGGGACGATGCCGTTTGATCTACGTTGGGAGATGATGGGGCGATATGCTAGTTGGACTCAACTTACCTGTTCTTGGCACCATCTGAGCACATTTACCTTGGGGAGATGAGCCAGTGGATATGGCGTATGTGTCCGAGAGTTTGTGCAAATTGTATTTGTACCAAGTTGAGTAGTGTCAATCACCCAGCAAGCTTTTCCTTGAGGCATTAAATAAAATTACCCCGGCTGCAATTTCAAGAAAACATATTAATATTTTAAGATGCTCAGTGCAGACCTTGAGGTCCTTAGTAAAATCAGAATTATCTGTATAATGACAGACTGATTACTGTTATTATCTTTCTCCCTATCACGTGTCCCTTTAAAACCCTCCCCATCGATCTCCGTCGCCAGCTGTATTTTGCCTAAGACAATTACACATCTAATTGTAATCACTGTTTCTTATCTGTGCTACTAAAGGGCATTAACAGACAAAGATGTTCATTGATTCCTCTCTTTTAATTCATCTTACAGGAGAATAGACAATTTTTTTTAGCCAAAGATAATTATCTCTGAGGGACAACCCATAAGTCAAATTCTGTTTTATGTGCTTAAGCTTAATTTGAGAACATTTTGTCATGGTTTGACTCTTGGCTCAGTTGGGTTTCTTTTTAATGCAGTTGCTTGCTCTGATCACTCTTCCCGTTTCTGATTTTCTGATGTAGGAACTCATTAAATAAAAGTAGCTTTAATATTAACTTAATTTTCTGGTATGGAGCTCATTTGAACACCGCAACAACAGGCTGCATTGCAGTTTTTAATGTCATGTTGTTTTTGAAATGTACCATTAAACCTGAATAGCAATTAAACATACTCTTGTAAACTGCCATCTTTTATATTTAGTGCTAAACTTTTTTATTTATTCTAGTGAATCATTCATTCAGATGATTATCATTAACTGATTCACAAACTAATTCACCAATTCATTTTAGGATTTTTTAATCTTATGTTCATTACTAGATTGTTTAAACAGTTATGTAAATTATAATAGGTTTTTTGTGTATGTGTGTGTGTGTCTGTTATTTATTCATTTATTTAATTATGAATTCACAATTAGCTTTTTCATAGCTTTTAGTAGAGCTAACTACTTCTAAAGGTTAGCTTGACTGAAGCTGTGCTTACTGGGTAGTTTGTAGCATGGCAAAATCAAGTTTCACACAAAATTCCTTACTGGTAGCCATAAGACTTTATATGCACATTGACACAGACATACGAACGAAAAACAAATCGCACACAACAGCCAAAAGGTCGTTTGTTTCACCCAGGGCAAGACACGCGTGTAGGTGACAAGCGCTGAAATGCCTGTTACATTCAAAAAAAGCCTTGTGTTTGCATCCTCATACATATTAATACACATCATCCTCTTTCATGTAATACTATGAAGCAGTTACAGCCCACAAGCTGCATGGAACTAACACAGATTTTCCATTATACCTGTATTGTTAGATCACACAGGGAAAAAGGGGCCCTAATTACATCCTCGTCTTTTCACAGACTTTAGCCAAGAAGGTTGAAATGCCTCCTTGAAACAAGCACACAGGAAACAGCTTGTCCAAGGACTTGGGAAGGATTACACCGTATCAGTGCTGTATCAATGTCACCTTTATAATCTTCCTGTATGTAAATGATGCTTGCCCGTTTGCATTTTTGGCGTTTATTTCTTTTCTTTTTTTCTTTTTTCGCCCTCTATAAAAGCGTCTTAGCTCATCATAGCAGGAGTGACCATGAGATATGCCCCAGAGAGTGGAAGACAGAGTCTCTTGAGGAAGTGCCCTGTCACTGCTGAAAGGTATCGTACCAGGGGGCTTCTCATTTATCTAGAACCCAAACTGGGGGACGAGGAGCCTCATCTGCTTCGAAACAGCATGGAGAAATCCTTTAGCTGCCCATTATCTCCCATTTTTGATCTCCGTCTTGTGGAGGCAGGTTTGGGAAAAAGCCTTTATTTTTCATAATCCTCTCCCTACCTTATCCATATTTCATGAAGAACACTGGGGGTATGAAAGCCTCTAAAACTAATCCACTGCATGATATTTAGTCCCAGATTAAAATCTCTCGCTCCACTGCACTATAATTCTGTTCTTATTGATTGTCTGGCTTCACAAAATGCAAGTCAAGGATGTTCCATACATTTTATTTCTGAAGTTGTATTAATGCGGGCCATTAGTGGCCCCATGCTAATGTGGTAAGAGAGCGGCAATGCTAACGGGAGTGAAATATGAAATTCAGAGAGCGATTGATTCTCAGACAAGATGGTATGCATTTAGCAAGTTGTTTAAGGCGAGAAAAAAGATGAGAGGCTAAGACATTTATTTCCCACATCTCTGAAGCATAAACAACACTAAACATCTGCATATATTATACAGTGAGGTCTGAACACGAGACCACGTTGGAAATCTTGGAGTTGAAATCCGACGTAGACCTGAAAACAAGCAGAAAGTGATGCATGCTCAATAATATATATAAAAAAAAATTATATACATATAAAGTGCCTAGTTGCTTATTATTATATTATGTTAAAAATACATGTGCTGCTTTATATTTTTCTAAAAACCGTGCAACATTTTTTTCATTTCATGAATAGAAAGGTCATAAGAGCAGCATTTATTTGAAATAGAAATTTGACTATGTAGGCTTTACTGGCACTTAGATCAGTTTATTGCGGAATGAATATTAATTATATATATATAAATATATATTCACGAGTTCACACTTACATATAATTAGCTGAGGTATGGTATGTGTATTTGGCGTCCTGTCCCCTTCTAATTATAAAGTGAACTCGAAGTGAGGAGATGGGGTGGAGGATGGATGCTGATTAACCGTCAATGGATAGAGGTAAGTCAGCGATATTTATACTGTGGGATTGATTACTAGATTGTGGTTCACCTGTGTTGATTAGGCTAAGTATCTGATGTGCTCCTCCCAAACCTTGTTAACGAAAACATAATTATATATAAAAGATAAAAAATAAAAATAAAAAAATCTGTTGACCCCAAACCTTTGAAAAGTAGGGTATACTGTTAAATATTTAAAACATAACACTAGTCCTACTTTTTAGAGTGCAACAGAGTAGCTAGTAAAACGTTGACAAGCTGCAGTTTCAAGACTAGCTTCTTAATACTGGTGCTCATTATGATATAAAATGAACATTTTACAAACAAACAAATAATATGGAATCATCAAGGTTTGTACAAACTCGTGGAGTTCATATAACTATATTTTAAGAGTATTTTAAGAGTCGCAAAATAAAGACATTTTATCTTATTTCATTCCGTAGTGACAAAACATTAAAAAATAAAAATTTTACTATATTTCTACTTCAGAGTTTTTCAAATACATTTATTTTGTGCTAAGTATATTACAAATACAGTTACATATTTTTGTGCGAAGGTAAACATAACCTGCAATTGTACCTTTGGTATACTAAACTGTTATACTTATGAAGTATGCTAAATTGGAACAACTCATTTTGTGCTTAATGCAAAATTGCAATTTTGTGGAAGTAGTGCTGAGATCCAACTAAAGACATACTTAAATATATTTTGATTGTGCTAAAGTGGACAATACAATCCTTAATAGTGATATCAAAACACATTTTAGGCATAACGGGTACATTGGGCAGAAATGCTCTGAATAAAGTTTAATTATAATGTCTTAAGTGATATGTCAATAAATATATTAATGGTTCAGAAGTACACCTAATATGAAATAAATATATTTTAAATATATTATGGCATAAGCTTTTTTCCGACTTACAAATCCAAGATTTTCAAATATGTACAAACCAAATACTAAGATGTTCAGATTTTTATATATACGAACATTTCACACAGATTGTTCTGTTTGTTTTGATCAATTGAAAATAACATATCAATTTTTTGTTATCAGCTATATTTCACATTCAGTTCAAAAAACATTGCAAAGCCCAGGCATTTTCACTGCTGTTCTCAGACATTTGGACCCAACTTTATATATGTATATGTAAATGATAAGTTCAGTAAACCAGATAAATCATTCAGCTTATCAAATCTTCTCAGTCTGCTTGGAAGACTGCTAGGCTTCATTTGCACATCTTCACAGCTGTCAGTTACAGATGGTGGGGAAGTGTTTGAGCGGCACAAATCTATGAATTTTTCTCTCCAGTGTGCGAGTCAAGACATTTTTACTTTAATGGGACATGTCCTGCCCACTTCCCTGCTACTTGAGAAAAAATTAAATAAAAAATCCAGTTGGAACTAGATACAAGTTGTTCTCATTTTTTTAGGCATCAGTTTATTCCCCCAAGTAAAGAATTTCGATATTAGAAGTTCAGTGCTGCTTTAGATTAGTGAAAAAGCTAGTCTAAGATCCGGTGTTCTTTCAGCATGAATGCGTTCTTGTCTATTTTGGGCTATAATGAGGATGACGTTTGTAATTTGCCAAATTTTCCGTGTCATTTTCTGAAAGCGTTCAGCCCCTAGAAATATTCTCTTGTATCTATTCTGTTCACTTGAGAAATTAGGCCTATTTCATTTGAAGAAATCTGTAATCTTCTTAGAAATTGGTTCTGCCATGTCAAGCACCCAGCTTGCTTGTGCACATGCTCTGCTGTGATCGGCGTGCGAATGTGCTGCCACATATCAAAGAATGTGAAGTGAGTGTTTGTTTCCAGTATGCTGCAGTAATCTGGCTACAGACTGCTCGCTCGGCCGCTGATGTTTCATGTCTGTTTCTCTAAATGACCCAATACGCTCGCCGCAGAAGATTATGTCATTTATTAAGAGCTTGGCATTCGGACAAAGAAGGGGATTTTTGGCTTTCGTAGAAAGGAAGATGTAACCTTCCAGGATACAGGTTTATTTGTTTGTGTTCTGCTCTTCTGCCTGTGTCTGATGTGATGCAATCTGGTACTTGTTATTCCTGATTGTCAGGGTTTGTAAAATGCCTCACCCTTTTCCCTGATGAATACCTTTAATTGATCGTTATTGATTCCTGTCCCAGAGCGGATCCGAGTTGAAACGTACGTAATTGCATACCAACAGATGCAGGATCGGGCAATAACCTGTTTCAATGATTGAAATTTCTCATAGATAGCTTTCCTGCTCTGCCCTCTTTCCTTTCCAGTGAAAGCAATCACATTGACATTTAGTGCACTTTTATTGAATTTTGGGATGATGATCTTAATACAACTAGCATTGGCTCTTGGTTGTTATCTAAGATATGGTGGTAGTCAGGGAATTTTTTTTCACAAATTATTTTACTTCCTTAATGTGATGTATACAGTATGTTTAAAAGATATTCTGTATTATCTATCTATCTATCTATCTATCTATCTATCTATCTATCTATCTATCTATCTATCTATCTATCTATCTATCTATCTATCTATCTATCCATCCATCCATCCGTCCATCCGTCCATTCATCCAGCATCATCTATCTGTGTTGTTATCTCCTTACATTCAAATTGCATTCCTCAGTTAAAATTCAGTTTACATTTGGAATTTAAAGGGCATTCTTTATTAAATTCTGAATGGTACCATCCAAATGTTATGACAACAAGATTATGACTACATTTATCATAACATATTGGAAAAATTTTCTTTATTTGCTTTTAAGTGCATTGATAAATTGCTCATAATAAGCAGGAGCTTGCATTAGAAAGTAAATAAGGGCAATTTAGATTCCATGTTGACGATGACATTTACAGTCCATTGGCGATTGTATCTTTGCTATTTTTGCTTCGGGTTCATTGCAACAGTGTAGCAATAAGTGTAGCATATTCTCCCTTGGGCTCAAGTCCTTTAATTTCACTTTGAAAGACAGGAACAAACACCCCACTTTGGTCCTGTAGTGCACAGTATTGTTGATTCCTTTGTGGTGCAGTGTTTTAATGAGGCTTATGGTGCAGGCTTTCAGATTCAAGCACAGTTCACTGGGACTTCTCGGTTTTAAGGGCAAGCACTTGCCTGCATATACCTGCAAATTTCCTTGACAACTGCCTCTTATGATGTTCCTGCTTCTCCTGAAGAAGGGAGGGAAAAAATGGTGGAAGATCATTGTGGAGATAGCACAATTCCCATATGATACAATCCGTCTACAGCAATTAATTCACTGACACACTTATGTTACACTATTATTTCATTTTGCAATCCAAAGTTACATGATTTGTGATGTTTTTAGGGTGAGCAGAGGCTGTTAAGAAAGAAAACACAATTTATTCAGGATGATAATAGACTCTTTTGGAAACCAATCCAGTGCATGGGTCATTTCTGTTATGCCGTGCATTTTCATATCCGTTTGTTTCAGTACAATGGATGAAATAGTATTTTAACAATCACAGTTAAGTGAACAGAACTGAATTGTAAATACTGTACATTATTTGAACCAGAATTAAGAATTGTTTGTCTTAGCACTAATTTCCTCAAATTTCTAATATGAAAAATGGCAATCCATTTTCAAACGTGTTCTCTTCTGAAATGTAGGTTTCTTCCATTTTAAAGTTTCAACTATAGTCCAAAGTACCACTAACTGAAAATTCACCAAAGCAGGATTTTTGTTTTAATTATAGATACTTTTTTCTTATTATTTATAGATTTTTTTGTCCTCATTATCACTTTCTATTCCGTTTGTCTTTTGTAATGTTCCTTTAAAAAGTCAGTTCTTTATATTTTCCAGGAAGTGATATAATTTTTGAGGGACAACAATTATAAACATCAGCCAGTGTTTGTAACAGATTTGATTAGTTCTGTTATGTTTGGTGGATCTTTTTTGTCCACTCTAAAGCTTTACATCCAGTTTGATTAGAATATAAATAAATATAATAATAAACAATTTTTTTTTTCTGTCACTTCTGAAATGAATGTCAAGGAGCCATCATGTAACTATTAATCCCTCAGTGAATGGCTAACTTTAACTCTTTATTTCCATCCTGTTAATTTTCTTATTGACATTGGTGCTCAAACATAACATTTTCAGTGTATCAAATTAGTTTTAGGTTTTGGATAGGCAATTTGAGGTCTTTTAAAAGCCTCCCTCGTCTTTGATCGTTTACTCAGTGACATTTTGTGTTACAGTGGGTATCAAGTCTTCTTTTGTTTTGTGTCTGACAGCGCTGTTTGACGAACCACAGGACTGGTTCATTACGATTCAATCCCAGTGCCTCTCGAGCCCCGAACAGCTGTTCTCGCCTCAAACTAACTTAGAGGAGGGGAAATGTGCTCTCTGCGATCTGTTCCTATTAGTTGTCTTCTAACACAGTCTAAGCTCGCAGCCCTCCAACAAGAACTGAACTTGTCAGTGACTTGACATAGATCCAAGTCTTGCAGTATATTGTAGGCCACAAATCTTGTAGACAGCTTTCAGTCTACTATACACAGCAGATTTTTCAGTTTGGGGAACTTTTCTTTCTCCTTGTATTTTTATTTGTTATTTGTATTTTTTATTTTATAGACAATCATCATTTTTATAATTTATAACAGTACATTTTTTATTATTTTACAAATTAAAATTTCTTGAAATCTATCAAAAAAGTGCTTTTTTAAAGCATGTCATTTAAAAAAAAATTCATAAAATATTTTTTTCAAAAAGTCTTTCAATTTGATTAAAATGGAAATGAATACACATCTCTCACAGAACAGTAAAGGTAAAGGTAAAGGTAATGGATTTTATTGTCATTCCAAAGCATGTACATGAGCTGGAACGAAATTAGGTACTGAGGTCCGGTTAAAACCATTCACAATAAATAACTAACTACTCATCAATAAATACAATAGATAAAATAACAAATAATACAAGTAGAGTGACCGTTTGTAACAAAGGTTTTAGGTTGGGAAGAAGGAGGCGGGAACAAACATTTAAATCAAACTTTAATAATAAAATAAACACAAAAGAGCATGACAGCTCCTCGTGGATGAAATCTGTGCACAAACATAACTAAAACACAAAATAAAATCCAGGCTTGGTACTCTCTTGTCCAACACTGTTGACACTCCTCCTTCTGGAGCTCCTCCATGGGACTCGAGACCGGTGCGTGGCGCAGGTGTCACACATGCTCGCTCCGTTTCCATGGATCTCAACCCCGCCCCTCTCGTAACAGTTTAAAGATCAGAAATGTTAGTTTTTTTCTTTATTATTATTATTATTATTATTATTATTATTATTATTATTATTATTATTATTATTTTAAGAGTTTACATTTATACTTATATATTAGTATATGTATTTTAATTGAATATTTAATTTATAAAATTTAATTTAATTTGGTGTTATTACAAAATGGGTCAGGTAGTGGTTAATTTGAGAATTTACATTGAGAAACAACTGATTCAGCGGTTTTTTTTTTTAATCAACATGATTCTTGATTCATTCTTTTAATCCAGCTAAGCAGACATAAGCTCTTGGTGATGAAATTCATGATTGACATTCACAACTCCTGAATATCAGCCTTTTTCTGTTCATCAAGATGACATTACAGAGCTTGATGAGGATATATTTCTCTGCAGGCTTGTTGTGGTTGTGTGTGTGTGTGTGTGTTTGTTTTTTAAGGTCAAGCCCAGCAGGGAAGTTTGCACACGTAAGCGTATAGGTGTGAGCCGATTGCGTTGTGGTGCTGAGGATGGTGTCCACTGGGACACACTCAGCCAGATTGTGGTGCCGATGGGAAGTGCAGAGCGCATCCTTCACAAGCTGTTCCTAAGCTTTCACTGCCGCCAAATACAGCATAAAACTACCCGTAGCTACTGGGGATGTTTGTTTTTTGCTGAACACTGTTTATTTTTTTCTCTTCTATATATATATTTATATATATTTATCACTAAGACACCATGCCTTGCAGTGATGTAATTTACAAGAGTCTTCCCAACAGTGTAATTCATAAAAAATACATTTGCTTGAAATGCCACTGCACTTGTGAGTGGCTCTCTCTGGTGGAACTGGAAGGAGCATCTCATGACAGAAGATTAGGGGCCCTTTGTAAGGAGCGAGGCGTTTCGATACTCTTTAAAATGTAGGGTCTCTGAATGAAAGATATTGCTCTTCAATATTTTTCAATTCTACTATATAATTTGACATTTTTAGAGAACTTGCTGTGTTCTAGAGTGCTGGATGTCTGGTGGGATGATTTGGTTACTAGGTGGTTCATTCTGTTCACTAGATTTGACACAGGTTGCTTCTTAAATATGTACCCGTGGAATTTTCCCACACTTTTAATTGTCTACCAAGCATTCAATTTATTTGAAACATGCTATTTTCCAAAGTGACTTACATTGCATTTAATATATGCATTTTAATATTGGGGTGACAAGAGGTACCAATATGCTCTATTTAGGTACTAATACTTTTAAGGTACTGTGGCGGGAGGAGCACAAGACAGACACAGCGGGCAGGCCTCGGAGAGGCTTTTATTAACAGAAATCAAATAAAACAGGGGATAAAGGTGGCCAAAGGGGAAGAGTGTCCAAAATAAACAGGGAATCTGGTGTCCTTGTCGTGCTGCGGGGTCCGTGTAGGTCGGGCAGTGTTCATGGAGGAAGGGTCCAGGTAAGGGGCGGCCGCACACGCTCCCCTCTTCGGTCCAGGGCGCGAGGGGCGGCGGCTTCCTCTAGCGGCCGCATCTTTCTCGTTGGCCGCGGCGCTGGCATGGACGGCCCGGCATCCTGGCCCGACAGCCATGTAAACGGGTGCGGTTCCCATCCGGATCACAGGTCCGGCAGCTCACGTCTCTGGTGGCGCGGGAGGCCCTCAACACACCCTTCCTGGACCCACGAGGACACCAGTGTGCATGCACAGGGAAGAGACCGGTCTCCCGAGGAGAGGCGTGTTGGGCTTTTAAACAGCGGCGGTGATGAGGCTCCATTTTCGTTCAGGTGTGCCCCATCACAGGCCGCCAGCCCTGACTCGTCCAGCGCCCCTCCTCTCACACACCCACTCCAGTAGGCAGCCTGGTGAAGGGCCGCGATTTAGGACGGGGTGCCGGTGGCAATCAGGGAGGAGGCAGCTGACTTGTCACATTGCCCCTCCCAAGTGACATCCCTGTCATCAGGGCGCCGCCCACATGGGAGTGCTACCATCCTCAACCAGGCTCCAAATGGTCGGAGTGGGCGGGGATTCCTCTCCGGGCAGTCTTCCCTCTCGCAGCGCACCGGAACAGGGACAGAGAAACCGGGTTTTAGTGACAGCCTCAACCAACCACAGGGTAAAATGACAATAATAGAGAAGTCACTTACCCCTTTTGTGGCTGGGAGGCTGTCCCTGGTTTTCCTCCATCCCAGTCCGGGTTCTCACGAACGTTTGCAAGCGAGAGGGAGTGACGTCACCAGATGTTTCCCAACTGCGCTGTCTAGGCTCCGCCTTGCCCGCATTCTCCACCACTGTGGCGGGAGGAGCACAAGACAGACACAGTGGGCGTGGCGTCAGGCCTCGGAGAGGCTTTTATTAACAGAAATCAAATAAAACAGGGGATAAAGGTGGCCAAAGGGGAAGAGTGTCCAAAATAAACAGGGAATCTGGTGTCCTCGTCATGCTGCGGGGTTCGTGTAGGTCGGGCAGTGTTCATGGAGGAAGGGTCCAGGCGGAGTCCGGCGGCCACACGCGCTCCCCTCTTCGGTCCGGGGCGCAAGGGGCGGCGGCTTCCTCTAGCAGCTGCATCTCTCTTGTTGGCCGCGGCGCTGGCAGGGGATGGACGGCCCGGCATCCTGGCCCGACGGCCGTGTAAACGGGTGCGGTTCCCATCCGGATCGCGGGTCCGGCAGCTCATGTCTCTGGTGGCGCGGGAGTCCCTCAACGCACCCTTCCTGGACCCACGAGGACACCAGTGTGCATGCACAGGGAAGAGACCGGTCTCCCAAGGAGAGGCGCGTTGGGCTTTTAAACAGCGGCGGTGTTTAAAGTCCACTCCAGTCGGGAGCCTGGTGAAGGGCGGCGATTTAGGACGGGGTGCCGGTGACAATCAGGGAGGAGGCAGCTGACTCGTCACAGTACTAACAGGCACCCTATAGGAGTAAATAGGGTACAAAGGTGTAATTTTTGAAAAGTTACCACCTTACTGATAACCTTTAAATCTTTTTTTGTACTTTGGGTGTGCGATTCAAACCCAAGACCTTGGTGTTGTTACTGCCATGCTCTACTGTTTGAGCTGCAGTACAGGTATGGGATCTCAGAAAAGTAATAGCACACCTCTGCACCTTTGCATCTGATCTTGCAAAAGAAAAGATGAGTCAGTATTACTCAAAACATTTTGTTGTCTTTGTAATCTTTGGTAAATTAACATATGAGGAATTATGGAAAGTAAACAAGTCTTGCATAACGAAATCCATTTATCTACATAGTGAGTTATTGTCTTTCATGCATAAAGTAGGGCTACCTTCAGTCTTCTTCTGAGTTGCACTTATTTTAAACTTTCACCAACTGTTTGCATGTCTTTAAAGCACCCTTTTTTCCCCTGAATTATTTGTACTTATAAAATTAATCCATTTTTAAAATGAAGGCCTGAATCTGTATGGTGAGATAACATGTTCAAGCCATTTGTTAGCTCCATGGTTCATTTAAGCTTTTCTTTTGAAGCGGACACTCTGTGGACAGAGTTAAAACAGTTAAGGGGATTTCACCTACATTAATATTTATTTTTTAATTCCTCTTCATCAGGGTAAAGAGTTTGTATGCAGAACCCAGTGGTTCATTTGCACCTCCCAGCATTTGTAGAACCTTTTTTATTGTTTTATTTTTTTTTATTTTTGTCTAAGCTGCCTGTGTATGAATGCAGGGATGTTTCCTGTGGGTCTATAGGCCATTCGGTTTATTGAAGGAAACACCCAAAAAATACTCTGTTTGAAGGTATGAAAAACAGGAAGAGGTTTGTAGTTCATGTATTATTGAGAGATTTAATTGTACTGTGTTTTACAGAAGAATACGTTTACCTCAGAGTGGAAATGCTTCTGGCTCTAAGGAATACAGTGTTTTATCTGTTAGTGAATTTAAGCCAAATAATTAAAATGTGTGTAAGAGAACAGTTACCATGACAATAGCATGACAATTTCATAGCCTGCAAAAATATACAAACAAGCAATATAAGTTTGTTTTCAAAACCTAATAGTGCACTTATTATTTGCTGTCTACTGTCTATAAGGGTAGCTTCCTTTTAAAACAGCATCCTAACCAACATGGAACCTCAAAATACACAGATTTGAATTGAAATGCTCTACATAGATAGCAACTATATGAGCCTGTTGTGGTCTATGCAAAAAACAGCACAAATGTATATAAAATACATAGACTGGGAAAAAAAATGGTGCAGAATTGTTATTTTTTTTTTAACTCAGAAATTGCTAATAATTGTCTCATAAACGATTATGAAGAAGCGGCTAATAACAGGTTAAACTAAACATGAAATTTTGATGTAGAACAGTTCAGTAAAATTTAGGAGAAAATGAAAAATTTAAATTGTTATTTTAAAATGTAGTCTAATAATGTTTTACTTTGTTTTACTACAATAAAAATAAAAAATGATTTTCACATTGTAGGACACAGATGATTTGCATTCCAATTTGATTTATTACGATGATATATACAGTGTGCATCTGTGTATTGTGTTATTAAAATATACAATGTACAGTATATAATGCAAAGTGACCCTTATTGATCTTATTGATACTTATTGAAGACTGAAAACATCCACAGTATACTGGATTATTAAATATAAGATTTAATTGTGATTTTTTTTTTAAATAAAATTAATCAATTTTAATTGGTACTTGGTGTATTTATTTAACTTAAATCTATATGTGCTTTAATTATACACACATACATAGCTAACTCTAGTGACCTCAAACAGAAAAGCATACATTTTTCCCTCTGCTGGTTTAATTTGCCCAAAAAAGTGTCTCTTCAGGTCTTTCTTAGGATTTGCTTGGTGGTGAGTGACATGGTTGTGTAAATGTTAAAAAGGTTTGAATTTTAAAGGTGTATCAGTGGCATGTAGGACTAACACTGTGATTTATTAGGGCCTGAGATGGTGACAAAGCAAATGCTTCACAGATGGACTGTAAATTAAGAGCTAAGTGATCATATTAGCTGTAATAGCCTGAGAGCTGTGCTTTGGAGTTGAGTTTCTCATTTAAAAGACACTGTTCTTTTGCTGCAGTCTCAGGTGTTGCTTCTCTGACAGCTGAGGATGTTAGAAATGAAGTAAGTTTTTATTACCTTCGTGCTGCACTATGTCTTTAGGAATGCTGTCTTTATATCCCTCTACAATCACAGCTGTGAATGGAACACTGTCTACCGTACTTTCTCTTAATACTCCATAAAGTGTTCATAAAAGTCAGCATTCAGCTGGTTTATGTAAGGATTGACCGAAGTGCTCTGCACACCTGCTATGGCTTCATACAGTTCATATAAAAGAACGAAAACATGCCACTGTCTAGTTGTTGTTGTTTTTTCCCCCCTTTTTTAATTAAAGTGAGAGTAATTCAATATTTATTGTGAAGGCTTTATTTCATTGGAGAGTGTGATCTTTTGCAGTTTGTGTTTTATATTTGCGGTAGCATAAACCATATTTGAATATATTCAGTATAGATTTTGTCTGGGCAGGCATTCAAGTCAAGTCACTCAAACAGAGGGTAACTGGAGACAGTCGCTGTCTTGATACAGTATCCATACTCCATCGATACATATCAATCTTTAAAACCATGCAGTGGCAGGTCACGAGAGGCCACGGGTCTAATTTGTTTTGCAGCATCTTCACTAAATACTATAACAGGACACGGAGGGGAGAAAAATGAACTCCGTCAGGAAGCTGTATAAAATTTCTCTGACACACTCAACCTTCGCGCTTGTAAGTGTATTGCTATTTCCTGTTGATATTTGATTCCCCAGAATCTATCTGGGATGCCTTCTCTCAGTCAGATCTGAGCAAATCTTTTCCAGATACATCATTAATCAACTTCACTCCCGTACGTGGAATCTGAATACCGCTGAACTTGATGGATGCTTGACATTCACGTCTGCTTTGAAATACAGCAGTTTGCAACATTTGTTTGTGATTGCAATGCAGGTCTTGCGCATCTGAGTGAAGCTTTATTTACAAGATGATCTGTAGATAATTTTCATGACAAGAGCCTGGACAAAAAGAAAGGGATAGGAAATACTGTTACTGCAATAGTTACTTTGTTCATTTTTGGCTAAAATCGTAAATTGTGTCAGTAATATATTAGACATGGCTGTTGGTTAGCATTTCCATCCATCCAAAGTTGTAACACCTACATCCCCAAAAACAACTAAAAACAAAAAAACTGAACAATCGAACTAATAAAAGACAACACAAACTTTCAAAATAAGGAGGAATTAAAAATAATAAATAAATTATCTGCAAACTTTTAACCTTTGCAAACCATTTTTCACATTATATTGTGTGGTTTAAAGAGGATGTTTTTATTTCTTTTCCTTAATTTATGTGGTTAAATATAGTATTTATAGTAAATATACTATATATAAATATAGTATTTATTTAATTGATATAGTAAAAGCAGTAAAGATGTGAATTATTATAGTGATTTAAAATAACATTTTCTATTTAATTTTTATTTATTTTTTCAAATGTCAGCAAGCATTATTTAGTGTCACATGATCCTTCAGAGATCATAATAATATGCTTATTTGGTGCTCTTTTCTTAATACTGTCAATGTTGAAAATAGTTTTTTTTTATATATATATATTTTATGGCAACTATGATATATCCTTTTCAGGATTCTTTGATGAATATAAAATTCAAAATAACAGTATTTATTTGAAATATAAATATTTTGCAAGAATGTAAAATTTTGTGATCACTGATCAATTTATTGTACCTTTCATAATGAAAGTATTCATTTCTTTAAAGGAAAAAAAACTTTTGAATAGTACATTATATTTTAAATAATAATAATTACTATTATTTTTATTTTAATGTTCACAAATTATTATTTTATTTTTTTAATTCACAGTCAGAGACATGGCCTGTGTAACACATATGACATTCAAATCAGTGATATTTCTCGCCTTACATTTTCTTCTCATTATATATCTCCTTCTTCACTATAATATACTTGATATTATGAAAGTAAAATAGGTCGCAAAGTTTGAAAGGGCTGTTTTTCTTGTTGTTTTGGCATGCTATCTCGAAAGTCTTTGTTGAATCCAGTTAGTATCATTTTCCAATCCCATCTTCTTATAATTTCAAGTATCAAGCAGCAAAAGCGTTGGAGTTCATTCACTCGTTCATGTGCTCAACTAGAGGCTACAGCCAGGTTTAAAATGGTCTGCGCTGTATATAATAATTTCACGGTTCTGGGCAATTGTAACGTCCAGTGGTTAATGTATTTCAGTGCCTTATTTCTAAGTGAAGACAGATTGATCAAGCGGATGTTTTGCTGATGGAGAGCTTCAGAAGATGAAAGATGAAAGGAAACTCTGAGTACCACGGCAATGGCTCCTTGAACTATTTTTACAGACTTGTTTTCAACAATTGCAGCAAAGGAAGAACAACACAAGGATGAACGCGCTTTAAAAAAATGCTAGGGGATGCAGTTTCCCCCGTCTGATGTCAAGGTCTGAATCTGATTACGGCGTGATACTGCAGCTTTTACTGTACCTTCTAAACCAGCGCAAATTTTAAGGAAATGTACTAAATATATTTCGAAGTGAAAGAAAGCCCAAGGAAATAAATTGCATCACTGAAATGTAATAATGTAGCTGCTGAAACAGCACCACTTGGGGCCTCTTTGTGTTTTTAAACTTATTATCGGAGTCATTATTGTTTACTCTTTGCTGTTTAGCACCTGTGACTGCCCTGACAACAATGAAAGATTAAACTGCACGCTGTAAGGTTTTAGGAAGCTCAGCCGCCTTTTATTTCCTCTCTCAGTTTACTGATGTAATGTATCTCCTTTACAAGATTTCTCCAGCATGTTCATTAAAGACAGGCTTTTATTTATGTGACAGGCATCTGTATATTAAGTCCCTGTGGCATGACAAGCTCTTGTTTATCTGGATTAGGATGACTTGAGGATGAAAAAAAAAAGAGTAATAGACTTTATAATGGTTGCCTTGAAGGGTGTAGAGAGGGACAATGGCACTAGCATTAGCAAACCAATATTGACAACACCACATTGTGTGGCTGGTGTGACATTTTAAGCAGTGAAAGTGGTGTTATGTATATAGGATGCATTTGGGTGATTTAATAAATCTGTTGCAGATATTTAGGGCTAAATTTAGGATTTATTGCATATAAAATTTCAAAATTTTGATTCAACATTTTTTAACTTTAACTTGCTAAATTTTTGTGAGATATACATAAATGACACCTTATGCAAAATGTCTGTGTACAGTAAATAAATAAATAAAATTAAAAAATCATGGCATAGGTTGTTATTAATAATAACATACATTTTATTTAAATAGACATATTTTTTTAATTGCATTTATTAAAAAAAATCAGAATGCATATATTCATTTTGAAAAATAAAAAAGATTAAATACTAATCCAAATTTAAAAAAAATTATATGCAATACAAACACATGAATCTTAAATTTATCCCTGTATATTTTTTGACTGTAGCAAAGCTTCATTCATTGTTTGATGTCAATTGACTGTTTTGTTGCTTAGCTATGATTGGATTAAACATTTTTTTTCTTGATTTTGAAGTGCATTTATAGTACTAATCTATTTCCTAGCTAATTTTTAATATTTATTATTACAAATATTGTCTACGATTTTTCTATTTTAAAAATATCTGAAAGTGTTTTTATTGTATTTAATTGTTTAGTGTTTTAGTATTTCCTTGAAATAGTTTATCACCATAATGCACTTTTTTTCTATTTAAATTTCATTATTTTTGATGAAATGATCACATGATGAAATGTTAATACTAAACTATAGCTTTCTCCAGCAATTATTTTAAACATAAATCAAATAAAAAATCAAAGCAAACAGGATGATTTAAAGCACAAAGAGAGTTACAGTGTCCAGCTGTACTATCACTCTGGGTAGATACAGTCAGCGCATGAGTTCAAACAGACAGGCCAATGACATTCCTGTCCAACTGCACTGGCTCATGAGTTTTGATTTAAGACAATGACAGCGATAAGGAAGTTTGGAAAGAACTAACTCTGCACCTGAGACATGATTCGAACCTTAATGGAGTCATAACACAAAACAAAGAAGCAAGAGGGAACTATGACCTCTCTGTTTCTTACAGTACATATATGAGATTAGAGATGTTTGCCAATCCAATTTTTTTCTTTTCGAAACAAAAGAGGAACAACAAAATTGCCATGACTTCACAGTAGTCCTTTTTTTTTAATGCCGTTTGGCTGGTAGACTTATTTGCTGTAAATGTCACTTGGGACAAGGCGTGACAAAATAATGACAGGCTTTTTTCAAAGAGACCAATTTCTCAGAATTGAATGAGCAGGATGTGTGGAGCGTACAATATCTGCACTTGCCACTAGATTGGGCTGTCTGTCGATATCCATCTGACATGTCTCTGGAAATGTGGTCAGATAAATGGACAGGGTCCAAGAAAAGAAAAAAAGATGAAAGCTGCAAAAAGAAATGTGTGAGCCAAACTATAAAGAACAGGAGCGATGTACAGAAGGTCGCCTTCTTTTCAGTCCAGCTCTGATCTGGTATATTGCATACTGAGTTTTTCTTTTGCTGCTCATAGAATGTAATTTGTACATGCTGGTTAATGAACCCCTTTAGTTAGGAGATCATTTGCCTGCCATATTCAAACTATTTCTGAGATCTCTTGACACTCCAACAGTTTGATTTAGCTTGGGAAGTATTCTTTGTGGTTTTATGACATCTCTGTTTTCATTTCTGAAGTGTTGATGTGACAGGCTTTGAGTGAATATGACAGAATCAGAGAGATTTTAATTAGCGGTTACGTTGACAAGCATGCACACTGTCACAGTTCCAAAATCTGTCTTATTTGAGATAAAGGAATAGTTCATCAAAAAATGACTGTTCTATCATAATTTACTCACACTCATTCCTTTCATGACTTACTTTCTTCTGTGTAACACGCACACACACACACACGCACACACACACACACACACACACTCACACACACACACACACACACACACACACACACACACACACACACACACACACAAAATAACGTCTAATAAATATCATGATCACTGTTGTCAATATAAGAAAAGTTAAAAGTGCCACTTGAGAGCAATATTTCAAGTCAATGTCATGCGAGGAACAGACTGAAATCTGATAAAACACATTATTTACTGAAAATATACATAAAACTGTGAGAGAAGCAAAACTCTGACAGAAGAAATGATGCCTGATACTTGAATGAATCTCTCTTTTGAGTTGGATCTGGTTTGAATGGTTTATTCATGAATCTGACTCTTCTGGCTTTTGTGTCACCAGAAAAAAAAATATGAGTAATTAACAGCTTTAGATTTGCTCTGTTCCTCTCACAAACCTATCGTATGACTTTAGAAGACTTGTGATATAGTGTATGAGTAGTATGGGCCACTTTTATGCATCCTTTTGTGTCCTTTTTTGAAGCTTGAGAGCAGCAGTTCCCATTCATTGTAATTGCACGAGGAAAAATAGCCAGTATGTTCCTCAAAATTCTCCTTTTGTGTTCCACTGCAGAAAGAAATCATATGGAAAGGATAACATAATGTTTCAGTCTTGAGTGAACTGTGCCTCACAGTGATCACAGTTCAAGCAAGTGAACTAGTACCCGAGAAGGCATTAAAAAGGGATGAAGCATCATTCTTTTCTTCAACTTTTTGAGTCATCAAAAGAGTCATCCCTAGAAGCCCGACAGCCTCTATGGAATCAATCTGACAGCAACAATACTGTGAATTTGCTTATTTAGGACAACAGGCCTGTATATATATTTTTTTTTCTCCCTCCCAGCAGTGCCTGGCTTGTAAACCAGAAAATGGAGAACCAAACAAGTTACTATTTTATAAAGCTGATAGAGAACTCTAGAAACTGTTTTTCCTCAAGCACACATAGCCGTGACACCAAATCCAAGGATGAAGTAAACAAACTCACCAGTGTGCCAATGATTTTACATAAGCTAAAAGCATTCACACATGACTTTATTCAAAGAAACGAGGGCATTGTGCTAAACTAAATGCGTTGACTCTCTATTACAAGTTTCTTTTGTTTTATTCTCTGTCTTTCAACACACTTTATCACGCTGGTTCCTAAAGCCCTTCCTTTCCCAGTCAGTGGATGTGAATGCTGCAAACTCATAAAACATTCAACATCACTCAAGGTCTATGCCCACACTTACACAATAGGATTGTTTAGAAAACAAAGGAACACTGTCTTGGGAAGTATAGAACAGGAAATACGTATTTTTTCAACCGGAGAGAGTGTATAGAATACAGAAAAAGAGAGAAACAAACAAGCAGCTCGCATGCTTTTTTTTTCCACAGGAAGATTTCAGGAAAGCAAGCAAACCGAAGCAACCGTCTTCAGTAGGGTTTTGCTTATGAAAGCATATTCAGTTGTTCGAGGAACCTATAAAAATAAAATATGCCTCTATTTTTTTTTCCAAGGTCTATGCTTGCTCAGAATTTGACTATTTCTGCTGGAAAATCCTTCTAGTATAAAACCAGTACCTCGACTTATCCAGAAACACACGGTGAATACTAAAATGCCATGTGAATGTTGCAGTCTCAAGTTTGATAGACGGGATGGTCTTGTTCAGGGAGGTTGACACAAATACCATAAATTCAGTATCAGCTCATGAAGACGTTTACGTATTTTGTGCCAAAAGACACTGTCTGTCATTATTGTAATCATATTGCAAAAGCACGAGGATGCACAGCGACTAGAGACTTGGATTCACATGCAGTAACAATCGACTGTCAGTACTTACATTCTCTTACTTCCCTCTCACACACACATACACACGTATGTGTCTTTATCCACTGATTTGGGCAAGGAACTGTCACCAAAAGCTGTTCCTGCTTAAGCGTTGACATGTTGTGTTACATTTTCTATGCGTTTTGATGTCACCGCTTGGAGTGTTAAAGATCTCAATGAAGTTCTTGCAGGCGACGTGTCTTGAGCACTTGACATTTTCATTCTGTCTCTCTCAGAAGATACTGTCACAAATGAGCATAGGTGTTTCAGAGAAAGGCACCTTTTTTGTCTGATCATATCTTACCCACCGTTCACAGGCGGTAGGGTGATGCTGCCATCTTCAACTGCAGAAAAAATCTGCCAAATATAGAGGAAAAGTTTGGAAGAAAGAGGCGTGTTTTTCTGGATTCTGCCCTATAATTGAAAATCGGATTAATCCAGTGATTCTCAACAAGCCACATGCACCCTAGGGGGTACTTACATAGGATCCAGAGGGTACTTGAAGAGATTTTGGTTCTTGGCTTTGTTAAACCTATAAAACAGAAATTATAACCTGCAGTAAAGAGAGAGAGAGAGAGAGAAAGAGAGAGACTGTCAAATAATTAATGTAGTGATTTTTTTATAATATTTTTATTATATGTGATTTTATATATATATATATATATATATATATATATATATATATATATATATATATTAATGTTGTAATTTATGCAGCTTGTACTATATTTTGTAATAAAGTCTGCCGTAAATATATAAAAAGTTATTTTTTGATTAGTAATATGCATGCAATATGCATGAATTAATTTAGACAACTTCAAAGGCAATTTTCTCAGTATTTAGATTTTTTGAACCATCAGATTCCAGATTTTCAAATAGTTATAGTTTTATATCTCATCCAAATATTTCCTATCCTAACAAACCATACATCCATGGAAAGCTTATTTAACCCTCTCAAGGCAGGCGTTGCTGATTTGCAACAGTTAAAAACTAAAGACCTTATTACTCCAGATACATATTTTATGTATCTCGAGTACTAAAAACTTTACTAAAGGTTACTAAAGTTACTAAGTTACTAAAACTTTAATTTGAACCTGAGAGGGTTAATAAGCTTTCAGAGGATTTATAAATCTCAATTTTGAAAAATTGACACTTAAGACTGGTTTGGTTGTCCAGGGTCATATATATGCACCCATTTTACTGATATAAAGTTTTAAAATATTTAAAATTTTAACTTTGAAAAACAAAAATAAACTGTTCACTGCTGAATTCATTTTGTTTTTATATTTTCTGTTTTCACTTTCATTTTTGTTGTGTTTTATAATTTTAGTATTCTTTTAAATGTTTATTTAAATGTTTATATTTTTATTTATTGGTTTTAGTTTTTGTTATTTTAGTTTAAATAAAAATTAGAAAATGTTGGAAACTAGCTGAAATAAAATACATTCATTTCTTTTTTAAACATGTTTCAAATATGTTTGTGTATGTATGTATATATGTGTATATATAAATATATATATATACGTGTATACTTACAATATATATATATATATATATATATATATATATATATATATATATATATATATATATATATATATATAAATTGCGATTAATCACATCCAAAATAATATGTTTGCATAATGTGAATATTTATTATGTATATATATATATATATATATATAAATACACACACAATCAGTATATATTTCGAAAAATATTTACGTGAGCACTATTAAGTAAATCGAGGGAACACAATAGTAATCGTGTGCACGTCTTAGTACATTGAGGGAACGAATTAGTAAATAGTTTCTTGCATGTCATGTGCGGGGCTCCGTAGTATATAAATATTTAGTGTACACTTTTAGTTTTGTACAGATGGAGTTGTAACACACACACACACACACACACATACACACAAAGGGAAAAAAAAGCTTGAGAAACACTGGATTAAACGGTTTGTTCTGTCTTTTATTTTAGAGCTGAGCACTAGGACTAGGAACATCATGAGCCCCCTGATGTGGTAACCTCTTGCTGAACTATATCACCAACAGTAAACTTAATGAATTCAGAGGTATTGGTACTTCATTCTTCTCGGATGCAAATTTATTTACAATACTGAAGACTGAAAGAAAATTAAATCTGCATATCTTCTTAAACAACCCTCTGGTGTGCAATAGTAAAGAAATCTATTTTGTGATAGATGAGCATTCACTGAATGGATTGTTTGTCCCGTTGTTCAAATAATGTAAATGGAGTCTATTAAAAAGAAAGAGAGAGTCAGAAACTAAGATAGCTCATAATCAAAAGTCTGTGTTTGACTCCCTGAACCAATTTCAGTCAGCCCAACACAGGAACTGATGTAATAGTGCCCTCAAAACTACAGGCAGGCTAAACACTCTATGAAGGTCAATGGCCTGAAGATTAGATAAAGGAGAACACATTTAATAAGGTCTGTAAGTTGAGTTTCATAGTTCACTGGTTCAGAAGCCCATTACATAAAACAACAATCCAACCCGTTTTATTTAAAAATGTATTTATGAAATATGTTCCTTTCTTGCTAACTCTGCTTTTAAAAATAGTGAGAAAACAAACTTAACACAATGTATTTAAGGAAGAATACGTACTGTGTGTTAAGTTCAAGGCATGAAAGAAAACTTTAAATAGCTAATGTTGGTGTTTATTTTTTTAGGCCCTGCAGCTATAGAATCTAATTAAACCTTATATATGGAATTTATACCTTAGGGGGAGGTGGTGCTAAATTGGTTCTGAAAATATTATAAGATCACTCCAAAGGATAACAAGCTTTTAGGATGTAACCTGATGTATTATGACTCAGCAGGGTGAAAAAGGTGCAAAATTAACACTCGATAAGTGCCAAATATGAGTAAAAGTTTGCTTTAATGACATGGCAAGTAACTTTATTAGGTGCTGCAAAAGAATACAAGGTTGTAGAATGGTAGGCTGACTCTCACTGGTGTGAGGACAAATAAAGCACAAGCAAATTGTCTGTTAAAGAACCACCTTTTACAATTGTGAAAAGCTTATACTGCAAGTTTCCCCCCCTTCAGAGCACCAAGTGGCATATGTCTCAAAAAAAGATAAATAAATAAATACATAATAAATATTGTTATTAAAGACTTGTATTATATTGCAGTTACAAAAGTTAAATACTTATATATATATATATATATATATATATATATATATATATATATATATATATATATATATATATATATATATATATATATATATATAATTATTATTATTATTCATTCATTGAGTGTTTTTATAATTATTACTACACAGTTAACTAATGGTTAGAGACTTGAAGGCTGTAAATATTTTTTATTTACTCATAAACTATGAACTGTTCTTGAACATTTCAATGATGTAAAATGGTAAATAATGGTATTAATTTCTTCTGCATAATGACCAGATAGGGAACCACGTAAAGAAAACATATGAGACAAGGACCCGCAGACAACAACTGAAGATAAAGATTATCTTCCATTGACTGTTGCTCCCAGTGTCTTCCCCCCTTTTTTGCATTCCATGTCCATATCTGTGAAAGTGAGAAATTGCTGTAGTAGAGAATGATGGGATGTTGGAATATGGTCTCATCAGCAATCTCCAGACTTCAAAAGTGCTCTAGAGCAGCCATGATCAAGGCAGAGCATGCTGAAGTGCCACGGATCCCTTAGAGGTCTTTTGTTATTGGATACTGGTAAATTGCATGCCTTCTGAGATTACTGGTGTTGAAACGTCTTCATAATGACAGCAATAAGAGGACATAAGTATCAATTTGTAATCTTTTATAGTCCTTCTGAGGGTATAACAAATTGAAGTCAAATATTTATAAAACTAGAACATTTATAAATGATATATGTATTAGCACTTTGTTTTTACTTTATGCTGATAATGCTAATGTCCATGCAGCAGTAATCTGTGGCAGGCTGCATAAATATCTACTTTCTGTTGGTTTATTTATTGCTTTCACCCTTCTCGTATTCGCATCTTATTTTTTATTTTTTTTTGGAATTTAATCTAACACTAATATGCCATTACACATGCTATGCTAATGTGCAGTTACACATTACCCATGCTAATTCGAGGATGGCACACAACGTGAGTAAAAGGGAAGTATGCAAATTCAAACCCATCATTTTCCTGCAGTCTGGTTAAGTGACTTTCACTACGATGTGCAATCCACTGACTAGCTATTATGATCGCACAGTCTCTCAGCTGCTGCGTTGTGGCCATGAAATCTAATTTGATAAAACAAGTACAAACTGAGAGGCTGCGAGCACAGTAGAAGATGATATGATGCAGCTAATTTGCTTAAAGGTGATCAGTGTGTAGTGTGTGTGTAGGTGTTTCTGTGGGTGTTATTTTCTTTTTATACCTGCTCTAGTAAGGAAATGTTACCCAGGCCCAAAGCTGTGTCGTGCTTTCCTGTGGTTTCCATTCTTCTTCTTCTTCTTCTTTTTCTTCTACTTTGTTTTTAATCAAAAAGTTTTTTTAAACACAATTTGTAACAATATATTTCAAATGTAGAGTAAGATGACTCCCCCACCTAATTTTTTTTTTCTCTTGACCATAGGCGGCACTAAATCTCATCTTGGTGCTTTTGATGAATGGCTATGCAGTTTTTAAGTTAAGAAATTTCAAAATTTGTGAAATATTATCTAATTTTGTCTGGAAAAGTGATCTCTGACATGTGTTGTCTATTGTGTCTGTTTGTTAATGGGGTTTTGTGGACTCAGGTTTTTAGATTTTTGGAGAAAAAATATTGTTTTAATTTTGAAGTAAAAAGATGGGTCCCTTAGAATCGGCACAGAAGGCCAATTATTATTATTTTCATAATAATAATGGGGTTATTATTCAGTATTCAGGTTAACTGAGTGAAATCACTGATTTGCATTTGTATCGTTGTTGTGACGTATCTTCAATTAAAATATGAGCAATGAAATATGTAAATATACATAACCCTGTATATAGGTCACAGAATAAATTTACCTGGCAGATGAATCTCTTTTACTGTGTTTTTGCTTTGTTTGTCATAATTTATTAAATGATAGTATAATTACACATATACAGTATAGTATAACTCTTAATTCACTTATATATATATATATATATATATGTAGTCTGGGTCAATTTTCTATTATGCTGTACCATATTGTTTTATTAGATGCATGGCCTTTGACGGCAATATCTAAAGATATTGGAAGCATTTTCTTCTTTCTTTGAAAAGTTGAAAAGCCATTCTAACTATTCTGCTATTCTAACTATGCATGATTACAAAATGGCATTTTATTATTTGCATTTAGCATTCTTTTCCCCTGCTCTCTGCGACCCTCTGTGAAGAATAATTTGAACATTTTGTATGTTGGCACAAAAGGAAATATACAGTATAAGAAGCAAACAACAACAGAATTAAACACATTTTTTTTATGTTCTTCAGTTTAATTGGATGAGCATGTCTATTAAATAGAGCAATACATTTAAGCAATTATATAATTTTGTTTATTGAATGCCCTAGTTACTGCCATGAAACATCTTAAGCAGAGGTTCAGGGAAAATTGGAAATGCAGCCATTGAATACAAAAAGACATGCTGACCGCTTCGTACCTCACAGCTAATTGCTTTGGGGAGCAGATAAATATTGCCAGTTCAGAGAAGCCTATCTTGAAAAGTATTGAAAAGTACATCAAGGCTGAAGTAACTTCTACCTTGATACAAACATCGACTGAACAGATGCAAAACACCTTAAGGAACAGGCTGCTGGCAAAGCATCTAGGAATGCTGTTATTGATCAATGGTTACAGCTTCAGTGGCCTGTACAATTCATTATAAAGTGGTGTCTCTAAACCTTTAATCATACTCAACTCAAAAGGCCCAGATGTATAAAAGCATGGTATTTTCTGCATGTTTGCCAACTTAACACCCAAGAACCGTTTTAATTTCAGTCAATGGACATGAGATCAATAAACAAACAATTAATATGCCGTTCTTGCTAATTAGCTATTTTGCCTTCAAGAATCTCATCTTACACAAATTGAACTTGATACTCATGCACTGAGCAGATCATAAAACAATACGAGTATCGGTTCATTTTTATGTAATCCATTTTCAGCCCAGGCGGTGGTTTAGTGAAGTGTTCATGTTTGCTACATAAACTAACCTGAGGGAGCTGTCAACATTGCTACTAAACCATTCAAATCAAGCAAATCTAAGTGTGATGTGCAATATAGTGTAATGATTAAATTTAATGCTATATTGCTTGCACTTTGGACTCTTTAATCTGGTGAAGTATCTAAAATTCATGATCCAAATATGTGGAATAAGATAATGTTTGGGTGGAAAGCGCTAAGCTCTTTTTGATTTAAATGTAATTTGTAATCATACAAAACACATAGAATTGGGGAGATGTAACCTGTAACCTTCTTAATCTGACAGTGCCCTTAATATCTCTAACTACCATCCATTGGCAATAATAGACAGACAGCACATTTGTAAATTGAAATGCACTTAATGTTACTTGCACTATATTTTCCCCCCCTACTTATTTCTGTTATTTGTTTCCTTATATATATATATATATATATATATATATATATATTATATTTTCATCTTCAATGTGTTTGAGCAGGCAAAATATTTAATGAAGAAAGAGATTATATCTATTGCTAGATATGACTATGCATTTGATGGGATATATCCTTAATATATACTATAATATATACTATACGGGGGACCGGGGCTAGTTGTCACAGAGAGACTTAGGTATTTCTTAAAAGGTGTTCATTTGAAATATTTGTATAATAATAACAATAATAATTATTATTATTATTATTATTTATAATTTTAATAATTATAAAATTAAAATAACCTGTTTTATATTTTTTCCTCTGAGTTTTGTTTCAGAATAAGCTGAAAAGTCTAGAATAGTCTCTTTAATGGAAGGTTGTTATGACAACCTAAACCACATGCAACACTGTTAACACAAAATGTCAACGTGTTTAATTAACTTTATCTTTTCCCAGGAAGTAACGCAGAAAAATGTTAAGTAGCTCTAGCCTCTTTTTTTTTAAGTAGCTGCAACTAAACGCTATAAACAAACCTACCCTTAAACGTATCCACTTTGGTGAAAGTGTGACAACTAGCCCCAGTCTCGTCTATTTCTAAAACACTTAAATGCGCGTTTATTCACTTGTTCGCTTACATGACGCGTCGTTTCCAAGGGTCTCCGAACTCCAATCCGGTGAAGAGGCTGGACTCCGCTCCGGGTTTTGCTCCCTCACTGCTCTATACATCGCGTCTCCTCACTCTGCATTGCTGTAGCAGTTGATGTTCGCGTGCTGAAGCCAATATATCCACCGTTCTCTTTACCGGGGCAAGTGTTTTGCAGCGGACAGCGAGAAGACGAAGAAGAGTGAGGACGTTTGCTCTCTCTCTTCACACGTCTGGAGTGTGTGTGTATGTGGGTGAGTGAGCTGAAGAAATTAGAGTCGCGTCTTTATTTACCACACCTGTGATGCGCTGCTGTCTCTGAGCAACGAAGACGCACTGATGGCCAAGGTACAGGAAGAGGATACGTGTTGAAAGAGGACTTATAAATGCGCTGATCGGTGTAATATTGCGAAAACTAAACCTAGACAGACAGCAGATACTCCTTGCAGCTCATTCAGCAGATATTACTGACTTAAACGTGAACTAGAGGGTGATAAAGATGCCGTTACACCTGGGTCCCTTTGTCCGCTGGAGATCCGGGCTTGTACTCACATGGATCTGCTTGTTTTCGTCCGGATTTACCTTCACTGGTGAGTTTCATTCATTTTGAAATGCATCTTTCAGTTTCGACTTGTAAAGCCATGTGTAAGTCATGCGTAATTGCTTTTACACACAGCAGCTGTCTCCCTTTGTGATGTGATTTCCCGAATAATAACACAATATACTATCTCACGGCGCTCATTTGTACGGGAAATAAGCAGTTTGCTCCAGATTGTCATTTTATTTTTTACTTTGAATAACCAGAACGCGCAGAAACAGAGGTGAAGGACCTAATCAGGAACTTGAACGTGCAGTAGGCTAAGTTTGATTGACATGTTTCGCGCGCCTGAGACACTACGGCGAAATGTTTAAACGAATAAAAATGTACGAAACCAAGGGTTTGTTTAATTAAAAAATGACTAGAAATGCATACCGGGGGGTAAACAAATAAATATTGTTGAATATTGCGTCCTGTATTCCGCCTTGCATTTCTGTATGCGTCAGTTTGAATGAAGTAGCCTACTCGACACGCGCACATTTCCACGCGCCGACATTCATCCGTTCTTGCTGCATTGGCAGTGTTTGTGACAGCTTTAAGAAGTACAGTGAGCTCCGACGTTCACTGAACGGTGCAGGCTACATTTGTTGTGTGCAGATATATAAGATGAGGTTAACATGCTTTCGTGATCAGCTCAGTGGAAAAGAACGTGCACAAATAACCGTGCTCTTCTTCCATCACACATCCTGCAATTCTCTTGGTTAGCTACCCATTATAGCCTTACAAGGAACGAAGAGAAGATTTACTATATGTATAAAGCTGCAATGATTAATAAACATTTTAAATTGATATTTTCATTATGAATAGGTTTTCATTTAATTGTATTTATTTGTAATGCCAGAAATATGACACATTGCTCAAATAATGACTCCTTGTTTTTACTCCCACAACCAGAATTAAGACCATTATTTTGAAAAAGCCAAGCTCATGTGTTTTTACATAAGAATCAGTGTGGATATGCATGTTAAGATTAATTTGTGGCATATTTTTTTAATGGGATAATTTTCATATTGTTTTGCAAACCTTTGTTTACTGTGCTGTAGTTTATTTATTTATTTATTTATTTATTTTTAATTCAAGCTTCATACTGTAAAATGAATTAAATATTATAACATCATAATAACATAAAATAACACATAATTGGGCATAATTACAGTTACAGAATCACAGTGACCTAGTCCAGTGTTTCCCAGCCAGGGGTGTGTGTGTAGCCCAGAGAGATTTAGCCTTTTTTTTTTTCTTTGCTAAACCTGTAAACCCAACATTCAAGGCTATAGATTAAATACATGCATTTGATTGTCTCTTACGCACTGTAATTTAAATAACAACACTTTTTAATAATATTAGTAATAATCATAAATGATATCCAGTGTAATATCAGCTAAAAATAACTTATTCTATGTTGCATTTGGTATGGATATCAGGGTGTTTAAACGTTATTTGGGCTGTGGAGGTCAATAAAACACAAAAGGTTGGGAAACACTGACCTAGTCCACCCACAGTGTGTTTGTGTGGACCAGTTTGGGCTTGCCGAGATCTGTATTACATTGTGTCAAGAGAGTAAGAGGAGTAAGGAAGGTCTTGGCTGTGGGAAACTTGACTGTGGGAAAGTTTCTGGAGGTTTTATAATAATCATCACCATAGAGCCCAGCTGGGGACCGCTGATGAGTATCCTCAGAGCACCGTCAAAATTTCACACTTGGCTTACATTTTTCTGCTCCCTCTCTGCTGCATGTGGACAGAGGGCTAACTTGTTAAAAGTTGTGCAATTATCAGTCTTGCTTTAGGAAACTCTGCATGAAAGCTAAATTAAGAAGGTATTTTCTTGTGCATTAATTAGTGAAGGGCTTCGCATAAATTAAGACTAGGTATACAGTCATACCCAAGGGAATCATATAAGAAATAGAGTGGCATTTCTGAGGTTTTTCAAACATCTGTTCAAATGGAGCATTTTTTTAAAGTAAATTGCAGAGCATCATGAAAAATGCCCTAAATTCTCCCACCATCTTTGCACGCTCTGTTTAATTTGTCAAGGACACTTATCTTGCTGCGCTTCCAAATGAAAAAAGATCAGACAGGAATTTTCTTATTCTCCAGACTTGTAAGAGGAGGAAATGTAAATTGGATGGAGGGGAAATAATTTAAGCACGTTTGCTCGCAGACATTGTTAGTCCAAAAGATCATAAAAGATCACACAAGGTGCTCTCGCCAGGGAGAAACGGCTGACGGTGCATTTTCCTATAAAAAAAGCCAACTTGTCTTTCCCGTGAAACATAATCCGGTCAAAAATAAAGGTCGCCCTGTCAGTCTTCATCAGAGAGAACACAAGAGGCAAAACAGAGCTCTTCCTCCAACAATGTGGTGCCTTCAGGGAGATCAGCTACTGTTGAGCCGACAGGAGGGTTTTTATCAGTCTGTAGACAAAAGGAATCAGCACATTGTGTTTGTGGTGTGTGTGTGTGTGTGTGTGTGTGTGGGTGTGTGTGTTTCATACTATAGCCTGTGTTAGTGACTCTGTTTTGCTTCAGGATTTTATACTGACCCACAGTACTAAAATAATTTATTGTAGGAAAGTAAATCCTTAATTGTATACTTTTTAAATTACAACAAACTGTGTACTGTCCTAGTATTATTCAAAAGTATTATGAATAAACCTGTATAAAAAAAATCTAACAAACAAACAAACAAACACTGATCAGAGGCAAAGCTTGTGACGTCAATAAAAAGGATACAGGAATGCTATTTCCCATTTTTAATGTTAATAAGCCTAAATATGTTGCTATCCTAACCACACAAGATTATATGGTTGCATTTTCTAAATGCCATTGAGCATTTTTTCCCATCTTTTGTCTTAGTATTTCAGTTTTTGTATTTAGTATGTCACAACCAGTGCACACTCTAAACCAGTGTACAGAAATCGCGACGTGATCTCATGAGAATACGTGTGTATTTTTACGTTAAATGTGGTTCTACCACACATACATTTACTTACGTTTTCATGCACATAAAAACGTACAACTTAGACGTATTTATAGCAGTAAAACGTACAAATACTTACGTGTTAGCACCTAAAAAGACTACACTTTGAAACCTTAAAATGAATACAATTTATGTAACGTTAATTGTTTAACCATTTTGTGATTTTCTCCTATCCAATGACTGACCATACAACCATAGATACACAAAAGCACAGCATAAAATTACAAATCACATCCATTTTATTTGTTTTCTGTACTCCATATCTTTAGAATCCAGATGTTTGCAAGGAACATATCCAAATTCAGCCCTTAATCAATCGATCTTCATTCTCAGCAACAGCGTCCGTCACGGTCAAAGCCCGCGCTCGTTATGATTTGAAATTTGAAAATAGCGCCAGTGCGCCACCACGTTACGACATGGTTTACGGCACTGATATCGAACGCTCATTGGTTCTCACCTATTTCGTCACAGATTGCGACATGTCGTGTTTCAGTTGATAGACATTTGAAATCATTACTGCGCCAGTGCGCCTTCACGGAGAGAAGACAGATACATAATTTCACGGATTAATAAATTAAATTCTGCTCTGTACGCTATAAAAACTATTACATCCAGAGAGGACAGCGACTGGAACTCATTATCATTTGAACTACTTTTGGTACCACTTTTGATATTTTCGCAAAACATAAATGATTAACGTTACATTTGTTTGTCTGTTATTTGTTTATTTATAACAGTAACGTTATGTAGTTTTAAGAAATGGTTATGGGTAGGTTTAGGGGTAGGTGTAGGTGTAGGATTAACGTTAGTGGCTCAAAATAACGTTTTAATGTTATATTTTTACTAAAATTGTGTTTTATTATGTTTTATTCTTTTAACATTCTGTATAAAATGGGTAGGTTTAGTACGTATTTGAGGTTGTTTTTACGTAAATTTAGATACGTATGGAACCTGTTATTACGTCCAGATAATACGTAAACGACACTTTAAATACGTAAAGGCACATACGTATTGGACAGTTTTAATTTACGTCTAAATATGTACGTTTTGATTGTGAGATCAGGCTGGAAATCAACACAACCCTGCAGTAAAGTATTTTTTCTTGTTTGTTCCCATCTCTTCGGAAAGGAGTGATATAATGGGTTGGCTGTTTTTGCTGTGTGTGTGAGAGAAAGAGGCAGGGGATTTTTTTTGTGGTTGGAGTTTGTGGTGGGCTTGTTTCAGAGATTTTTGGCACTGCTGTGAGCGTGCTTAGTTGTTCACTGGAAGGGATGGGTTTTGGGGTGCAGTGAAACTCAAAAGCTTTCTAATGTGGTTCTCAAAGCCCCGCCCCCCCCCCCCCCCCCAGACCCCAGAGACGTGATTTTACTGTCATCATTTGGATTTTTGCAATTAGGATGAAGCTAGCTTTTCGGTGTTCTCGACTTTTTTTGTTGAGGGGAACTGAATTTAATTGCATTTTTTAAGTTTACGTTTTTTAAGTCACTGTATACAGTTTAAACAGTTAAAAAGAAAAGAGAAATGAGTTGATTTTTGCCCTTCTACTTGGAAGCTATAAACTCAAATGATGCATGTAAAAGAAAGGACTCTGCTGTCATATTGGTCTTTTGATGCTAACCAATGACTTTTCAGGATGTAAAGTACAAGAACCAAAAGAATCAAGCAATGAAGAATTTCAGAGAAAAATGGAAGATTTTAACAGATTAATGTCTGAGAGCTGAGTTGTTTGGAGCGCAGCAAGCACTCGGAAGCAGAACGTGATTAAATCTGTTTTTGTTGTTTCATTTCACTCGACACCGGCCACATTGCAATTTCACGATAATATTAGTACGTGTTTTTTTTTTTAATAGACTGTATTTTTAGACAGTTTACACATATATATGTATAGCCGTATTTGAGTTTGATGAATGGAGAGGCGTGAAACGGTGTAACAGAGATGAGGGAAAGGCAAACAGTGTAAGTCAACAGCAGCTGGCTTTCCATAATCCAAGAGCATGCTCGATTTGATGACAAATGTGGTCTTTTCTTATCTCACACTGCTATATATGTCTTCTCCATAAGTGTCAAATGCAAATGGAGAAGGAGAGGCGAGGCAGAGAACATGAGAAAGTGTGACACGGACCTTTGGGGTGGGGGACGTCTCCTATCAAACCGCATCATATCTCAGAAATGTGCCCTTTTGCTTCAGTTAAGCACATGTAGACTAATGTTTATGGGGTGGACTTGGGGCTTTACGTGGGTCCGTAGCCTTTTGAAACTGCTGTTGTGCCATTTAATTATTATTATTATTTCTTTTTTTTTGCAAACAGTATTGCTAATATAATACTACTGTAAATGTCTTACAGGAATTTCAGTATTGAAGGGTTTTAAAAATGTGAATGGACTTTATTTTGTCCCTGTCTTTATAGTTCAGGTTAGTCTAGCTAGCAGGTATTGTAGACCATAGATATTGATACCTAGATATGATATACTTGCTTAGTGGACCAATATGGTGGATGTCTTATAGGGCTGCATGATTAAAAGATTTACTGGAGATTTACTGCTGATCACAGAACCGTGCTTCACTGAAAGATATGCATAACAATCACAGCTTCTGTCGATTCGTGATTTGATTCCATTTGGATTCATCGTGCAGCCCTAATGGCTTACGTATATTGCATACAGGAACAGTTGCTAATGAGGAATTCTATGTTGTAGTACAATCTTTGTTGTAGGCCCCTTTGGTCCCGTCCTGGTCTTCAGCACCTGCTCCCTCCTGCAAGCAGCAATAGCGACGCCCTTCAGAAAAGATGCGGTCAGCAGGAGGAACCAAAGATCAGCTCTGTCACCAGAGAGACTAATCGTGTTCTTCCCCGAGGTGCTGTCAGTGGCTAGAGAAAGCTGGAGTACTGTTGACCTTGAGAGCAGATGCATTTAATGTGCAGACACTGCTTCTCAGCACATTGTGAGCACTAGAGTCTATGAATGCCTTGGGTGAATGCCCCTCCCTGAAGAGATAAGAGTGCATTTCCCAAGGTGTTTTTGGCTTGACTCGCAGTCTGTGAGATCTAAGTAAGATCTGTCCGCTTTAATGATGAACCATCTGCTTGAATACTCAATAGACTCAAGCACTTTGCCTCGTACCACAATAGTAATGCAACAAAAGGGGTAATTTTTTCTTCCAACTGTTATTACTCCATAGGGTTTGTTTGATGGTGACGGAGGACATAAACATGAAAAATTTGCTGTGGAGCTCCGCTTGCTCTCAGCCCATCTGTGGTTCATCACCCAGAATATTTAAGGTTGTTTGGGGATGCTCTTCATTCTCCAGTGATCAATAACCCTCTAACTGTTTAATTGGCCATCAATCAACGACAGCGTAGAGTTAAACACGGAGGTGCTCAATCCCTGCCTTTTATGCAAGTCCTCTGGGTCCTTTTGTAGCCTTTAAGTTTGTCTAAGTTGCATCCAGAATATTGTTATTGTATGCGCCGCACAGCAGCAGCGGCAGCACACGAGACTTCCAGAGGGCTTTCACAAGGGAGCGTTGTCTTGACTACTACTGTGATGTAGATTGAACACTCTGCCAGCCCATAATACAAGCGAGGGCGGAGCTTTCTTTTGAACCACATAACTGGTCCAGCATCAAAGCAATGACAGTACATCATATTGATATTTGCCCACTTCAAGGCTAATTAAACCCTCAAGTTCAGCCTGTCTCTTTTCTGTATGGCTGATTTGGATGAGTTTTGTTGAGTTTAATGTACTCGGCTGACCCTTGTGTTCTGTGAGTTTGAAGTGCAAAATTATCTGCTGTTCTTGGCTAACCTTAATTTAAAAACCTGCTTTCTTATAATCATGAAGGCAAACAACATGGCTTTCAGTTATTAGAATACTGGGTATCAAAGCAAAGCTCTTTGGTCACTAAGAGACATTGATATTGGATGGGATTGAGGTTTCTTTGTGAACTTTGTTTATATTGCATTTGGAAAGTATAGCGGTTGACCATAAAATAATTTACATAAATAAGCATCTCTATTCCTATTGCTCAAGGTTAGAGATTTGAAAATCAAAACAGTATAAAAATACTACTTCAAGGTGCATGAATGATAAGTGGCTTTTAAAAGGAATTTTTTAATGTCTGGTGAATTATATTTGTGACTTAAATCTATAATAAAGCAATATATAATGACAGTACTTGTGATAGTACTGTTGTTATGGTAACCTCCTCCTCTTTCGTAAATCATAAAGAGGGTGAGGTTTTTTAACTTAAGTAACCAATTACTCAAGTACCCTAGCAACTGCATATACAGTAGCAACACTCATGTGTCTCGATTGCATAGCAGCACACATGGCATTTTATAATATTTTCTTAAGAAAAAAATATATGTTGTGTATGAAAGATTTCCATGTGGCATATTTAACACATACTGTAAACTGTATGTTGGCGTGCATGTTTTAGCATTTCCATGTGAGTCTATGAGCATGTCTTAAGTCAATACAAAGTACCTCAGGCAGGCTGGAGGTGGTAAGCTCTCTAATGGCAAGGATATTTGAGGGCGGCTTGGCTCAGACACGGCCAAAACGTGTCCTCTTGAAGTGATGATGCTGACAGGGAAGGAGACCTATTGACCTTTGCTCATTACGTTCATATTCCATGTGGTTGTGCCTAAGGCTGGCAATTCAACTGAGTCAACACTGGCCGTAGATCATCCCTCACTCAGCAGTCAACAGGGAATGCATCGGCCAGCTCAAAACATCTGCTCACCCTTTTCAGAGACACGAAAGATGTTTAAAATCTGAATATTTCATTTTACACTTTGCCAGCTTCTGAAGCCTCATTCTGTATTGAAGTATTAACGTTTTGTGATTTTAAAATGATAGAAATTCTTAAGAAATGGCCTTTCTGGAGTTATTGTTTGCAGTAAATGATTGTAATTTGGTTAAATTACGGACAAATAAAATGGAATCTAAACGCTTCTTACAAAGTGCCTTTTGTGCCAGTTCCAGATACTGTGTAAAAATGCAATGTCGCATAAAATTAAAGTTTGTTGTTGTCATGACAATCAGTGCCACCTTGTTTCCTGTCAGATCACTTGGATGTTTGCCAGAATCAACAAGCAGTAGCCAAAACTAATAGTCTCATGGCTCTGTTTGTTTTGAGAAAATATCTGGCAGTAGGGGAAAGAATATTTTTAATGATGTACAGTAATGCAGTGTTTATTACAGAAACAATTTTAATAGGAAAAATATAAAAAATCAGTATCGCAGAGGGTGATTAGTCACAAATGTGACAATGTGATATGAAGTGTTCACTGAACATTAGTTTAATTTAGTTTTTATTTTTGTATTTAGTTTCATGCTTACATTTATATTTAAGAATACAGAATACATTTGCTTTCTTATAACAAATACAGTATTTTAGTGATATCTACATGTTGTGCATGGTGCAATAGTCCATTTTTAAAGCAGGTTTAATTTATTACATTTTACCAGTAGAACAATAACAGTTGTAACCGGTATTTTGGCAGAAGCTACCATGGTAAATTTTCGTGAGGTTAGATGTCAGCATCACACTAGCATTTGTAATAACAGTATATTCATTTGGAAGACTCGGGGTTGGCAAAAGTAGCACGTTTACCACTTCCTTGGCAACCATTTTTATTAGCAGCATCTAGCTTGTGAAAAGTGTGTGGGTAAAACATTTAATTTTCCTAGTTTTACTTTTTTTTTATTATTATTATTTAACGGAGAATAAAATGATGCCAGCCCTTTGTGTTAAGCTCAGGATGCATGTGAAATATGGTCTTAGCAGACAAGATTTTAGATTTTGAGATGGAAAAGCAACATTTCTTGGCAAGGACGCTAAGAAATAGATTCAAGACTTCATGCTTTGTATAATTAATCATGACAGTATTGCTCATTCTGGGCCTTTGCACAGCCTATGGATTTTAATGAATACTGTGCTGTACATGTGTCATTTGCTTTTTCTTATAAGCCTATACTGTTTTTTTTAATCCATGAGAGCGCAGGATTTCAGTACATTTGAAAGACCTTTAAAGGTGGTCCTCTAGTTGCTTTCTCTTTGTTTATAGTAACCCAGGGGGCTCATTAGTCATACAGGCGTTCTTTAGAGACCTGACTGTTCGTGCCTCAGTGAAATGGCATACAGAGACAGTCGGTCTATGTGTTTACTGTAAACGTGTGTGTGTGTGGTCTAAAATGACTTTGATCATATTATTTCAGCCATAAAACATGTTTTCTGGTTCATTTACAAAAAATGATGAGCTCGTGTTAGCGTTTGGCTCTCATCCATGTTGAATGAGCTGTAGTGAAGGACGTTTGCGGTGTCTTTTAGCACTGAGAGGATACAAGCAACATCATTTGTTTGATTCGAAAACCTGCTAAGGATAACGTTGAGATATTCTTACAAATTCAGCTCTTGAGAGTGGTTAAATGCAATTTGAGTGCTGCTGCCTTTCCTGGCTTTTCCTAAACAAAGCCAAACATATCGGATTAATTTTCAGCGTGAATCACACACATTTTCAGAAATGGCCTGCCGAGATGCTGCGTGTTCAGCGGGAGTCTCTAGGGGCAAAAGGATTTGAGAGCTGGATCATAGAAATTAACAAGGCCTTCTGTTAATTTCTGCTCTCGCTGTGGAAGCGAACCTCTTCTAAGCTTTATGTGAGGTGTTTGTAACACAAGAATATGATGTCACCGCAATAAAAGGCTCTACGGTGCCAAATGTTTCATTATGTCACATCATGTCCTTAGAGGACATTGTGCCATCTTCCTTCTCAAGTGATTGTCATACATCTTTAGCACATTTTAAATTAGAATATTTAAATGCAATGCAGAAATGGAGTGTTAATAATGATTAATGCATACTGGAGAAAGTGAGAGAGTTTGCCAATGTAAAGTGTAAAATGTTAAAGGAATATTCCTGCTTATTTACAACTTAATGTTTATTTTAATCGTTTATTCGTGCCGCTGTCAGCTCGCCTGCAAGGCTTTCAGCAAATGCATTATGATGAAATTATTGCTCTGGGAATTGACACCATGCCACAAATGCTTTCTTTAGACATTAAGTTGTAGTTAACCCCGAATATTCCCTTCAGCTTCAGTCATGGTCTATACACAATAAGTTTCTTTGGGTTTAAAAAAGACCTTTCTTTGAGTTTAGTCTGTGAAGCTATTTTCAACTAACCTCAGCAAGGTCAATGTTTTTTTGAAGATATTTTCAAGTGTGAAAGTCATAGTTTGCATTCAGTTTTCTTTTTTTTTCTTCACTGAAATGTTGAGTAAAAACAACATTACTAACATTCCAAACTTGTATGACTTTCTCTTTCTTTTGTTGAACACAAAATGGGAGTTCTGACGTTTCATAGTGACCCCCAAAAAATAAGAAACAAGTCACCATAAAAGCACTTTCAAGTACTTCATATGTCTTCACTTTTGTGTCAAGAAGGGGCTGAAGTTGAAGTTATTTACTCAAAATCTTACACTTGACTAAAGATTATAAAAACAAATAAATAAAAAAAGGCTATCAACGATTTCTGTAACATCACTCTAAAATTGATTTTTTTTGTGGATTTTTCTCCGACTTTGACATGAAAATCACAGTTACTGCCGTTGTGCTACAGTCAAGAGTTATTAAGAGTTACAATAAAATGATGAAGCAGTTTTTAGATTCTATTCTTTTTTGGGGTCTCTTTTGTGTCAGGAATAGACGGAAAAGTTATTACCCTCATTTGACGTCATTGATGTACCTTGCTTCTGAAATAACTCAACAGTATGACTATCTTGAATGGATAATGATATTTCAGAGCTGCGGGAAAAAAAGAAAGATTTTGTGAATAACTGAAATTCACACAGTTGTCATATGGTTTCAGAAGACATACCACAAAATATACCACAAGATGTAATATGGACTACTGTTTTAAAAATGTATTTGTCCCTTGTTTGACTAGTCATGACTATTATGATCCAGTGCGTTTCTCAAAGTAAATCTTGTAGGCCAAAATAAAATAGAAAATACTTTCTCTTATTGTGTTCTATAAAAAAAAAAGTTTACAGGTTTAGAACAACATGTGGGTGAATTATATCAGGATGTTTAATTTTGGTTGAGCTGTTTCTTTAAATGGGTTTAAAATTATCTGTAGAGTCCACCACGATCCAAGTAGGCAGACTCCCTGCCTGTAGATCGTGGTTTGCTGCTATTTTACAAACAATTCCATTTTCAGCCCAGACTTTCACAGCTCAGAAAGATTCCTTTCTTGCTTTACTCAATGAAGCGCCTTCATTGAGAGCTCTATGAATCATCTCCTTTCTTCTTTCCCTGACTCACTGTGGTTACTCAAGACTTCACCATGCTGGGAAGAGTAGAGGTGTCCTGGCATTGTCTCAGTCTCAGTCTCAGTGCTCGGGCCACCTAATTGCCCAGCCGAGAGCTGGTAAGCATGCGGCTTTACCCGATGAATCATTACAATAAATCTTGCACTGTTAGAAACATATGTTTCTCCAAACAGTCAAATGCTCGGGATAGGAGGTGTTTTGATGCCAAATCAGGTTATGTATAGCTCAGGTGATAACAATTTCAGCCTCTCGTTCATGAATTAACCCAGAGTATAAAGCGCTTTGAGATTCACTGGTGCTTCACAAATGTACTCTATTATTGCTGTTTGGCTGAGGTAGACATCGGGTGAAAAGCCTTTATTCAGTCTTTTTCAGAGATTGTGTTAAGGTTTTTAATGTGGTTTAAGTGTAACATTTTCTAAAGAAGGCTTGGCTGCTTTTTATTTAGTCAAGCCTTCTCAGTGTACACTCTTTCCGAAACAATATAAGGAGGATAGTTTACTCGTACTGGTCAGTGTGGCAGCTGTAGAATGAAAGTCTTGTCTTCTAGTTGAAATGGCTTTTTTAAAATAGAAAATAGAAAAAAGATAAATGCAATAGTTTTTTGTTGTTGTTATTTAAGCTAAAGAAGCTAAATGTATGACACATTTGATGTTAGATTTGTTTGCAGGTTTGACACTGTCCTAAACTCCATTGCCATTGGTTTAGATTAGCAAAGACTGGTGTTCTGATTGGCTAGCATTTAAGTGCCGCAGTCAGATTCTTATATTTGGTTGATGCTGTCTCTCACATTTTATTTTCATAGCAGTTTTTAATTATAATGTTCTATAATAATTATACATTTTTATATACATTCTGCTCATCAAAGAATACTGAAGATAGATCATTTTTGTAGTCTGTGAACCTGTAACTTATTTAATGTTGTTTAAGTCTTTTTTATTTAATGTATTTTTTTTTATCAATCGTTTTGAGACTGAATATTTACCCAGTAGGCTCTTATAATATTTTATAGACTCATAATGCTGTCATTATGGGTTTTCGCCTCATTAAAAACAGCAACAATTTATATTTATATGGAAAATCTAAATTACATTTCTGAGAGGTGTGGTATGACTGATTCAGATTTGCTTCAGGAGTTTTGTTGTTGTTTGGCTAAACACCACACTGCCAGCAATGATAAATGACATTCGTGATTAATTCTGCTTTTTTCCCCTTCCTCTCTTTTTGGGCCACTTCGTATCCTCAACAACTCTCCTACTTGGATTTACTAGAAAGTAGCTAAAGATTTGTCTCAGCCAAACGTGAGAGATTTGTTCTGGGTTTAAAGGATAAGGAATTAAAAATTGGACGCTGAAACAAGCAGGAATGAAATGCAAACCCTGTCATTTTTATAAATGGTTTACGATTCCCTATAGGCCTCTCTCTTACCTACTGTACAAGCTTCGGTCTTAGTCTAACAAGCACATCTTACCTTTCAGATTCTATTAGGTTAATCAATGCCATACATTAGCTGTCCTTATGCATTAGACGAGACAGTGTCTCATAGACAGGAAGAGAGATGTAGGATAGTTGGCTTTATATTTCCTTTCTTGAGTCATTTTGTGCTTTTATCAATGACCGGTTGTTGTTTTTTTTGTGTGATGAAAGCAGTTGCCTACAAAACATATCAGTTTTTTTAATGAAAGGTATACAGCTTCACTTGGAGGAAAATTACATGTTATTTATTTATTTATTTATTATTAATTTCAGAACAGTTTTTTTTTTAATTTCAGAAGATTTTCCTGTATCCATTATTTGGCTGCAAAAGTAGTAAATAAATAACACCATTTCTAAGATTTAAGACCATATCAGGGCCAGCTCTTTAAATGTGTGAGATGGCATCGATATAAACATCTGATTGTCTTCAGTTCTGGTATCTCTTGCCTGGTAGTTTTATCTAGACGCCAAAATACTGAGTTTTATGATTGGAATTGGAATTGGAATTTAAGACTCTGATTTTTGGTGTTTCTTAGTTATACTTACATGGTTCATGGATGGGATCAGACGATAGCGCATTTGGTTGTATAATGTGGTGCTGTGTGTTTATCATATTGATATGACATTGTATTTTCATGGTACTGAATCTTAAACAGAAGCAGAACTCTGTAGGAATTTCCAGGAAACATCGGTCTGTCCAATTTTTACAAATTTTATTATTTTGTTTATTTGATTCTTATCTCAGATTCCAATAAGAGTTTCAAACTCTCTGCTCCATTTCACACAATGTTGCAATTCATTTCGCAGAACTTAGATTTTCCTGAAAAATTAGCACAGAAATGTCTGCAGATTGCATCTGTGCCTACTCATAACAAATCTGCAGTTATCTTGTCACGGAGTTGAAGATCTTCAAATACGATCTAATTAAAACCAATGATCTGCTTTAATGTGTGTCTTTTTAAGAAAGAATTAGATTATACCTTTTCCTCTAAAGTTAAACAGTGATTTTAATGTTGAGCAATGTAATATGATCATTTGATTATGCAGTAAGTAAGTGAATGTTCCTGGAAACGTCTAATCCTCTACTATACAGACAACCGCTTTTGGCAGAAAGCACTCGAGAATCACTTGAGACTCGGGATCGCTTGATACGGAGAAATCCTTTTTTAAGATGGCAAAAGAATAGTATAGCGTTGTTCTGCCATTCACATGTCATTCCTGTCTGCTTGGTTGAACAAAAACCAGTCATATTCCAGTCCATTTCCTCCCATGTTTCCCTCCAGATCTCAGGACAGCAGGAGTCAACGCAAGTCTTTCCCCCTAAAGAGCGACTAAAACATGTCTATGGTGCAATATCCCTCAAATGCTGAGATATGCCATTTTTTCCTCACCTTAGAATTTTTCATTCTTGCAGATCACTCCGTGAGAAGGTGTTATTTGACAAAACATTAATCAACTCGGAGGTGTTTGATATATGCTGAGTCTTTGCTATCACCTCTTTCCAGGCCTTGTAGAAGCCGTCTTATCATATTAGCCAGCCACTAGACAAAATTGCCTATGTGTTCTTTTCACATGGCATTAATTTTCCTTACAAAGGCTGTGTGCGGAAATAAATATATAAAAAGAATCCTGTCAATACAGAGAAAGGGCACACGTCTCTAATTTTGCCTGAATTCCCTCACTGTGTTGAACAAGTGAAGCTAACATTAGGCAAACTACGGGTCGTCTGGACCACCCCCTCCTTCACTCGTCTTGTGTCCTCGACTCTCGGTCACACAATTAGCTGTCCTGTTTGAAAAAGCTAGAACAAAGGTGATCCCTGCGATCCAGAGTCGAAGGCAGTGACATGTGAGAAGGCTGGTGACACTCTTATGGCTGTAGGCTGCTCTCTTGACCAGAGAAGACGCTGGCTGTCAGTACACATCACTGTCTGGCATGGCACTAATGGCATTTCCTAATAGTGTTGGGTGGAACAAAGTGTAGATTTATGGGGGTGAAATCACAAAGATCCTCTCTATTAGAGCATCCGCCTTTTGTTTGTGCTAGCACACAAAGGTGTGGCCTCAGACATGGAGACGAGACGGGGACAGAGAGAGCGGAAGAGAGAGATACAGACAGGAAATAAGGAGTATGGGCTCAACCTCTAATTTTCTGTGGCAGTTTGCCCACAAGCTGAATGTCTCGAAAAGCACAAGCACAGGGATGCAGGTGCAGCCAAGCCAATATAACATGGGTGTGGAAAACAAAGCATTAGTGCTATTTTTGTTAAAGGACTTTTTTAGTGTTTTCTCTAAGCGGGACTTTAGAGGTGAAGTGTGCAAGTTCTGCAGCCATAGCAGCCATTTCCCCTTATTTTGAATTGTTCAGAAACCTCTTTAACCACTGGTTGAAACAATTATTAAATAAACAGCAATTCTATTTGGTGTCACTAGTGGGGCTGACACTATTGCTTTTCTGTTAATAGCAACATGAAATTACATATGCAATGCATTAATTACATTAATTTGTAGCCATATGTGATACAAGCAGACTGTTCTTGTACAATAAGTAAAAAAAATGTTCTACTGTCTTTGTGAAAATAAAAATACAATAATACATGCAGTTATATATTATTTTTAAAAATATTATATATATTTTGTATGTGTGTGTGTATGTATGTATATGTGTATATATATACAGTACAGACCAAAAGTTTGGACACACCTTCTCATTCAAAGAGTTTTCTTTATTTTCATGACTATAAAAAATTGTAGATTCACACTGATGGCATCAAAACTATGAATTAACACATGTGGAATTATATATGGAACTATATACATAAAAAAAGTGTGAAACAACTGAAAATATGTCATATTCTAGGTTCTTCAAAGTAGCCACCTTTTGCTTTGATTACTGCTTTGCACACTGTTGGCATTCTCTTGATGAGCTTCAAGAGGTATTCACCTGAAATGGTCTTCCAACAGTCTTGAAGGAGTTCCCCGAGAGATGCTTAGCACTTGTCGGCCCTTTTGCCTTCTGTCTGTGGTCCAGCTCACCCCTAAACCATCTCGATTGGGTTAAGGTCCGGTGACTGTGGAGGCCAGGTCATCTGGCGCAGCACCCCATCACTCTCCTTCTTGGTCAAATAGCCCTTGATGCCTTCAGTGTGACTCTACAATTTTCATAGTCATGAAAATAAAGAAAACTCTTTGAATGAGAAGGTGTGTCCAAACTTTTGGTCTGTATTGTGTATATATATATATATATATATATATATATATATATATATATGTATATATATATATATATATATATATATATATATATATATATATATATATATATATATATATATATATATGTGACCATGTATATAAAAATATTCAATTTAATTTAAATAAATTTTAATTGAAGCAAAATGTTGATTCAGTAAGAGCGTGATTAAAGATAAATATAATTGTCTCTGTTTTATATTAATTTAGTGTTTTTTGTTCTTAGTTCATCATGTCATTCCAAACTTGTATGAATTTCTATTTTTCTGTGGAACATAAAATAAGATAATTTGAGAAATTCAAGAATTCAATTCATCAAAGTTGTCCTAAAACCTAAAACCAAAATGCCTTCTTGTCGTAAGACTACTTTGATTAACTTTTTTTTGATCTACTTCAAATATTGACTGCTTTATTTCGTTATTTTACGTCCAGATGCTTTATTCATATAACATTTTTATTTACATTTTCACATTAATATTTTCAGGGTTAATTTACTGACATTCACAGCAGGTCTGTGAGCGAGCCAAACATACTGTGGCTTTATGTCGATGCGCACTTGATTATTAGACTACAATCTGTGGTCAGTATGAATATTATATGTCATGTATTGAGTAATGAGACATTCAACATTCATTGACGACTGAATTTCAAATCCATAATGGTTTCACACATTGAACATTTAATGCCTGTGTAGTGGACAATCATGTGGTGGTTGCTCTCCACTCTTTTAATGATACTCTTTATGTTGATCCACAATAGATGTCACACTCAGTGCTAATTGGATGAAAAGATGAGCTCATTTGCTCAACAATTTTCTGTTCTTGCACATTAATGGATCAGTGTATTAGTCTGTTACAACTGGGATAATGAATCGTAATGGTTGGATAAATGGTCTAGTGTGAGCACATGTGGTCCATTACATTCCAGTACACATTTGTATCACATGGTATGATCTGGTACAATTGACTCATACTTTTTTTTCTCTCACTTTTTGTCCATCTCAAAATAGATAAAAAAAAGAAAAACAAAAAGAAACTCAGTTCTGTTATGGAAAAAAACAATTCAGCAATTCTTCTTCCTCTGTTTATAAGGGTGATTGGAGAGAATCCAGAGAAATGGCATAATGTTTGTTGCTAATTGGCATCCGAATAATGAATGCATAAAAAAGAAGTCTTGCAAAAGTAATGAATCAACTTGTCTCATTTGTTTCTTTCTCTCGTCTCTGCATGACAACGAGAGCTCTGAATATCATCACATTAATGCAGGTTTGTAAATGAGTTATAAACGAACCCCATTTGCATTATCTGCTCGTCATTTGATTTCAGTATCTGAAAACGTCTGTAATCTCCATTTATGCATGAGTTGCTAACGTGAAGGTGATGCCTAAGAGGACTTCCACACTTCTGTTAATTTAAAGGACTAGTTCACCCAGCAATAAAGTTTAACCATTATGTATCCACAGTCATGATGTTTTGAATGTATTTTTTCACATGGAACAAAAAATAGAACTTTATCAAGAATCAGTTCATATTGGCTTCAAGAAGGATGAAAAACATTATGAAAGATTTTCATAGATTTTCAAAGACAACATGATTTCTTATTACTTGAATAGTTCACACAAATTTTTTTAATTCTGTCATTAATTACCTTCATGTTTTTCCAAACCTGTGAGAAGTTTATTCATCTTTGAAACACAAATTAAAATATTTTTGATGAAATCTGATGATGCAAAACCGCAATGGAACTACCATATTCAAGGCACAGAAATATAGTAAGGACATCATTAAAATAGTCCATGTGACGTCAGTGTTTCAACCTTAATTTTACGGAGCTACGAGAGATCTTTTTGTGTGCAAATAAAAAAAATGTAATAACTTTATTCAACAATTTCTTCTCTTCTGTGTCAGTCTCTGCCACTCATTCAGGAGAGTACCGTGATGCATGAGTTGCATAAGGATTCAGCTTGTTTTCTTTTTTCTTTTTTTCTTACAACATGAGGACAAGTAAATAATGCTGATAAATATGGGATGAACAAAAAAAAAATGATTGTCCTCATTAAATTAAATCAAACAAAGTTACTGATGTTACAGTAGATGTATGATAAAAAAACACAAGAATTTAATCATCCTAAGTTTATGCAAGCATATGGCTGTGACTGCTAGCAACTCTTTAGTCATGAAAGTACATATTAAGATGATAGAATCTATTTGTACCCATCAACATCAAAGATATATACGGATGTTATCAATCTCATAAAAACGCCTGATGTCAGCTGGTTTCATATTTGAAATCTGCTCTCAGTTCTCATAACCGATTTACACTGTAAGTAGATGCTAAGATTATTCACGTATTTTGAATGAATGCAGCTGCCAACTTTTTTGTGCCGTTTTTACAGTTCATGCGAAAGCTTTGCATCACTTCGTAGTTAAAGTGCAGAGCGAGTCGGGCATGAGCGCTCTAGATAAGAAATTCCAATTCCAGACATCTCCATATCTTGTTTAATCCCGAGAACTCTAGAAACATAAAGGAGGTTCAGAAGTAAGGAATTCTGTATGGAAAGAAAGAAAGCTTAACAGTGGCCTACACTTCAAACTGGCTTTGCTGAAGCGACGTGGGATCTGCCATTTAGATGTGTGTTGAGATTGTCAAGCGTTGAACGGTAGCACATAAGCTTTGCATTGTGAGCACTTTTCTGGGTTTCTACGCTTATAGCTTTTGCCACTCGTGTCACATCCCATCCAAGTCACGATGACAAAGTGTGTTGCCTTTGTTCTGCTGGGATGATCGAGGCATGGAATTACCACCTTACATCTACAAACCCGAATATTTGCCCATTTGCTGGCTGTCTGATGCATATTGGACATAAAACTTGTTTGCAAAAAATTAAATTTCCAGGGCAGCTTTTTTCAACAAATTCACCTGCAAACAAGGTTGTATCCATCCATCCATCTATCTATCTATCTATCTATCTATCTATCTACAACCCGAATTCCGGAAAAGTTGGGACGTTTTTTACATTTTAATAAAATGAAAACTAAAAGACTTTCAAATCACATGAGCCAATATTTTATTCACAATAGAACATAGATAACATAGCAAATGTTTAAACCGAGAAAGTTTACAATTTTATGCACAAAATGAGCTCATTTCAATTTTGATTTCTGCTACAGGTCTCAAAATAGTTGGGACGGGGCATGTTTACCATGGTGTAGCATCTCCTTTTCTTTTCAAAACAGTTTGAAGACGTCTGGGCATTGAGGCTATGAGTTGCTAGAGTTTTGCTGTTGGAATTTGGTCCCATTCTTGCCTTATATAGATTTCCAGCTGCTGAAGAGTTTGTGGTTGTCTTTGACGTATTTTTCGTTTAATGATGCGCCAAATGTTCTCTATAGGTGAAAGATCTGGACTGCAGGCAGGCCAGGTTAGCACCCGGACTCTTCTACGACGAAGCCATGCTGTTGTTATAGCTGCAGTATGTGGTTTTGCATTGTCCTGCTGAAATAAACAAGGCCTTCCCTGAAATAGACGTTGTTTGGAGGGAAGCATATGTTGCTCTAAAACCTTTATATACCTTTCAGCATTCACAGAGCCTTCCAAAACATGCAAGCTGCCCATACCGTATGCACTTATGCACCCCCATACCATCAGAGATGCTGGCTTTTGAACTGAACGCTGATAACATGCTGGAAGGTCTCCCTCCTCTTTAGCCCGGAGGACACGGCGTCCGTGATTTCCAACAAGAATGTCAAATTTGGACTCGTCTGACCATAAAACACTATTCCACTTTGAAATAGTCCATTTTAAATGAGCCTTGGCCCACAGGACACGACGGCGCTTCTGGACCATGTTCACATATGGCTTCCTTTTTGCATGATAGAGCTTTAGTTGGCATCTGCTGATGGCACGGCGGATTGTGTTTACCGACAGTGGTTTCTGAAATTATTCCTGGGCCCATTTAGTAATGTCATTGACACAATCATGCCGATGAGTGATGCAGTGTCGTCTGAGAGCCCGAAGACCACGGGCATCCAATAAAGGTCTCCGGCCTTGTCCCTTACGCACAGAGATTTCTCCAGTTTCTCTGAATCTTTTGATGATGTTATGCACTGTAGATGATGAGATTTGCAAAGCCTTTGCAATTTGACATTGAGGAACATTGTTTTTAAAGTTTTCCACAATTTTTTTACGCAGTCTTTCACAGATTGGAGAGCCTCTGCCCATCTTTACTTCTGAGAGACTCTGCTTCTCTAAGACAAAGCTTTTATAGCTAATCATGTCACAGACCTGATATCAATAAACTTAATTAATCACTAGATGTTCTCCCAGCTGAATCTTTTCAAAACTGCTTGCTTTTTTAGCCATTTGTTGCCCCCGTGCCAATTTTTTGAGACCTGTAGCAGGCATTAAATTTTAAATGAGCTAATTAAGTGGATAAAAGTGTAACATTTCTCAGTTTAAACATTTTCTACGTTATCTATGTTCCATTGTGAATAAAATGTTGGCTCATGTGATTTGAAATTCCTTTAGTTTTCATTTTATTAAAATTTAAAAAACGTCCCAACTTTTCCGGAATTCGGGTTGTATCTATCTATCTATCTATCTATCTATCTATCTATCTATCTATCATGCCATTCTGTTTTTGTGCTTTATCTATTTCAGATAGCAAAACAAAAACAGTGGTCAGTCATTTTTACATGCTGATTTAAATGGGCGGTTTCTTGGCGAGAAAAACCTCAGTGTGGACCATGTTTTTTTTTTTGAGTCAAAGGTCTGGCTTCGTGAGGCTACACATGTGCCATTTCATCCAAATCCTACTGGTTTATGTTTAATATCCAAGTAATACCCTCAATAGCTGGAACATATCGTGTTATTTCAGCCCAGTGTGGTCCTGCTGTGCTCGTGTGTCTATATCAGCATCTGGGCTGTCTTTGATGGCTGGTGTTTCAGCATGTTTCTGAAGTGTTATTCACATTCTCCTCCTTGTGCCTTTGTGGCCCATCTGTCTGTGTATGTGAATCTCGTTTTTCACATTTTCATTGTTTGTGAACATACTGCGAGGGGAATTATGCTGTCTGTGCTTTTGGTCATGTATTCCCGGGTTGCATCAATGTGCTCTTGTGTGGTATTTTAAGAATTATGTTCAACTCAAATTATGCTATTTTACCATATCAAACAGAGACATAAGAAATGCAGTTCTTGAGTTATATGGTACTTTGGAGACCAAAAGCGGATTGATTTTATACCCCTGTTAACTCTGTGTTAGTTTTGAACTCATACAGTATATGCTAGTGTATTCCTAAATGGTTACAGAATTATTTTACTGATCATTGTGAACTTTATATAGTCAATATTGAACTAAATTCAAAATGTTTAGTGTTGATAATATTAATAATGTTTCTTGAATATCAAATTAGCATATAAGAATGATTTCTGCATAATCGTGATTATCATCATTATTATTTCTTCCTTTTTTAAAAGGAAAGAAAGGACTTTTGATATTTTATTGACCGTAGATGGAGGTGTGGTGGAACAGTGAAGTTTTGTCTTATATAGTTATTAATAAAAACAGTAATGCTATAAATCTGAATGTCATCAAATGTTTAAGTATATAAATAAGTATTTATTTATGAATTTTTATACCTCCGATATGATTTTTGATCATGTTAAATACCCCTAATTCCCCATGTCTGTACACTAAGACAGAAGTAACAATTTAAACACAATCGTTGTTAATCGTAGAGCTTGGCAACTGTCATTTTGCTGCTGGAAATGCAGGCTGATAAGATGAGGCTGAGCGCTAGTAATAATGGAATAGCATTGCAGGAACTCTTGACCCCATGATAGAGGCCAGATGGACTGATATACTAACCCCCTCTCCATCTCTCATTACTCTGTCCGATCACAGGGTTTCAGACACTCTCCCACTGCTTGCTATCTCACTATCTTTAATTTAAAAATGCAGCAGGACTGCTAGAGAGGGAGATAAATATCAGGACCGGCCGTCTGTCTTGTCTCAACATACATGTCTTGTTGAATGCCCTTTTATTTTTAACCTCTGGGCTTTAAATCAGCTCCAGCTCCTCTGCTGTTCCCATCTGATTGACTTCTGCTCATCATAGAGATGAAGAGACGAGCTAAGAGAGACATTATGGTGGGTTTGCAGATTCATTTAGCTCTGGAGCACAGTCTTGGGGCTCCTCTACACATCCCAAATACTGTGAAAAAAATATAACCGGATCAGCACAAGATGCTTCAAGAATCTGTTTTCAGGGCTTGGATGAACTTCTTTATGAGGCTACTCAACTTTTAATATTTTGGCATTAGGGTGAAGGGGTTAGTCTTTTGGAAATTATTTCAAGGCGAAGTGTTTCATTTCTAACCAGAATTGATGGAATGACTGCTTTCTTGTAATTTTTCTGATTTCTATCTAAATGGCGAAACTAGTTCTTTCTGCATATTATTGTACCCTTAAATAAAAAATGGTTATAATTTTTGTCATTACTCACCCTCGTGTTGTTTTAAACTTGTGACTGTCATTCCTATTTTGATATTTATTTATTTATTTATTTTTGGTCTATACAATGAAAGTTAGTTGTTTGGACTCCAATGACACAAATATTACAAGTCCTTTTTGGCTGAACTATGTAATATTTTTAACAACAACAAAAAAGGTCAGGTAAAACTAGTAAACAATGAAAATGTATAAATTATTGTTAATTGTTAGTTATTTATTAAGTGTATATATTTTTTTAATTAGCTTTAATTTATCGTCATACATTATCTTTTGTTTTTCGTTTAGTTTTATTTTTACGTTTTTCTAAGATCACTTTATGTCAGTGATGATTGACTGGAAATTATTAGGGAGAGAGATGGGAATGAGATCAGGATGCATAACAGACCTGACTCAATATATGCACATGCACTGACTGCTGATATATTCTGAGTTCACATCAAGTCAAGTTTATTTCCTGAAAGTAAGCAACTTTTTCACATCAATTTGTTTTCAGGGTACAAAAAACAGAATTTTGTATAATATTGTTCTATTCATGAATATATGATCACAAAAATAAGCAACAAACACAAGAATTCTGCCCTACATTTTGAAACAAAGGGCTTTGTGGAAGTGCATGAATTAATTAAAACCATAATAAATCTTACAATATAAACCGCTCTTGGCCATTCTCTGAAAAAAAACTAAAAAATAAAAAGTTGATCCGACACTGAACAGGGAAGATCTAATGTGACCAGCAGAATTGTTTAGTAACGCCCTGAAGGTCAAACCTTTTGTTGAGCTGTAAAACCGCATCTGTTTGCATTCAATATTGCCACTTGTCATTGTTGACCGTCAGTAAAGCTATTTCTAGGCAATGCAACACAATTTTCCTCTCTAACAGCCTGGAGCGTGGAGGCAGAGTGCAATTTATGTAAGCAGAATCGACGGGAATCAATAGGATTTTCATCAGTGTTATGTTTTCATACTTCACAAGAGGCCCAGGCTGCCGTGAGGATAAATGATGCGCTATCAGTTCCATTGCGCTCCTCTCTTTCTACACCCCCCCCCCGCCCTCATCCATCCTTTCACTTTGTGCTCTAACGACAAGATGAGTTTCATCACCGGAAAATAATCCACTTTACCGCTTTTTTCCATGTCGACTGCTGTCCAGTTTGTTAAAGAACATTTTAGAGGATTCTTTTGTCTTTTGTTGGGCTTCGTTGCATGTTATAGCTAGTGGTTTAGAAACTGCTGCTCAGATTTATAGTCTGTTTATTATCTATGTATATCTGTATCTGTATATTTTCCACTAAAGCTTCAGTTTCAGAAAGATAGGCTTATTTTTTTGGTATATTAAGAGTGTGTCTTAGTGAGTAGAATGCTCTAATGTGAATTGCTTCAAGACAGATATATTTCTGAATCAGCTAGCAACTAGTCAACTAATCTATTTTAAACAAGTCCCTAAAAAGAGTATTTGTGTAGTAATGTTCATTCCCATACAATAATAATACTAATAATAAAAATAAAAAAACGTGAAAAAGCAAAAATGTCACAGAATCACTTACAATAGAAGGAAGCCAGTTTTTTTTTATTTAATCACAGAATTGTGACGCTTATAATTGTATAAAACATTTCACTTTTCAGCTAAAATTAACTAATTTATTATTGTAAAGTTGTTTAATAATTTTTACATTTATATTTTAGGGTTCGTGACCTTGCATCGTCATACTTTTGTATTTTTATTTATTTATACATTTTTTAACACTAAAACTGTCAACACACATTTACATCTCGTGGCTATACTTTTGATACTTTTCTAAAGTATTTTGGCCCATTCAGTTTTATTTTATGTGACTCTTTCAGATTTTACATTATTATGCAGATGCTAACAATACATTTTATCTTGTACTATGCTAAAAAATAAAATTTTCATTAAAAATCTAAAACTTACTAACCTCTGTCAATCAATGGTTCTTGTTTCTCAGAGCAATGATTATGTTTTATGTAAAGTTTTCAAAAGTTTCTTGAATAACAGATATACAGTGCGATGTATGTGTGTGACAAGGCCAGTGCATTAAAACCGTTCAGTGTAATTACCGTTCTATATTAATGCACACGTGCCCACACACACACACACACAAGCACACAGATCTGAGATCGCGCTGTGCAAAAATTAACATTCAGAAGCTTATAAACTTATTAGCGCTGCCACGTGACTTTTATTAATCAATCATGAATCGCTTCATTAAATTTCTCCGTAATGAGGGAGGTACAGTAAAATCGCTGTTTTTTTAAGTAACTAAACTCAGCTTCATTGTTTGTAGAGAGAGAAACAGACACAGACAGTTTACACAACTATCTTTCTCTCTCCCTATTTCTTGCTGTCTCTCTCTCTCTCTCTCTCTCTCTCTCTCTCTCTCTCTCAGAATGGCCATAATTGAGAGAAAAAAATTGTAGTAGTTTGCATCACTGGTGCATATGCTTAGATAGCTGTGGGTCCTTTAACATTTCTATTATAAAACGTATTGTTAAAAGTTGACTAATATTCAATGATTTGCATCTTCCTCTTACCTCGCTCTATTTAACATTAAACTGTTGCTTCGCACTCTGATTCTGTGAACAGTAAACCCCGCCTTCTTTGATTTGATTGGCCATCTCAGTCTCAGTTTGACATTGAGGAGCGCTATTGGACCGCTGAGGTTTTGATCAAAAGTGCCTAGTATGTGCAGCAGTCGCACACATATCCGTAGACTAGTGCAAGTTAATTCTATAAAACTATGCAGTTTTCCCTAATGCTCGCCCGCCAGCGATTATCCCTCTGCGTGCCACTGTTGGCATGCGTGCTGTAGTAGGTCGACCCCTGCCATAGAAACATTCATCAATAATAAGCTGCGTGTATTGAATAAATATCCTTCATACTCTTATTTTCACTTGAGTCACTTTTTAAGACCTTGAAAAGAAAAAAAATGTAAAGATATATTTCCTTCAAATGCAGGTTTTTTATGATCTAAAGTGTCTTCATGGCACTGTAGAGTGCTTGTATTGGATCTATCTTTCTTCAACGACAATTAAACCCAGGAGAAAAAAGAGCTAGTCTCGATAGTCTAGTGTGCTTTTGATGTACTCGCATGCAGGGAATTGCAGTAAACTAACCGTATCCCTCCCAATGTGACTGGAGAGAAATGCACATAATGTGGTCTGTCATTTTAACTGGCTGATATAATTGGCGGCAGCAGCTCTGTTAGCAATGCATCATAATCATCTTATTTTAGCTCATCCATTGCGCTTCATGCCAGAACCTCATTGTCCTCTGGAAATAACCTGATGCATCTGGTCTGACCAAGAAAACCATCCATTCCTATTTCAGAAATGTCCACGCTCTTTTAAATGAGAAACATGATGGATAATTGTTGAAAGCCATGTCTGTTGCATGCAAGGATGTGGCAGGAATTATTTTGGTATGCCTGGACTGACTTATGATGCTTTATTTATTTTATATGAAGTACTGTAGGAGCGGTGATTCCCAGGCAGGGATGAGAGTACCAAGGGGGTACTTGGGAAGATTTTGATTTCTAAACCTGGAAGTCTTTACTTCTCATTAAAATATGAACAAATGACAGTGTATACACCTGTGGGTGATATTTCATACCCGCTGAGCATCTATGGTATTTAAATTCTACCATACAAAGAGTATAAATGACTTTCCTTTGTTAATGTCCCATCTGGATTTCATCTCTAAATAAATTTACTGTTGCAGAAGGTATTTATCAGAAAAAGTTTTTCAATGATTGCCACAACAGTGCTAAAACTTGTGATACACTCATAAACTCAGGTGTCTTATTTAAGAAATAGTTAAAAATGAAAATTTGTAGTGACAGGGTGCCTTCAGAATGAGAGTCCAAACAGCTAATAAAAACATCTAATTTACAATAATTTACAGGTAACCAACATGAATGCAGTCCATCAGTTAATGTTTTGTGAAGCGAAAAGCTGTGCATTTGTAATAAATCTTTCAAGGCATTTTAACTTAAAAACATCTCTGCTTCTCTTTTTTTTTTTTACATGACATTCAATATAATACTGTACAAGTTAAAAGAAACACATTTTTTTGTTGTAGATGGGGTACCATTAGGGTAACACTGCTGTAGAGTTCCCTCAAATAATATTTGGTGCTGATAAGCCCAACTTACCTCCTGTTTTATTGCTTTCAGCAGTTATTTGCGGTCCTTCACAAAGATGATTTATTTCCTCTGTAGAGGAGGTAAATGGCAATGGGGGTGGACCTCCACCTGCTCAGATCAGAGGCATTACTCATATTTTCATTATCTTTTATTTCCTTTTTCTTTCTGCCGGGGTCTTGTCTTATCGATTATTTTTATTTTATTTCATTTTCTTCTTTAAAAAAAAAAAAAAACATTTTCCCCATGCAGTCCTTTCAAAAATCTACTCGTGCATCTACAACAACCTGGCACTAATTTTATTCCAATAATAATTTCTTTTCATGACGCATTATTCAGTGCAATGGCAATTGATAATGAGCATTTGAAGTATTTACATAATTTACATTAAATAATTTCCTTAGTCAGTCTTGTTTTCCAGGAAAAACATCCTTAAAACAACATGCATTCACTTGAAAATCACAAACATCATGAAATGGGTTACGAACAATGCAATTAATTCTAAATTTATTCCCTGCAGCAAGTATTTATCTCATGCCTCTCAAGTATGTTAATCTATTTTTGTCCATATTTAAACGAGCATCATTTGGAAAATCTCATTTCAAACGTATCCTCTCCTGCTAACCGAGTGTCTGCTTACCAGCAGTCGCCCACGGTTGATGGTCATGTTCCTGTTTGGCAAATATAATGTCATTTGGATTGGTGAGCCATCTCAGTGGTGAGTGAGGAACATCAACCTCTGGCTGTGAGTACCACCAGAGTTATCTGCCACCGAGACATGGAGCGGACAGATAAAACAGTCCTGAAGGGGAAATGATTCTGCTCCTAATCAGATTTATGTACGCAGCCCACAGAGAGAGACTGATGTCTTATCTGACTCAGAAGATTTCAATTCTCTATGCTACAACACAGATAAACAATCAGCCTTCTGTCTGGAAAGCATTTCTTTAATTGTCTGGGTGTGTGTGTGTGTTTCGAAGTGCTTGTTTTGTCTGAGCTTCTCTTTATTGTGTGTTCTATGTGCATTAGGGCTTGGCGATGTGAAGCATTTCTCTATTTTTCTTTCTTTTCATGTTGTTCAGTATCTCTTTACATATTTTGAATCTAATTGGCTCCAATGGCTGTTTGGCTGAAATAATGTTGAATGTAAGAGCAAAAACAGAGTAAACATCTAGTTAAAAATTAACCAAAGCATGTTTTGTACCACTTGAACACAAGAAAAACGGAAACATTTTTATTTACTTTTACTAATGATACCTTAACATTTACCTACATACTGTACACATTTATTAAAACATCTCAGTAAATGAAAAGTGTCATGCCGAGCACGGTTTTTTTTAGTGCACCTCATAAATAATTGAATTTGCATTCATTCATTTACGCTAGAGATTAAATCATAAACACTTTGTTAGCAGTTCTTTGATTATGAATCATGAGACAAATCCTGCAAAGTCATCATGCAATATGCATATGCACAAGCATTACAGGTGTTTCCATGTGTATGGACATTTGCATGACACTTGGCCTGAAATGCATCTGTAATAACTGCAAACAACTAGGTTAGAAATACTCCCTGTCTGTTTCCTAAGCCTTTCGTGGAAATTTTGCATGGTTATTAAATTCCAAACATCTGCTTCTGCCTCCCTTGACTAACGTCTGAAGACGAGAGCTCAAATGGAGATCAAACTAAAGCTTGTATTTCCCTCCATGTTTACCATATTCCAATCAGCGCATGAAGTACCAGCCACCATTTTGAACGAGATTCAGTTGAATGCTCACATTTAACCTTGAAATGCCCCCCCCCTCTAAAGCTCACACTTACAGACCACTATCAGACTGATTATACGGCAGCCTTCCATCAAGACTGATTGGATGACTTGACTGAGATATCTTTAAGTGACTGCATTAAACAAATTAAAAGAAAAAGAGAGAGAGAGAGAGAGAGAGAGCGAGATGGGGGAGAGTGAAGGATTTTCTCATTTTACCACTCACTTTAAATGGCCAATTAATCAAAGACCCGAGTATAAAATGACCACAAGATAATGGTAAACAAATCACGACAGTTAGAGAGAAGTGCAGACTGCGGTTTTGGCCTCTAGCTGCTATTCTGATTTATTTTTTTACAGGACAGTGCCAATAATGGAGCACTTCATTTGTAAACATTAGCATTCATTGGAGCACACTGTGAAATCTTTATGTTTTCTGTTTTTTTTCACACATACTGATTGGTTATGAATAAATTGACAAACACATTCTGTAACAAAAGTAACTTCCTTTAGGTCTCACAAGCACACTGAGAGCGAGATTAGTTGGCATGTGCTGTGGAAATGCATATGCGGAAACACACAAACGTTTAAAATTACTGTAGTTTAATAAAGAGTTGAACTTGTTTTTTTATATAACATTGTTATAATCCTTCCTGGTGTTTATGGATCATCTTGCATATTTACTGTATTCATTCTCACCATTGCAAAAACAAAAAAGGGTGCTTGACTTGTTTCTTTTTCCTTTTTTTTTTTGCAATTCTTTTTTTTTTTATTAAATTAGCTGAAAATGTCTTACCTTCAAGGCATCCAAGATATGCATGAGTTTGTTTTTTCATCTGAACACATTCAGAGAAATTTAGTATAACATCACTTACTTGGTCACCAGGGGATCTTCTGTAGTGAATGAGTGCTGTCAGTTTCTATCCATAATTAAGATGGCACCCATTCACTACAGATGGGCCATTGGGGAGCAAACAATGTAATTCTAAATTTTTCCAAATCTTTTCTAATAAGGAATGATATCACTATATCATGAAAACAGAATAATTTTCTTTAATTTTGTTAATAATTTTGTTACTTGTTTATACACTTATTTTATTACTCATTTTTTTTTAGTAAATACAATGTTAGTCTCTAGCACCTACTGTGTAAAAGTACACTCTTTGAAAATCTGTAATCAGAAAGGTATAAGATGCTAGTGTGGAAAACTGTCAGGGGAAGAAAACAGTGATGTGTAACTGTCAAATGCAACTACTGTTTCTAACAAATCATGCCAACCCTCTTTTCTTACTCTCTTCCTTTCCATCTCTGTCTCTATAAATACAAAGAGCATTTTGACAGGCAGTTCACATTTTTTTTATGGAAATAAAAAGCTTCTCTTAGTACTTTTTACCTCGGCTCTTACAGAATCAAGGCTGTGCCGGTTTAAAGTAATATGGAGTGCACGACATATTGAAGAGATCTAAATGTCTTAAATCTGCCATCACAGACAAAAACTTGTCATCTTATCTTCTAAGACGTCTAACTTGCATCTTACCACAGGGTTGTAACCATCCCCTTTCTCAAATGAAGCCTGCAATGAAATAAAGCCTTCTAATTATACATGAACGCAGGTTAAGAGCTTGCAAAAAATATTTAACGTGTGGCATTTTTATGCAGATAATGATGTGGTGGATTTTAGGATTGTCAGATCTGTGTGGGAGATATTAATTGCCTTTAGTGAGCTCTGAGGCTTTTGGTTCCTCTGGCAATAATATAAAATTTATGAGGGAGACTTGTGCTGATCTTCCACTCTGAGCACCATTTCTTTGTTAGTCTCTACACGTTTAGCATATTCAACACCTTTTTTCACTGCTCTACCCCCTGCTTACCCACCCATCGTCATACCTCGGTGCTGTTTCCTGTGTGAATGGCTCTCACATTTCATCTTGGCTACGTAATGACGCCCGGCTTCAGATTTTTTCTCAGAAATGAATAAAGCTAGAACGGTTATTTCTTTTTCACAATGCAAATTGATTCACACATTTTGAATAGTCACTAATGAGTGAACATTGTAATCATTAATGATTGAGAACTGGTCCTCCTCCTACTTCAAATTATGTTCAGATGTTTCTTTTTTTTTTTACCAAACACTCTTCAGCCCTTATCTTGGTCACGCTTAAGGACAAAGTGTGTAATTTTTTTTTGTGCTGTTGAAATATTCTTTCTTATCCCAGTTTAATGTGCTTAGACCAAATGTTCAAAGCTTGACTTTTACTGAAGAATCTGTGGTGCTTCTAATAGATTTCTTTAGAAAATTCAGCAGTTTTTAATTAAATTGAGAATGCTTTTCAAATCCAGTTGTTTCTTAAACCTAAACATGATTTGAAGTTGCAAACAGGATGCATATTTGCAATTTCAATTTAAATGCACGGAATCTGAAATGAATCGAAATGCATACTTAAACCTTGTTTAAAAGTGTTGAAAAGTTAAAAAAACTTGAAGTTTGAAAGTTTATAAGCTGGATGGATATATGGATGGAAATATTTTCTACCCAGATCTTTTATTCTGAATTTTGCATAACCCTTGTACGGTATTTGAGTAGTCTGACATGTCAACTTCGTGTGAGATTCACATGCAAGCCTGTTGAGTTGCCTCAGGGTAAAAAATACATATGTAATTGTGAGTTAAAATCTAAAATAAGAAAAAAAAAAGTCACAGTTGTTAAAAAATGCAGTTACTCTGAGACCGAAACAGGCTTCTGTACTTTCAAAAGCTCTAAATTTAAGTATTAAACATGTTGGGGAGATAGGATATTTTAAAACTAGTTTATTTTGACTGGCAAAATGTATATGGAGAGTGAGATTGTCTATATATATATATATATTTATTTATATATATATATATATATATGTATATATATATAGGGATCAGAGTGGAGCAAGTTACTCTGAAAATGTAATCAAATTACTGATTACTGATTACTCCTAGGTAATCACATCACTGTTCTGATTTCAGAATTAATTTAAAAAGTAATAAGTTACATTACTAGTTACATTACTTTTTTTCTCTATGAAATCCCAGCATACATGCTTCCGATAAATATTTGATATTAAAGCATCAACATTCACAGAACACTGTTATTTTTAACTAAAGCAAGCGGCTTCTGCGTGCATGGTTTGGCAGGATGTTCATTGCAATCTCACAAATCTATGTTATAACACAATAAATACATGCATAATTAAATTGATTTGTTTTAGATATTTCATGTTTAGATATTTCTGTTTTAGTCCCATGAATCATTTTACTCTACCGAATCCAGCACACATACGAGTCTCTGCACACTGCACTCTGTTGCGTCGGGTCTCGCGGGAGAAAGTCTCAAATCCACTGGCACTTGACTTTACAGTGTGTGTGCTACATCCTTTTTTCAATCTCTAGATTATAAAACACTGCATTCTGTCAGCAATGTAACACGAGACCTCGGCTTGTAACCATACTCTGATTACGATTTTGAAAATTATAATGCGTTAGATTACTCTGTTACTAAAAAAGTTAACAAATTACAGTAACACATTACTAAGTAATGCATTACTGCCCAACACTGCTAGGGATTAGAATATCTTGGCAGTTGGGCTTCTTTGACCCATGGGTAGTCACTTAGCATCCACTGAAAAGATAGCAGATAGCAATATGTAGCAAAATGTACTTATTTTTGTCATTCCATCTGGTGCAGCCCTTTGCTGGAAAAAAATAATAACATAAAATAAAAATGCACACTTCGCCTAAAAGCTATACAGTCCCACATTTACCTTCACAGCAAATCTTGTTGAAATTCAGGAATGTCTGAATGAGTCAATAGAGTTACAGTACTTAGGACAAAATGTGTTTGTGTTGAGCATCTGTTCTGGCTAAGCTGTTTTTGTGCTTTTCCCTGTTGTTACTTTTCAGTGTCGGCTGTATGCAAATCCAGTGAGTGGATAAAAGCTCAGCCCTAAAGTAAAAACTCAACATTTATTCAGACTAACAAATGACTGAGGTAATCTGTCAGCCTATGTACCGGATGTCATATTTCTCTCACTGTCTCTTGCATAATGCAAATATAGGAAAGCAACCCGTACCGTTGCCAGATGTTAATACAACTACAGTTTGAATGTAGACCCTTCAGATATTAAAAGTAGTTGTAAGAACAATAGAGAGAAAGAGAAAGGAGCATTTTGCCTACTTTTATGATTACATAAGATACTCTCTAGATGGTGTATATTTCCTGTGGAGCACGAACCGAATCGCAGATAGATTAGATTTAGAGCCAGTGGGAGTGATAAATCTCTTTCCTAAGCTTTCTGTTCAGAGACGCCCTCTTTTTCTCACATCCCTGCACCTCGTTAACGTGGTATGGCCTCTTTTTGAGGCTTTGTTTGTACATGCTTTTGCTCTGTGTAATTGCGCTCAACAGGTAGCAAATGCATCGTCGTAAATCAGTGCTTTCCTAACGCAGTCAGGTCAGGATGGAGCTCGACCTCTCAGCTTTAGCGGAGACAAACATTTACCCAGGTTCTCCAACCGAACTGCTCACCTGTCGGACAGCTAGGGCTCCCGGATCGCGGATCCTTGCTGGTGCTGCACCCCAGGCTACTGGAATGAATTCAAGAATATGGAGCTTAATGTTATAATTGCTCCGGAGATATCCTGATGAATATTCTTCTTAGGTCGCTTCATTTACTTACAGGAGACCAGTGGGATCTGTTGCTGTCATACTTTGGTTTTGACCAATGGATGTTCAGCCAACACTTATTGAAATATTGTGTGAAACCTTGTAAATTTGAGTTAAATAATATTTTAAGACAAAATTCAACATGAACTTGGCATTTAGTTAGAACAACAGGAAAAATTGTGACAATTCTGACTTTTTTCTCAGAATTGCAAGGTTTTTGAATTGTGTATTGACATGGCACTGGCCATAAAACTGTATAGTGCTATATAGTTCTAGGTTTATATATATATGAACTGTATATAATTTAATTTAATTGATTAATATATTTGTCCATATGAAAATTATATTTTTGATTTTTATGAAATTGTTTTTCACCTGCATATTTGCATATCGCAGATCATTGCCTCAGGCATAATGCAAAGTTTAATAATTTGATTATCTATTTTTACAATTCAACTCAAGCCATGTATTATGTTGACATTAGGCCATTTTCCTGCCCATTGTTTCGCTAAACCAAACGTTTCCAGCTTGTCGAGTGTTGATTTTGTACCTTGCATAGAGGTGTTCTGCCTGCTTTCTACTAGCATTCATGACTCGTTAAAGAACTGGCAGCATATTTGCTTTGTTAGGGAGAACAATATGCATTATCATCATGGTGTAAAGCAATCTTGCTAAAAAAATCTTGTAGAACAATATTTCACGCCCGTCTTTCAGCTCTTGACGGCTCACACTTTATTTATGAAGTGATATTCTTATACTGACCCAACAAAGAATGAGTGTTACAGCTTTCAATCAAAGAAGCGAAGTGAGATTAACCTTTTCTAAGAAGCGAGAGAGAAATGAACCGCTAACTAATGATGTAAGATACTTAATTACGGCTCAAACTATCCACCGGAGAGTTGCATTTGACACTTTAATTAATCTAGCAACTTGTACTCGTCATTTTCCTCTGATGAATAATAGGCAGTGATGGCTGTTGTATTTAATCATATTGAACATTGGCAGGGGTAATTGGTAACTGCAAACACTGTAATATGGAGGATTCAACATGGGAATTGGGGTCACGCAACGTGCAGTCCTCCATGTGGCGAGGAGGGATAGGCAAGCTGACACGTCATGTGGTGTGACGTGCTATTCTCGATCTGAAACTACTTTAAAGAGCATTTTTCCAATTCTTCAATTATTATGCATGCAGATTTTATTACTACTTATTTATTAAAAGTCTGCAAGGAATAGTTATACAGAATATATATATATATATATATATATATATATATATATATATATATATATATATATATATATATATATATATATAAGATTTGTTACACAGCAGGACCATTTAAAATTAACAGTTGTGGCAAAAAAAAGATTTTTAAATTAAATGAATTAGTGAAAATGAGAAAACCTAATTCATATATTTATAAATGTACATACACTGTGAGATCATTGGTGAAAATGCCTTTGGGAAGTGAAGACAGGTTGATTGATCCTGAGGCATTAGGTTAGGCGGTCACCTTATCTGTGACCCGGCTGTGACTCGCTGCACCTGGACCTGAAGGACACCTGGTGCATGCACAGACAACCAAACACACAAGTAAGCTGTGGTGAACGGCACAATGTGTGCTTCATCATGTTGCTAGCAGGGGTTCTGTTGTCGCTCCCCTCCTCTTGGCCACCTGCTGCTGTAGTGAGTGGGGGTGTGGGATGACGATCAGTGGACTATGACGGCAATGACTTTGGGGTACACAGATCCTTTATCATCTCCATAATCATCGGTACCACAATTAGCATGGGCTTAAATAGTCTGTTTAATGGCTATGAAATGAAATGCACTGTCATCAGCTTATTATTGTAGAAATTAACTTTGATAGAGTTTATCTACCTGTTATGATCAGTGACTGTAAATTGAATACAATATTTTATACACAATTATTTGTTTCAGAAAACATTTATCTCTTCTATTACAATATTTACATACATCTCACAGTGTCTGTGTTTAGGTAGTTGACATATAAAATGTAATTTATTTCTCTGTTTGTATATTTTATATATACATTATATGCATCTACAAATACTAAAAACCATCATGGTACCACACATGACACTTAAAATAATGCAATAAACATTACTTTAAGAATGTAAGATATAGCATAAATCTCGAATGTATAAAAAAAGCAGTTATTTAAATAAAAATAAAAAAACATAAAATGTTACACAGGGAAATCTGGAAATGTCATTGTTAATTATAAGCTGATTTGCTCTTTTTCACTTAAAAAAAATATTTACTGTAAAAGTATGTGAAAGTTTTGGGCCATATATTATAGGGGAACTTCTATTATTACAACTCTCTGAAGATTTTATCATGGTAATGGATATGACAGTGTTAGTGTATTTGGTTGTGGCAGAATAGATGTGCATTGCTGCTGAATTGCTGCTGCTCTTAGTTATTGCTGTTGTTGTAGATCATTGCTGCTGCTGCAAAGCAAGTACAGGAATTTGCTACTGCCAATAAATACACTGATACAGGGCTGTGAGTATTTAAGACATAGTTCTGCTGCACAAATAGCATATAACATAACCCATAGCAGATCTATACAGGTGGAGCTGGGGAAGGTGGAGGGTTTCAGGGTGCTGTAAAATGCTCTTGTGAATGCTAACCAGCCATTTAAATGTAAAGCAGCAAGCTCATTGGCTGCTTATGCAACAAGAACCAATTAGCTTGTGTCAAGTAGTTTAACATTGTGAATATCATCAGTTTTGTGTTAATGACTCATCAGCCTGCACCATCCAGAGTTTCATGACAGAACCTATATACCATTTAACTTATTTATCATTTACCATTAGCCAGTAAAAATTATTTTACCAATAAAATTATGAACAACTGAACATTATATTCAGTGTCATTATAATTTTGGCACTTTGGCCAATCAGAATGAAATATTATAACAAATGTATCCATTCAAAAGAAGACACTGTGCAAAACCTAGACTGGACAGCAGACTTTGTGTTCAGTATCAGATGCTGTGCACCATTAGTTGAAGTTCTGTTTCACTGGAGCATTCTTCATTACCATCTGCTAGCAGCAGTGGTGGGACAACATTAACAGCAATGCTATAGGGACGACCTACCAGGAAAAACCTTCAGAGAGAAATTAAACAGAGTTGTTTTATCACTCTAAATTTACTCAAAATACTCCTAGAGTTGTCTTGTAGGGTAAAGCTGCATGCACTTAGACCGTTTGCAGCCAACACCCACTTTTCAATTTGTTTATGATAAATTGGTTGAGATACTTCTCAATATGAAACCGTCTTCTTATGCTAACTCGTGGCTTTTAATTGAGCCAAAATGAGAACAGTTGTCCATTTTTGAAATAACTGTCTGTTTTCCCAATGATAATGTTCTTGGATAAAGGACTGTGGGAAGACAATCTGTTGGGCGTCTGCTGTTCTCAAAATAGAAAATAATTCAGTGATGAGCAGAGGCAGTAATGAATGTGAATGCTGAATGAATGACGTCTGACTGAATCACTGATTTGAAGCGCTAACCTTCAAAACTTTTTTGGCATGCTACACTATATTGACCCTGTTAAAGCATAAAAATTAGGTACTGTATGTTACCAATTAAATGCTAAATCTCCCGATAAACTGGTGTGGGACACTGATTCAGTCCATTTAGCAGATTAATACTGTTTAGATATGTTCTGAGCTACGGTCTCATAGGATAGTTGTTTGGAGTAGCATGAAGCATTAGCAGCAAAAGCATTCATCTGAAATAAGTGCGGTGAGAGGAATTGCCGCCAAACAGACTGACACATGTAAGTCTAAAGCACTGTTGACAGATGGATAGTATAATCCTCTAATTGGCAAGCACTATGTTGTTCAGCATTGAAAATTGGTGGCCATTCAATGTACGAAAATACGATCTAAACATAAGCGCAATGTAACATCCCAAAGCATTTGATAAAATAACATAATTATATATGAAGCATATGCCGCCTCACGTATTTCTTTGATTCAGTGTTTTTTTTTGCTACAAGAATAGAGGTAGAAAATACATGCAATTTTGTGTGATGTTATCCGCTGGAGTTTTTTTCCTCCTTTTGCTTCCCAGGATGGATTTGCCATGTTTTGCAGGTAAATACACTGAAACATTTTGTCCTAGACTTCACAATATTTATTTTTAGAACTTTAATTGGTTTTTGAAGCTTACAGGGATATTTATGCATATGCCACATTGTGTAGTCGCTGTACATGAAAGTTAAGGTCTAATTGTTAGCATACATCTTCTGTGTCTGTGCTTAAATATCAACAGTGTGCTACTCGTACTATTTCTGTAGTGTATAGCTTGCATACTGTGCCTTGTATGAACATTTTCTGTATGCATGGAGTTACTTGCCACCTTGTGAAATGTGCAGAATGCAACAGAGCACTTTAAAATCCCACAATGCAATGCACTTAATTCCTTTTTCTTTGCGAAGAATGAACAACAGGTTTCATATTTTCTTGACTCTTTATATAATTGGACTGTCAAACTTTACCACATTTTGATGAGGGAAACATTTATTGTTGCATAATTTTTACCATTCCACATAGTTCTACACTAGGCATCACGCTCATACTGCTCATACAGGTTAGTGATGCTATTCAGAAGCATGTTCATCATTCCCAGTTTAAGTTGGTGGCTCTCAATCTGTCGTTCCACAGATGGCTGGCGTGGAGGTAAGGATGGGTGCACAGGCCAGGTGGACCCAATCAAGCTGCTAAATCAAATGTAAATGGCGGAGACAGTGCGGGGCAGGGCGACATATCCTGCTTTGTAATGCATTGGCGGAGCGTGTAGTGTGCAGGTGCTCATCAAATGACACCCTTGTGCCGAGGCGACGGGTTGCGACATCTGTATGTTGAACTGAACAATTGAATCAGCCAACGCCAGGGGAGATGGTAGAAAAGGAGCGATAGTTCACAATGTTTCGCTCGGCGAAGTTTAGCCAATTTTCTATGTTTTTTTCTTCTTCTTCGGAACATGGAGATGAAAGGGCTGAACCACATGCAGGAGCTACAAGGTGTTGTGTAATTACCTTTTCCATCAGCATGCGGTCGGAGCGGATTGCTCTTGGAGCTTTGCCAGTACAGTGATGTGAGACACTTCTACATCAACCCTGAAGATGTTTTACCTTTTTTCATCTTCAAGCTTGATTATTTCACCTTGCCTCTGCTCTACACATTCACAAACACATGCTGCATGTGTGTTCACATATATAAGGTATTCAGCACTCCGGCAGGTTGAATTGTCTGTGATTCTTAAGGACTTTTCAAGGATGGATGTTTTCATTGTCATTTGCACTTTCTGTAGAGAAAGTAGTTTTCTCTGAATGTCTTGAAGTGGCAGGAAGGCCACTAATTGCACATTAGGACATGAACCTATTTGTTACATGGATCCTCAGTCCTATTCTTTTTTTTTATTTCCAGTTTTCCTTGACTTTCCACTGAACATTTGACTGAGAAATTACCAGTGCTTGACAGTTGCATTGTTTATCTTTCTGGGTGTTAGAATGATTGTGGCGCTAATATGTACAATTGCTTTGACTGATGGATGAATTTACATTACATCCGAGACAAACAAAAAGCACCCCATTCACTTTAAAACACCCCTATCTCTCTCACTGTTGAAACATGGCACGTCCCACCTCAGTAACACATCAATCCTGGTGACATTTGGACATTTAGTCATTTTTTCCTCTCTCTTTATTATCCTCTTTTTCCACTCAAAGAATAAAAACAAAATTAAACACTGAGCAAAAGATAAATGGTGACAAACACCAGCACAAAACAAAATGCTCTCAATGTTTATTTAAAGAACATTTTCAGATGAAATGTATTTTATTATTCAGAATTTCAGTCTTGTTGTAAAAATGTGTTGATATTGTTACTGTAAAACAAGACAAATTAATGTTTTAGAGTAAGTTTATCAGTTTTTAACTCTTTTCTTTTTTTTTTTCTTAACCCACTTATCCAAACTTTATTTTTATTGTTCTGAATAATGATAAAAGCTTTGTCTTTTAAAAGACTTTGCTTCTCAAGTAAATTTATCTGGTTTTAATGATGTGTATAAATTTGTGCTCGAAAACATATATATATATATATATCTTTGTTTTTTTCAGTTTACCGAAAGAGTACTGCTCTCTGTCTGCATAGATAAGTTGCAAGTCATAAATGCAAATATCTGAATATTTTCAATTATTCATAGAAACGTTTATACCCATGCATGCGGCTTTGCCCTGCTGTTGGGTAAGTACTGTGGGGGCATGTTTCAGAGGCGTTCATGTCGGCTCCCACGCTCTGCTCCTTACTCGAGCACTCCCACTGGCTTCTATTTGTAAACTCTGTTCTCTGGAGCCATGCTCCTAATAAACTGGCCTGATTTGATTTCCTGTAGAAGAAACCACACTCCTCCATGGAGCCTCTCTTCCTCTGCCTTTCTCTCACTTTGCACTAAACCCCCCCCCGCGGGTCCCGGTCCCTCACAGCCTCGGCTCATTATGAATCACTGTTGGCGTGTCAGCACAGTGATGGAGTGTTGGGGCAATACTGCCCCACTCTCAGCAGGAAGGGAGATGTACCTAACAGGTTCTCCTTTAAAGTGCTTCCCTCGTCTCCAACTACAGTGCGGCCAGAGAGATGCAAAGGATTTTCCTCGATGGAAATGGTTGGCTGGGGCTGCAGTCACTTCTGATTTATTTATTTATTTATTTATTTATTTGGAGCAACAAGGTTGAAGTGGTATAGGGATGTGCACAGCTCTTGGTTGTCTATAGATGTTATTATATATTTTTTTAAACATACTGTAAGAACTTTTGTGAATTTTTAAATATAAGGAAGTTAAATGCACAAAAGTGGTGAACTTTGATACTTCAAAATTAGCTCCCAGTGCATTTTCATTGTCCAAATTGAACACCGTAAACAGTCTTTGTATTGACTTACACCTGGACCTTAAAGTGGACTCAAACCTCTACAAAGACACACCAGTGTTTTTTAAAGCCAAACAATCACATAATAATAACAATAAGAAGAAGAAGAAGAAGAAGAAGAAGAAATGTCATTATAATAATTTATGATTTCGTATTTTTAGCAATAATAAATGTCATAATGTATGATTATGTATTTTTTATAATAATTATTATAATCCCTAAAAAGTAATATATTACTATTGCAATGCAGTTGCACTTACTTTGAAAAATGTAAATAAAAATAAATATTAAGTATATTTTAGAGTTTATATTTTTAGTTCCAGTACATACTCCACAGTTAGGAAATTGTCTTAATTTGTCTTTTATTTTGGTGGGAAACAGCCGTTTCTGTGAAAACAAATTTACAAATGTGTCTCAGTACAAATCTAGTGAAATTCTGTAATTATCTGTCCACAAAAAATGTTTGAACTTATGGAAATGTGAAAATAATATGTAACTTGTTCCCAGCTGTGCTACCTAATATTTTTGTGGAACCAAGAAACGTATTTTTTTTAGGATTATTTGATGAATTGAAACACTTATTTAAATTTTTTTCAAGAAAATTTATTCTTTTGACCAATTTAAGTATTTTATTAAGGATAAATAAATAAATAAACACTATATAATTTTAATTACACAACAAATGATTAAAACTATTTAAAGTGCAAATATTACAGTATAACTTGGCACAGTCAGGTATATAAGCTGTAACTTTTACTGCACAAAATGATCAGAGTCCTCTCAGACTTGTGGATTAAATATAATAACAGGAACACGATTCAAAGCAAGTGATTTGAAGTTTTGACAGTAATTATCTTGAAATATCTTTAGATGGTGAATTTGTTTCAAAAGTGTTGCTTTGATGGCTCTAACAGCGATGTTTTGGAGGGGCTGATTTAAAGAGCAACTTCTCAGAGAGAGTTTTAGTGTGCTGACAGTTAAACAGCCCGCCAAAGCACCACACGCTGTCAGCAAGCTAAAACCCTCTCTGAGAAGTGGCATCTCTTAATATATCTTTTTTAAAACCTCAAAGCTGAAAAAAAAAAAAACTAAATAAACTAGTTGACATCATGACTTGTTGACCATCCTGACCCTAGTTTGAAGGCAGAGACGAGAGAGCACACACACGGCAGTCACTCTTTGTTAGATAAAGAACACACGACTCGTGTCCTGAGGTGATAAGTAGCCATCATTGATCTCCATCTACAGAGTGCTCTGAGCCATTTCGGGCTAATTCCTCACAGTTGTTTATTTGGCAGATGCCATATAGTGAGGGTTTCATGCCACCTGCCTTTGGGTGGTGTTGTTGTTGGATTTGGAGGTGAGGTAGAGTGGCAGTCTAAATTTATTTTATTTTTTTGGCAAAGATTGAGCAACATCACCTTGAATCAACTAACGAGCAGAATGGAGCTTGTCTCTTTTACATCTGATCTACACCCGATTTCTTCAACCGCTCTCCTCTAGAGGGTGGAGCAGGTGTAAGCTGCGTAAAATTAGTGCAAACAGATTAGATTTATGAGAAAAGCTATGTCATTTACACTCTTTTAATGTGATAAACGCACTTGGGGGAAATCTAAGGCTTTCTATTATCCCAGGGAGCTGTTTGCATGCAGAGTTTATTAAAAGTATTTTTAATGCAATTTACTCAAGAATATTAAAGGGAAAACTCATTGAGTGAGACATTTGAAAAAAGGCCAACACATCCTGTTTCTTTTGAGCTGTTTGCATAATCTAATGCTAGATGCAATGCTTGATGTTTTGTAAGGCCTCTACTTGAAATATCTTTGTGAGTTGCTATACGGATGAGCATGAATTCATGAGAACAGATCAGAAATGTGCACCAGTATCAATGCACCATCTGATATATTTAGATGAATATTGGGAGTGAAAAGCAAAAAAAGAAAAAAAAAAGAAAAAGAAATGAAGTGCATAAACACTTTTCTTACAGAAACTAAAAGGCTTTACCGCACTGGCTTTCTGTGCTGCAATTGGAACGCAATTATCTGCCTGTTCTAGATGAGAATTCAAGGAGAAATGTCTCGCAATGACATTTGGTTTATTAAAGCAATCTGTATACTAATTTTCTGAGCACTTGACCTTAGAAGTCCTCCATTGTGGGTTGTCAAATATTTGTGTGTTTGTTGCAGGAAAGATGGCAAATACAGTTTGTTTTTGTGTCAGGTGATGAACCACGAATCGTCATTTTTAATGCACTGCGGTTCAACACATTTTCATTTGTGGTGTTCTGGTAAGGTTGGATGTTAGTCGCCAGCTCATGTGAATTTTCAGAAATTAATGCAAACGTTGCTGCTGGCAGAGCAGAGATTCTCAAAGGCGTTTATCCTGACTCTCATCCTCTGTGTTTTTGCGAGTGTTCCCACAGGATTCTGTTTATATAACAAAATAATAAAAAAAAAAATACAACCCTTGATACTACAAGATATGCCTCCGTTATACTGCGGTTCAGCACAGCGCCCCTGTTTCAGTGCCTCTAGACCTGACAAACATCTCTGGAAGCCGGAAGTATTTGGTGCATATGTATGTTTATTCAAAACAGGGTGAGCGTTACATGCATGCACACTTATTTTTCGTGCACTTTTCTTTTCTGTTTGGCAAGAGTGTTTGTTTTTTTCTCAGAATAGCAATGCACATATTTCCTTTCTTTGTAACATTGATTGCCATGAATTCACTGAGGAGAACAGATGGAGTTAGTTACTTTATGTCAGAGAAAAACAATGTGTTGTGTATTCAAGGTACCTAAAGGACTGTTGAATTTTCGAACTAAATCTATTCATTGCGTGGGTTACGTGCTGTCTGTCAACCTCTCTTCGTGGTTTATTAACTGCAGCTTTGCAGAGATGCAGCAATTATTTTTCTTTGTTCAAGTGAAATAAGGTTTTTTGGGGGGAGATTTCATATGTGAAACGGGTATGATTTATGAAGGTAAAGTTTTCAAAGCAGACTGTATGAGTGCACCATTCAATGCAGTATTAATCATCTGCAAACCTTTCTATGCCTTCACATGTGTCTTTTATTAAATATACTTACCTGTCTTTTGAAAGTGTTGTACATACTTGTTCTGTCAAATGAGACCTGTTAAGAACTGAATGCTTGAATATGTTTAGTAATGTAGCTGTAAAGTGTATTCACTTCGGAAGAGCTTTAACCTACTTCTAGCCAGTTACCATTTATATATTCAAAATTAATGTTGAAATCTAAAAATACTGTTCCTCCAAACCAAAATTTGTATATGTTGGCAAGTAGGCTAACTCATCCCACCCATTTGTATTAACAGACTAGTGTTGCCAAGCCCGCGATTTTCCCGTGGATTTGGGCTACTTTAACACTCTGTACATGGGTTGTTTTTCATGTCCACCGGTTGAAGCAACCCCAAAAACATGATTTTTAGCCCCTGCAATATGAATTTCACCATGGGAACCCCACCAAAAAATTTGTATTTTACCCCCCAGAACACGAGGGACCCCCCTCGAAACACCATTGTGCTAGTTTTGAGTAGCAATTGGTGGGTTTTTGTTGTGAAAACCTAGCAACCCTGTAACAGACATAAATGATACCTCAAATCATTCAACGATCATAAAGGTTATATTCTACATGAGTTTGTGTGTGTATATATATATATATATATATATATATATATATATATATATATATATATATATATATATATATATATATTCATCATCAGAGATGCATTAAATTTATCAAAATTGATAGTAAAGATATCTGTAATGTTAAAGATATCAAAAAATCAAATCAAAGATTCACGAAAAAACACATATTAAGCAAAAAAAAAAAAAGTTTTTCAACTTTGATAAATGTAAGAAATGTTTCTTGAGCACCAAATCAGAATATTAAAATGATTTCTGAAGGATCATGTGACACAAAAGACCATAATTATGGCTGCTGAAAATTCAGAAATAAATTACATTTTAAAGTATAAAACAATTAATTTAAATAGTAATAATATTTCACAATAGTCTGTTTTTATATTGTATTTTTTATCAAATAAACGCAGCCTTGGTGCATTAAAAAAAATCTTAATGACACCAAACTTAATCAGTAGTGTTGTAAGGGGCTATTATTTGTAGTTTTTTGGTGGTGTTAGTATAATAGTGCTATATCAGCAGATGTAGGTTAAATCCCAAAACTGGACACATGCTGAAGCCACAATCCTGCTCATTCACCACTGTAGTTATTCAGTCTCACAATGCTGCAGGGAGGACTGTGTCTGTAATTAGTATTGCTGTGGATGAAAAATGGCAGCGTCAGCAAAATGGCTGGAGCACTGCTGCAGTAAAGTGAGTATGGTTATCTGTACTGGAGGAACTTGTCTGTGTAAAAGATTGAAGTGGAGAGCATTCACTGAATTAGATTGAACACACAGAGCTTCAAAACTACATTTTGATGTCTCCTGCTCGGGACTTGTTTGCATCCAGAAAGGATTAATGTAAGAATTTGCTTCTGATTCAATTATTAGTCTTAGTTTATAGACTTTCCCCTGACAACTTAATGCATTACCACATCTAAGCCAAGAGAAATGTTCCTTATTCAGCCTTTAACGACTTAAAGAGCGATTGATAGGAATTTGATTCAGATGCAGGTACAATATGGGCCTTTCTAATGAGCGTTATTGGAATGTGAAGGCTGGGCTGTAGACTTCAGGAGCGGTATAATAGAGCCGGCTGCTGTCGGTAATGAGATGCCTCTCCCAGCTCCCTTAATTGCCTCCCGGCCCCTGGACTGCTCATTAGAGAGAGCCTAATTGGCCATCACTGCCCATGCAGGCACAGGACTAGGTGAGAACACCAGCCGTCCTTCTTCCAGGCGGCAAAAAGAGAATATTTAAAGTCATACATTAATTTATGCTACAGCGCATAATGAATGTCGCGGTGATGCCTTCATGTGTTTGTGTGTTCATTGTCTCAAATGTGCGTTCTTGGTTAACTGTAGCTTGTACACTGATAGCTACACCAAGGTCAAGGATTTGATGCACACACATAGGGTTCTGTATGTTTGGAATGGAATAGTAGCATAATGTTTGTAGCATACACTGAATACTGAATGCTATGCAGTATTAAAAACAGTATGCTAAACAGTATGTGCTTCAAACCTTATTTGTATAATTTCACCAATCTAGTTATTTTGTGTGAAAATGTAAAAAATTTACAGCTCAGTCAGATAATGAGTCCAGAAAATGATTTTAAAATAACAGTGATCATATTTCAGATTCATTTGTCACATTGGAAATGGAAGATCAAGGCAAGCCCATTAGATTAGGTAATATAGTAAATGCGGTGTACTCTGTAGTGCAATACTGCACTACAATATATACAGTTATATACTGTATATTTTGTATATTTTCTGGGTATTCAATGCATATAGAAAATTTGCTGTATATTGTATAATTTTGTAGATCATGATCATGGTCGTAATTATGATTTATGCTTCTCTCGATTTATAAAAAAATAATCATCTCTGATATTTTGCTGGTTTATCCTGGAAAAGTTTTGTTTTCATTTAGCATTTGCGTTATCTTGCATTGATAACAAGCCTTCACAAGCTTTCATACAGCTTGCAGTTGCCAGATGTCAAGAGTTTAAATCTCCCAACCAGAGCTTTTCTCTTTAATGGATAACTTTTCTGTTCAGTGGTTTACTAATTCTACCTAACCTGCACGCAGCCTCGCTACATTAAACAAAAAGCATAGATGAGCTGAAAATACTGGCAAACATGTCAGTTGGAGTTTACTTTCACACAGTCATTTGCACAGATTTGCATTTGCTAAATCTACGAACAAACCATGCAAGTTGACGTTTTCTTGATTTGAGCTTATGCGAAAGTTCAATAATCCTGATGAAATGTTAAAAAAAATCTAAAATGACAATCGTTATTATATTTTTTGACCAAAATAATCATTATTAACAGATTGACTATTGTCGAGATTAAGTTTTCTTGTTGAAGTGGGATTTTTGTGGACCAGAAGTGCAAAATTTAAAGGAGAAGAAAACCAATATAGTCTCTCACTGCAGGAACAGGTAAATAAATACCTATGCATTAATGGTTTGGAATTATGAGGCTTCTACAGCTAGTCAAATATTCTGTAAACTATGCAGACATGAATGCAGGGTTCTTGTGGTTTCAGTAGGCTTCGTGTGTTTCCATTAAATGAACCTCAGTCTTATTTCTCTAATGCATGCTTTGTACATGGACAGTCCAATTAATTTGCACTCACCCTTACAAACATGCATACACGTGTGTGTGTGTGTGTGTGTGTGTGTGTGCATGTGTAGGTCAGCCGTAAGGACCAACGAGTCCTTGGAAAAGTTGCTTCAGCTCAGCGAGAGAAAAGAGGCCCATAATGTGATATTGATTGATGCTTAAATCAGTTTAATAACAGCTTTGTCAAATCAGCTGTTTTAATAATCAGATTAGAGCTTTTAGCGTCATCGATTGGATAATTTCGAACCTGAAGGATGACAGTCCCAGAGTAACATTCGTCATGTTAAAATCACCCATGCGTCAAAATGAAAATGGTTAAGAGATTGCATTAGTCCCCTGTCAGCATGTCCAAAAACTTGTTTTGAAAGACGATTAAATAGATTGTAATTTAAGGTAACAAGAGCGATAGGCCACAATAAACTTGGAGAAAATAGCAATTATTGCATTTTGAAATCATGAATTCACTCATTATAATTGCTAAATAAATCAATATTGCAGACTTTGTCAATGCGTTCTTTAGATAAGCAGATTGGATTCTAAGTAGCGTATAATTTCAGTTTGGGGTTGTGCTAACCTTATATTTATGAATTGAGACTGAAGGTTCATGCTGAAGTAGAGGTGACCCAGGAACTGGAGAGCTACTGAGATTGTAGTCCTGCTCAATAAGCATTGTGCCCTTCAGCAAGGCCTTTGGCCTGGGTCACTCAGGATGAAAAGTGCCTGCTGTATGCCAAGTGACTGAATGACTAAGCTTCTGTTTCATCAATCAGTGCAGCCTACAGAACCGCAGAGGACCAAGGTGCTTAACCCTGCATGCATTTTGAGTTTAAGTTCCTCTCTCAAAAAGGAAATTTCTCTTTATGACCAAGTTGAGTGGTTAAAGATGTGAGCTGATGGCACCGCTGTGCCTATGGCAGACTACTGACCCCAGCTTGAGTTGAGAGAACTGTGCATGCAGTAAATGTGCTTTAAGTAGGAGAGGGAGTCGTAAAGAATTTAATGATTCTGGTTTTGATTGTAGTTTCACTTAACATTTTGGGTTATGTGATTCTTTTAACATTTAAATAATCCCCATTGGTTCTAACTAATCAAAAATACTAAATTAAAATATTTTTGCATTGTAAAAATGACTAAATCCATCATAAATACATTAAAAAAAATTATATATATATATATATATATATATGAAGATAATAAATTATTGCTAGAAATATAAAACAAAAGAAAGAAAATATGTAATCACAATAATAAAACTAAGAGGTAAACAAAATAATACTTGCAAAATACGGAGAAGGGGTGCCAAGGGGAAGAAAAGTACATTTTACACAATTGTTACTCTTAAAGGTGCAGTAAGAGATCTTGGAAAATGCTAACTCTAACCTGAAAGCACTGAAGGTGTATGTCCTATTCAATCCACGCCCCCTGAACACATATACGCACACAGATCAGACGATCAATACATCAATTACTACAATACATCATGTGTCATTCACCGGGGATAAAAGTTATAGTTTAGTACAGTTAGTAAAACTACTACAATACCAGGAAGGAAGTCATGTTGTTGATGTTTGCCTGTCATTCCAGCTCTGTCTGCAAAGCGTACGTGAACGTGTTGATGTATCCTGTCTGTGAGAACCGGGTGCACAGAGGTATGCTATTTTTTTTTCATGTCGACAGGCAGGTAGGAAAGTCAGTCAAAACAATTGGAATGAGCATTTGATCGGGATGTGAAGAGACTTTCAACCAGCATAACAAAAAAATATTTCTGAAGGAAATTACCTATTGCACCTTTAAGTTTATGTAGTTTAGGTAAAGTTTAAGTAAAAATCTGTTAATATTTTAAAAAAAAATTGCCTGCATAGATTGAGATGATTGTATTTTATTGTATTGGTTAGCTGTACTGTAATGTTTATAATTGATTTCTTGTTGTTCTTTGTGTAAAAAGCATCAAATGAGAAGTCATAAAAATAGGATCTTCCAATAGCTTTGTGTAAAGTGAGATGTACCATACTGCTGACTACTACATACTTAATGATTTCATAGGTTGAGATTAAACCCAGATGGTGTGGGAGAGTCATATTATATGTATGTATGAAGAGCAGTGACTGCATTTACAACCAGATCCTATTGCGAATTCTTCCCTCTCAGAGGTCACTTTATGGCCCATCAGGCTCAGAGTGCTGCAGAGCCAAGCATAGGGTCCCTAACGCCATCGTCACTTCTTCTCTGCTTCCCTGATCTCTTAGCCACACCACCTCAACCTCTCATCATTTGCTTGCATTTTACTCACTCGCTCACTCTCAAAGAAACTCTGCATTCTTGCCAAATCAATCTGGTTTGGATGAGGACAGAATGGGTGAATCTGGAGAGTTCTACTGTGTGACCCAGGTTCAGCTTCTTGTCCTCTCCACTGGAGGGTGGAAGGAGGTCTGCTGGCTGTTCTCCAAGCTCCTTTCATTAAACTCTGGGAAATATTGTCAAAGCACTTGATTGTTCTTTAAGACTTTTGTGAAGGTTGAGCAGAGCCAAAGCCTCTTTAAGGCAAGTCAGTTCACTTGGCGACCATCTTGGCAACACCTCCAGACAGCTCTTTTCTAGAAAACTGGCATACAAGTACAGCTCCTGTGTATTGAAATGGAGAATGACAGAAATCTTAAAACAGTTCATGATAATGTTTCAATCATACATTTCAAATTAGCTCTAAAATCTCTACAAATTACTATTTTAAATAGCTGTTTCCAGCCTAATTGCGTATATTTATTTTATTTATTTATTAATTTATTTTTAATGCTATTGTGTATAATTTTAACTTTTAACTTTTTTAACACACATTTATCCACATCAAGCAAAAGTACATTTTTTTTAAGCACATTTTGAAACAATATATTAGCGTCTTAGTTTCCATCCAGCTTCTTGTAATGCAGTATCCCAAAAAAACGTGAACATCCAGTTAATAAACAAAGCAATACGTCTGTCAAGAAGCTGCTTGTCTAGTTTAACCATATGTTATCTGTGACCCTGGACCACAAAACCAGCCATAAGGGTCAATTTCAAATTTAGATTTATGTATCATCTGAAAACTGATTAAATAAGCTTTTCAGTGATTTATAGGACAATATTTGGCCGAGATACAACTATTTAAAAATCTGGAATCTGAGGGTGCAAAAAAATCTAAATACTGACTGAGAAAAAAAATAATCTTTAAAGTCCTTAACAATATATATTACTAATAAAAAATTAAGTTTTTCTATATTTATTGTAGGAAATTTACAAAATATCTTCATGGAACACAATCTTTACTTAATATCCTAATGATTTTTGGCATAAAATATTTTTTTTTTTTTAACCATACAATGTATTATTGTTGTTATTGCTACAAATATACTTATGTTCCCTATCAAAAACTACTCTCGATGCTGCACTCAATAGCGCTAATGAGAACATTCTTTGTTCGACCGGTTGTGAAGCATGTGTGTCAAACGCCAAGAATTGGCTTAAATAACCTCTGCAGGTGACGTCACTGATAACGTGCACCTGCAGGTTATAAATAGACGTGAAACGGAAACATCCTCAGGTTTCTTTGTCTTCAGAGACCGCATTGTGTATGTGTCTGTCACGCTGATGAAAGTATTAGTTTAAAAGGAAGTATGTTGAGAGTTAAAAAAAAAGGAAAAAGAAAGTTCTAACTATTCTTGCTGATTCTATAAGAGATGTGTGCCTCGCTCTCCATGGCCGATCTCTGAAGAGAAATCGCATGTTTATTGTTTAAAAAAAAGGGCTGCTTTCGCGTTCTAGAGTGGCAGTTGTAAGCACCGCGGTTCACTTCCTATCCACGCTAGGTTCTTTGCTCTCACGAGGAACGAGCTGCTTCCCGCTCATTAAGATCGCGCTCCGATCTGGAAGATCGGACGGTTCTCGCGCCCATCTCCGAAGCATGCCCAGGCACTTCTTCGGATTGGGCAGAGGCTGCTGTAGCTCTAGCTTCTGTTGAAATGGACATTGAGAGTGCTCTCTCCTAGCGCTCCTCTCGCGATTATAAGCACATAAGGAGTTACTAGGTAGTGACTCGTGCAATGACCAGATTAAAGCCTTAAAATTTGATTTTGTACATTATGATTTCATAGGTGAGAGAGACGCTAGCTGGTATCTCTCCCCTATTGGAGCAACATCATTTAAATAAAAATCTAAATAAATGATGATGAAAATGATGATGATTATGATGATGAATAAAAAAAAAAAAAAAAAATATATATATATATATATATATATATATATATATATATATATATATATATATATATATATATATTATATATATGAAAAGACAGCAATTGTTCCCTGCCAAGCCACATACTGTAGCAGCATCTACACTTGGATGGAACGCATTTCATGCTGTGGGTTAGACTAGTGCTGCCCTGCACACCATAGGTTCTGCAGGCGTATCAGGCTGATTTAAAAAAATCTGAGTGCCAGGAGGAGACTTTTAATATGTTTCTCACTCAGTGTGCTCAAGTGTCGGGGCTGTCAAAAAATAAATAAATAAACAGTCCTGACCCGATCCAGCTCCTCTGGGGTAGGAGGTTCAAAGAGAGAGTGTGGCGAGTTGTGCGCCCCCTCATAAGACTGGGGAGCAGCTTGTAACACTTGGCAGCCACAGATGGAGCTGGACTAAAGTACGGTCATCATGACCAAAGCAAGGGCCTTAAGCTGTACCCAGGACAAAGGGTGTGTCCCCTCAGGGAGGGCCCTGGAAAATTCCATCAGAAGTGTAAGGCTCCTTCCTGGCACCCTTAGGGGATCACTGAACAACCTCTGCCACCACCGGTGTTTCGGGGGGCAATGGCCTCCAGTGAAATGAGCTCTGTAGCTTCCTGCCACGTTTCAGGACACCAGACATCTTAATCCCCCCCACAACAAACAAAGTGTAACAATTAGTGCCTTTTTTGGAGAAGCTGGCAGCGTGGAAGCAACTGCCAAATATCTCCCCATGAGTCGAAAGAACTGTAGTGAAGGGCTACAGGATTCAGTTTGCACATCGTCTTCTGCGTTTCAACAGCGTGGTCTCCACCTCTGTGAAACCGGCATGTGCATATCTATTGACACAGGAATCACAGACTCTGCTGGTCAAAGGGGCCATAGAATGTGTTCCACTGCCAGACAGAGAGTCAGGCTATTACAGTCGGTATTTCTTGATTCCCAAGAAAGATGGGGGGCTGCGTCCAATCATAGATCTATGGATGTGTATTTTCATTTTGAAATATTGCCACAACTCAGGAGGTTCCTGAGGTTCGCTTTCGGGGATGAAGCTTACCAGTATCAGGTTCTTCCATTCGGCCTAGCTTTGTTATCACACACTTACATGAAATTCATGGATGCAGCTCTAGCTCCTCTACGACAAGAGGGCATCCACATTTAAATTGTATATAAACGACTGGCTGAATCTGACCCAGTCTCAAGAGCTTGCGCTTCAACATCAGCATGTCGTCCTAGCTCATCTCGAATCTCTTGGGTTGAGACTCAACGCCAAGAAAAGCGTTCTCTCTCCGGCTCAGAGGACAACATATTTGGGTGTGGTATGGGTTTAGATTACAATGCAGGCACAGCTGTCTTCTGCATGTGTCGAATCCATTCTAAACACCCTAAAGAACATCACTTTAGGCCAGAAAGTCACTGTTCATCACTTTCAGAAGGTTTTAGGACTCATGGCAGCTGCATCCACGGTGATACCTTTGGGCCTCCTGCACATGAGAACGTTTCAGTTGTGGCTCAGAGCCAGGGGATTTCATCCAAGGGCCAATCCCCAGTGGCAATTAAGGGTTACGCGCCAGGGGCTTCGTACCCTATCTATGTGGTTCAGACCCCGGTTTCTGACTTTGGGTCCCACTCTAGGTCCGTCTTGTCATCGCAAGATGCTAATGACAGATGCTTCCCTCATGGGCTGGGGAGCGGCCTTAGTTGGCTGTCCACCCCAAGGGATCTGGAGAGGTCATCTTCTCGAATTGGCACATCAATTGCCTCGAAATGAAGACTGTATTTCTGGCCCTGAACCTCCAGCAGTTGAGAGGGTACCATGTCCTAGTGCGGGTGGACAACACATCTGTAGTCTCTAACATAAATCGCCAGGGTGGACTGCAGTTGTGCCGCTCGAATGAGTTAGCGCACCAGGTTCTGCTTTGGGCACAGGACAAGTTCCTGTCCCTCAGGGCAATTTACATTCCTGGGCATATGAATGTGGGGCGGACTTGCTGTCCAGACAAGCTGTGAAACACGGGAAATGGAAACTCCACCCTGAAGTAGTGAGTCAAATCTTGGAAAGATTTTAAGTAGCAGAAGTGGACCTCTGTGCTTCACAGGAGATTGCACAATGTCCCCTCTACATCTCTCTGACTCATCCAGCTCCCCTGGGTCTGGACGCTATGGCCCATGCGTGGCCCAGACTGCGTCTTTACGCCTTTCCTCCAATTGCTCTGCTCCCGGGAGTCCTGGCCAAGGTCCATCAACAGGGGTCTCGCCTCTTACTGATAGCGACCCATTGGCCGAGAGATCTAATTCTCAGATCTAATATCCTTCCTTGATGGCTTGCGATGGGTGATTCCAGTCAGGAGAGATCTTCTCTCTCAGGCACAGGGGACAGTATTTCATCCCCGGCCTGAGCTCTGGAACCTTCACGTCTGGCCCCTGAGGTGGACCAACTAAGAGATGCTGGCCTTCCAGCCAAAGTAATAGAGACTATTCTAAGTGCTAGGACTCCCTTCACTAGAAGAACTTATGCCCTCATATGGAGTGTTTTTGAGGGCTGGTGCATGACACACCATGCAGACCCAGCTCACTGCCAAATTGTTTCAGTACTGGAGTTCCTGCAAGATAAATTGTCCTGAGGCACATGCCCTAGTACTCTCAGAACTTACATTGCCATGTTTTGATTGACTGGGTTTCTGTGGGAAAGCACCCTCTAGTCGCCCAGTTCATCCATGGGGCTCAGAGGTTGAGGCACCCACTAGAGCTAAGGCCCCTTCAGGGGATTTAGCCGTAGTGCTTGAAGGCTGGCACCCCTTTTGAACCATTAGAATCAGCGCCTCCAGGCTCCTGACTCTAAAGATGGTTTTTCTCATGGCCATTACCTCTCTAAGGAGAATTGGGGATTTACAGGCTTTGTCAGTCCTGCCATCCTGTTCTGATTTTGCCCCTGGGCGAGTCAAAGCTATTTTGCATCCTCACCCTAATTATCTTCTGAATGTTCCTTACTGTATCCAGTATGTGCTCTTCAGACTTGCGTCAACCGCACTAGCCAGTGGCGTAAGTCAGAGCAGGTTTTGCATATGCCATGGGGGCCACAACCGGGGGCGGGGGGGGCTGCCTCCAGGCAAGAAGTTTCACATTGGGTGAGGGATGCTCCTGATCAAGTATGTGATGCGGCAGGTTGGTCCTCTCCGCACACTTTTGTCAGGTTCTATAGTTTGGATGTCCATACTAATCATTTTCATACCTTCTGTCCTCCGCCATTTACAACACCGGAGCAGGAAAGAAAAAGAATTTGTCCAGTACATGCTCTTCAGATTTACTCCCACCGCACTAGCCAGTGGCGTAAGTCAGAGCAGCTTTTCATATGACGTGGGGGCCACAGTCAGGGGTGCGGCTGCCACCGGGAAACAGTTTTACATTGGGTGAAGGTTGCTATTGCCCTAGGCTACGAGGCGCATGGTCAAACTTCGCCTCTAGGAGTTAGTGCCCATTCAACCAGTGGGGTTGCATCTTCAATAGCTTGAGCAAGAGGTGCGCCCTTGCAGCAAGTGTGTGATGCGGCAGGTTGGTCCTCTCCGCACACATTTGTCAGATTCTATAGTTTGGATGTTGATGCTACTCCGGGCTCGCATGCCCTTGAGTCCACATCCCAGAGTCATGTCTGAGACCTCTTCGATGTTTGTGCGCACACACTACACAACCTAGTGCACTACACAACCACAACGCGGCGGCGTTGGTATTCTCGTTCCTATTAGCGCTATTGAGCGCAGCATTGAGAGTAGCTTTTGATAGGGAACGTCTCAGGTTACTTTACTGTAACCCTGTTCCCTGAAAAAGCGGGAACGAGATGCTGCGCCTCAATGCCGCACTGTCGCGTGTTCGGACGTCTCTTCAGACAAAGGGGTAACCTGAGGATGTTTCCGTTTCACGTCTATTTATAACCTGCAGGTGCACGTTATCAGTGACGTCACCTGCCGAGGTTATTTAAGCCAATTCTTGGTGTGTTTGACACACATGCTTCACAACCGGTCGAACAAAGAATGTTCTCATTAGCGCTATTGAGCGCAGCATCTCGTTCCCGCTTTTTCAGGGAACAAGGTTACAGTCAAGTAACCCGAGACAATACTTATGATTGTTTTTGTGGTCCCGGGTCACATATGAACTATAGACACCATATTGAGCTCTCGTTCATTTTTCTTTATGTGGTTTTAATGTAATGTATAAACTTTTCCTCCTCCTATACTCTCACTGTTTTAACAGTATTTTTGCACAACTTAATCTTATTATACAAAGGTTGTGATTTTAAGCACTGTGTTGCTGTTTGTACCCCACTGAGATCACAATAAGCTGTAATATTTCTCTCTAATTATTAGATACAAAACATAATCAGCTTTAATTATTTCTTTTTGTTTTTAATAGCTATTATCACTCATCAGGTATGCACTTATAAATGCGTACTTTCACCTGTTATTCACTTCACAATTCAGCAAACTCTAAAACACCAATGTGTTTACAATTTATCCAACCCAATTTAACCCACGCTTGGGTTTGCAAATTTTGATTCCCAACCTAGCAGCCACCACACATCAATTATCACTGAGTGTTTGTGATTGGGTTGAAAAAAGGGACTGTGAAAGCCAGCACAGCCAGCACAGCCTGGCTTCACGCCCATCATACTGACCTATTTTCACGTTCAGCTGTGATTATAACTATCGGAGAGACCACAAGCTTTCTTTTGTCTTGATGTGCCAGAGTCCCGTGTGCCATACGATATGTGGGTGAGAAAGCATGCACTGGAAAGCCGCGGTGCAGAGGAATTCGATTTGTAAGCATGTTGTATCATTTTAAAAGTTCCAGTGTACACCGCGTTACCTTCTCGCACAGAAAAGAGACGCTTCCTCTAAAGTCTCGACAGCCAGACTGCTCCCGTTTGAATAAACAGCTTTGGGGTCCATCTGTGGAATTAAATTTGCAAATGAGTTTTGCAAAGATCCGCTGTGTTCATTTTGACACAGAATCGAATTTAGCAACATATAGTTGGGGAAAGAAAAGGGTTACACCTCATGTTACACAGTTTGAAGTCTCTCTTTCTTAGCTTTGTAATTCCCTCAATAATAATTGAGTAGTGCATCAGATTATCTTCTGAGAGGATTCAGCTAATTCTGTATGAATTATTGAGTCTTTTATTTTCTTGCCAGAAATAATCCTGTTTATTCCTACTTGCTTTAGCTCATAAATGCCCAACTAAAAAGCACGGACAAGCCCTGCATAATTTCAGGAGGAGTTAGCTGGAAACCAGTGTGAGGTATTTGATGGCAGCTGTATAGACCGGTAATCTCCTGTTGATGAGAGCGATTAAAAAGGCTGGCATTTTGCAATACAAATAACAATAATTTCGGAATATCAGATATGAATGTAATCCTATCACTAATACGGTTGACCGCCATCTGTAGATGATGAATGCTCATAGATTCGAAGTGAAAAGCCATCAGCTGCGTGTGAGCTTATTTAAAGACCTTTGTTTGCGGCAGATGCTACATCAAGACCCATTATGATGAATATGAACGTGAGCGATCTCTGCTTCAGTTTATCCAATCAGAGTTAGGCAGAACTAGTTTAGCACATCATCTTGCTTTCAGAAATTTTTGTTTATCCGCAGAATGGAATCAGCCGCTATTTTTCCATGATGGCATCTGTGCAGGTGTTCTGAAAGCCAATCGTTTTGACCGAATCAAGTATAATCGAGCTGTCTGTGAGGCCTGTGCTCTGTCACACACATTTTTCTGGGCACATTAGTTCTGAGTGCCGCACAGTCTCACATTAATGGAATGGAAAGGAGAGCGTAATTGAATTTCTCCAACGTATGAAACCGTGAGCCATGCTAACGTTTAATTCATAGCTTGTGTCATTGTTTTAGAATAAGAAGAAATCATAAAGCGCTCAGTATAATTCAGGATGTCCTTGTTTCAGTACTGTTGTTAATGTTTTGAAGCTGATACGTTAACTTTTGAAATGCTTTCACCATTTTTATAGCAGTTCCTTGATGAAAAAAATTAAACCAGCTTGGTCAGGCCGGTCTGTTGGCTGGTTTTAGAAGGTTTTTGGTGTACTTTCCAATGGGAAAACTAGCATTTACCATTTAATTTAGGTTTGCTTAATTTCTAATAACATTTATAATAATAATAATACAAAATGAATAAGTAACCATCTGGTAAGATTTTTGTTGGGTTGCAGTGTTAAACAGTTTCATAAAAGGTTTTTTTTTTTTTTTTTGTTATTTTAGTATTATTTATAGTACTATTGTAGTTTTTTGTATGTTTTACCTTTATATTTTCCATTCATACTTTAACTTAGGGTTTAGTAATTTAGTTTTTTTTCTGCTTGTCTAGGATGCTAAATACGTTGTCCAGCTGACAGGCCATTTAAACAAGTGTCTAGTCAGTTCATTTGGACTAAACAAATTATCTTTTTTAATCCACTATGATTGAGAATATAACAATTGGTTGATGGTTTCTTATTGTGGTTAATTTTTTATTATTGTGGTTGAGTATTTATACATTTCGCATATGCTTTTTTAAATGCAAAGCAACTTTTTGTCAGTTCATGCGTTGCCAAGGGAATTGAACCCATGACCTTGGGATTACCTAATGCTGTCTGTATTTTTGATCAAATAAGCTTTATAATCCAGCATTTTCAAAATAATATATGTATTTCAAAATAATAAATAAAACTTACCAACACCAATCATGTATATCATATTGCATATTAAACTGAATGCTTAACCCTCCACCCTGTTACTCAACACAGAATAATGTAGACATCAGTAACTTCGATTAGGGGCCAGTTTGCGCACATCTACTAGAGAAACGGTCGTATTCGTTACTAGCAAAAAGAACACTAACAGGAAATGGAGAACTATCATTCATTGTGGCAGGTGGAGTTGGGACACGGCCGAATGTTCACTGGTATTTCTTAGTTATTTGGCCCTCACTCAAAATGTCAGCTGTAGACCGTAGATTACCAGGGCCATGACTTCAGAAATTTGAGATATTTGAGAACATGATGAAAAGTGGTAAAAGACAAGAGCTGTGTAAACAAACACTGGTTCGTGGTTTGTTCAATGTCACACTGAAATGACATCACTGGAGCCATTTCTGTCAATTTAGTAGAGTTTAAGGAGGGTTTTTTTTTTTTTATACATTTGGAATGGTAATGTCTTGCTTCCCAGAAAGTGATACAAACCTTTGTCATGAATATTTGAGAAGCTGTTGCATGAGCTGTGATGTTCAAGACATGGTGAGTTAAATGTCTGACTAAAGTTTTTCACAGATGACGATTGTAATTGTCAGTTTAGTATATCAATTATATTTTTTTCCATGTTGTGCATGTTTCAGTCTAAACTGAATATGATGTGATAAGACTTTGCACTTTTTCTTCTAGTTCTCATGTTCTTCATACAAAAATGAGCAAAACACAGCCAGTGTTTTATATATATATATATATAATATAACATTTTCCTGAATTACGCTGTACATACACCTTTAGTAACACTTTAGTATAGGGACCAATTCTCACTAATAACTTGGTTGCTTATTAGCATGCCTATTAATAACATATTTGTTATTGAAAAATTTAAAAAGCATAATAGGACCCCTTTAATTACCTAGCATCTAGTGTTCTTTGTTTTCCTGTGTAAGTCTCTTTTCCATTTACCATCGGAGGTTGTCCTCATAGCAATCAAACTGCTAAAGTTCAGATTCGACTGAGTGTCCAGCACTAAACACAGGAATGCAAGAAAATGGCTGCCAGGAGCCATGGAATCCAATGAAAGTCTGTCGTTTTTGAGCAGTCATTGTAGATTCAATAAAGAACATGCCTGGAGTCCTGCGTTGTCGATATTGTCACAGGCAGGCAATAGATAAGCTTCTGCCGGGACAAACCGGGCAGCTCATCGGCTGCCATGTCCCCGGGTGGCTGCCTCTTTTTGGGCACGGGTGAGTAATGCACCACACTTGTTCTCAATGCGGTAGATTACTTACTTATTAATTGAAGCCCGGCATTGCACAGATGGATGCCCTTAGAGTGTGACAAACACTTTAACCGCCATGGAACCTAATGCGCCTTAATGTGACTCAGGGTGGGTGTTAAATAATGTCCCGTCTCTAATTCACCCAAATTCGCAGTCGCTCGGCCCTGTGCTGAGAAAGGGATCCATCTTGATTGGTTGTCTGTGGGTCAAAGATGTATGGCCGCAATTACACCCAGCCGTATGTTGTCTAGCTTTGGACATGTAACAAATTGTGTGAAGGGGTTTAAGTAAACTTTCCTGTTCTCTACCTCTTCTTGACAGTTAAAAGGAGCAATGAATCCCCTCTTGATCAAGTTGAAGCTGTTGATAAAGAGACTAGTCTCTTTTCCTCCTGCTCATCACGGTCACTTAAGAAGCTTTGAAGAACAAGGCTTCCCACACAGACGGCGAGAAACCACGGGATACCGAGATGGGATTTTGTACAATTGCACAAATCATGGCCAACAATGTTTACTCAGTCCTTTGTCTTCTCTTGCGGAGAGGTGGTGTCATGCATAATAAGCTCAGATTTGCATATCGCATTGATCCAGTGCTGTGTGCGAGCTTTATGTGTGGTGATAAACGCCAGATGTTTCTGAAATCCTCGAACACAACTTGGCCCGGCTCCTTGAAAGCACACTAACAAGTTACCGTGGGCCAGCTAACTCAACAAGGTGTGAAATCTCAGAATACACCAGCCCAAAGGAACGTCCGCATGGCTTTCGCTAGGCAGCTATTTTGTTTGTGAAGTTTCATTTCATTATGTTGTTGTGCTGTGGGAAAGCTTTTAATTAACTTCATGAAAATTGTTTTAGTATGTGCTTATGTTTTAATAGTAGGTGCATGCTTGCCAAGATCTGCCAGGTTTTTTTTTTCTTTTTTTTGTCTTCTTTTCCATGTTTTTGTATATATAATGTGGATTCAAATTGAACTTCTCAGTATTTTCATAATAATAACAATAAAAATAATATTAAAATTAGTTTCATGTTAAATATTTACAATTATTCAGATTTGGGGTAATAATAAATACATATACATTTTATATCAGTATTGTTAATAAAATTCTTTGAAAAAAAAAATATCATGCCTTATACAAAAATATTGAGCAGCTAAAACTTTTCAACTTTGAATATAATAAGAAGCATTATTAATAATGGAGCACCAATTAATAATTGATGATAATTTAGCACCAAATCAGCATATTGGAATGATTTCTGAAGGTTCTTGTGACACTGGAGACTGAAATAATGGCCACTGAAAATTCAGCTTTGCCATCACAGAAATCAATTTTATTTTAAAATATATTCAAATAGAAAATATGCCTACTTATATTCAGTTGTAATATTATTTCACAATATTACTGTTTTACTGTATTTTTGATTACCGTATTTTCCGGACTATAAGTCACACTTTTTTTCATAGTTTGGCTGGTCCTGCAACTTATAGTCAGGTGCGACTTATTTATCAAAATTAATTTGACATGAACCAAGAGAAATGAACCAAGAGAAATGAACTAAGAGAAAACATTACCATCTACAGCCGCGAGAGGGCTCTCGCGGCTGTAGACGGTAATGTTTTCTCTTGGTTCTAAATAAATGCGACTTATAGTCCAGTGCGACCTCTATATGTTTTTTTCCTCATCATGACGTATTTTTGGACTGATACGACTTATACTCAGGTGCGACTTACAGTCCGAAAAATACGGTAAATAAATGCAGCCTTGGTGATCATAAGAGTGATCAAATTTCAACAACATTAAAAATGTCAGAATTTTTTCTAACTTTTGAACACCTGTGTGTGTTTGTGTAGATTTTTCAAATGTATGCATTTCTAACATGCATTATTTCATTAAAACTGTGAATTTGGAATGTGAGCTTATTCAGGTAACTTGATTCTATTGGGTTTTCTGTGTGAAATCCAAAATACCACACACATATCCACATGCATACTAATTTTAGTTTTGTTTTTTGTTTTTTTTTCTGCTTATGAATGAGTTGATGAGTTGTATTCTCTGCACATATATCACCACAGCCTTCAGAGAAGCCACTGGACACTTGTGTTGGCAGACTTGAGATCTGTATTGGCTGTTGTCTTTTCAACACATGGATTAACTGTACAGACAAGCTGTTGATTTCTTCAGATAGCCTAGTATTGTGCTACTTTTTGTCATTTAGCCTAGCACTTAACTTTATAAATGCGGTTCCTTTGCCACAGTTTGACACTTAGAGATCTTTGCAATGGATAGGCAGACTTAGACTTTAAACAGACAGGCTCTTCGCTTCTGCTTCCATTTCACTTTGAGTGACTTTAACGATAAACTCTGTATTGTGACTTAAATGAGAACGTTCGGCTGGAAAGAAGCTTCTCATACTACGCTTTCCACCCCCTTTGCACTTTCCTTATTTTCTTGTGGAAAATAAAAAAAGATAACAACGAATACTTGAGGGAATGAAGTAAAAGTGGAACAGAGATCAAAGAGCTCTCGCTGTCTCTCACACACGCAGCACGTCGGCGAGAAAGTGCAACTGTGTTTTTGCTCGACTGTGACAGAACTCTATAGTCACCGTTTACCACGTGCCAGATGTGCCCATCACACGCTAGTCACGAGTGCCGCCATAGTGTCAAAATTTATTTCCAGATGTCTTCTGTAATTACAATATATCTGTGTTTCACCTGCATTGTCCGAGACAAAGGCGTGTTTATTGCAAACGCAATTACAGGGCCATTTAAACCATGAGAGACATTTTGTCTTAAACACAGAGGAGAGAATTTCCATAACAAGGCTATCATTGCCTCACAAAGGAGTTTGTGTAAAGATGCAGTCTGGGGCCTCATTCGCTGCAGATGCCATATTTGAATGCTTAATTCCCAGGGCGGCCGATCTCTCAGCACATTTACAGATGCGTTCAAATTGTTAAAATATTTATGAGGTGTTCATTAAAGACGTCGTTACTGGAATCCGAATCCAAACACAAACATGCAAGCAGGTACCACAAGAACACTCAACAAAGCCTCCTTGAACTACTGCATCTGTGGGAGTATTTAGATGGGGTCTGCAAAACCAAATGTCGATTATGTTTCACATCTTCCGCCTTCATTTTCAATTCGACTACTTGCAGGAATTCAATTTATATAGGTGGGTTGATGACTTATCAGCATTTAACTTTGCTTTTTAGAAGCTTTTAAAGGCTAAAAGCGCTGTGATATCTGTGTCTCGACGCCTACATGCTGGTTCAGACGTGTTTTGTATAAATATGCAGATTAGCTTTTTTTAAAGTTTATTTGCACTTTACCATGGCAAACTTCCAATTATGTTCATAGATTTTGTTTAGGGCCTTAGCTCCCGAGTCAAACACTTACACTCGTAGCTTGTTAAATACAACCCCAGATAGTGACCGCATAGCAATTTCTTCCCTGTTCGGCTGTGCTGAATGCATTGAAGCAGACTTGCCACTCTCCACATTGCATCTTTCATTTTGTCTCCAGTTTGCCTCGATAATTTCCTGTGTAATATTTTTTTTTTTGCAAACAGCAGCTTTTTGACATAAGCATAGGTGGGTTGCTCAGAATGCTACATAGCACTCATTTCTTTCTGGTCCAAATGGGCCCAAATGGATCTTTGTAACCACCTCTTACAGAAATGATTCTGGGCTTGTTTGTCCCAAAGAGGTAATGGCTTAGTCACACAAACAGGCTTCCTTATGTTGTTATTTGGCCCTCCTTCGACATTGACTTGCCACAACAGATTTGTTGTACTCGTAAGAGCCACACATTTGTGGTTATGTTTAAAGTTGTCAAAAACAACACCATTCGGACAAAGTGATGACTTTATGAAAGTTATGCAACTCTCCTTTTTCGTCTGTGTTTCGTCTGTAACTTCATTAAGACTGACTAATGCACAGGAATGTGTCTTGGCTTTTCTGGTATTGATGTGATGCAGATTGTATCGGATATTGACTATGTTTTAAGATCAATCCAGGGTTTGTATTGACTCAAATCGATGTCACGTATGAGGTTTTCTAGGCAAAATAAGTCATGCGCTTTTCCTTTCATGTAATAAATCACAAAAAGCAGCCTTATTTATATATTAATTTATTTGAAACCAGTTTTTAATTTGGGTTTTGACCTAACATGACCTCTCTCTTAATGTTAACATTCACTCCTCCTTCGCTTTTGGCTCATAGCAGGTGCTGAGATGTTCTCATGGGCAGACAGACAGGCAGTTGAAGGCGGTGTGGTGAGAAATATAGCACAGAGGAGCTGCTTGGGAAAAGTTAATCACGTCTCCAAAACTCAGTTATTTTTTGTGAGCAGACACAGCCTTTTAAAGGATTAGATAACTTCTAGAATAAAAATGTCCAGATAATTTACTTACCCCCATGTCATCCAGTATCTTCATGTTTTCTTTCTTAAATCGAAAAAAAAAATGTTTTTGAGGAAAACAATCCAGGATTTTTCTCCATATATTGGACTTCAACTGGGATCAATGGCTCTACACAATCCCAGCATAGGAATTAGGGTCTCATCTAGTGAAACAATTGGTCAAATGAAAATGTATATGCTTTTTAACCACAAATGTTCGTCTTGCACTAGCTCTGCGATGCACGTCCACAACTTCATATACTATGTAGTCACGTTTTACAGGTCAGGTGTTACTTAGGCAGATGTACCTCCATCTGATTTTCTCCTCCAACTTCAAAATCGACCAACATTGTTTTACCTTTTTTTTTTTGACTTTCTTTGTGTGTTAATGATGTAAACACTGGGTCGGGTTTCCCACCTACTTCAGGCTTGACCTTTCCTATGTGAATTTGTGGATGCACATTGCAGAGCTAGTGCAAGATGAGCATTTGTGGTTAAAGTATATATATATATATATTTTTTTTTAAATAAAATGACTGATCATTTTGCTAGTTAAGACCCTTATTCCTTGGCTGAAGTCGTGCAGAGCCCTTTGAAATCGTATTGGAACTGCAATTTGGACCTTCAACCTGTTGGGAGCCATTGAAGTCAAGTATATGAAGAAATATCATGGAAAGTTTTCCCAGTCAAAAAGAAATTATGAAATTAGCATCTTGGATGACATGGAGGTGACTAAATTATCAGGAAATATGTATTTTGTAAGTGATAATCTTTCAAAACTGATGTGCACTTGTTTTCTTTTTTATTTAGAAGAACAGGATATGCTCCCAAATCTTAAATGTTTTCAGTATCTGAGAAAGCATTCTTTTTCCATTTTCATCTTGTTAAAACTTTCTCATTAACATTATTTTTCTTGATTGACAGTTATGGCCTAAACCTTCGAAGCAGAGTGCAAATAGTTCAGGATGTATTTAGGTTGTTATTGATTGCTAATGGCATATGATTGAGAATAAATGTCAATTATGATGTCATTTTGGACTCTCTATCTGACGTGGATGTCTAAATGCCACTTAGTATTGACCAAGAGGCTGCTTTCCAGATAAAGGCTTTCATGTTACGGCACTTTAATCCAACCTCCCAGTTCATAGCGGTGGGATTTAGCTCACATTACATAGATGTAATCAAGAAAAATAATCTAAAATGACTGACATACCAGTCATGTATGCGCTGTGATGTTTTGGAGTGACAATCGCATTATAATGCAGAAACAAATCCAGAGTTTGTGCAGAATATAGAAATCACTACTGAGATAGCAATGGTTGATATGCTTATAACTTTAGCAATGGTTTGGCATCTCGCAATTGAATAACAAATCATTTGATGTCTTTTCGATGAAAAAAATATTTTAGTGTTATGTCAGTAAAAACAAACCGTAATTTAATGATGCTTCGCTTGATTTTATCAGCGTATGGATTGAAAGTGCATCATGACACAAACAGGCTTTGAAGATGTCTGTGAGTAATATCTTAACAGACGTCAGCAACACATGAGTGCATATGAGATTAAACAACGGCAGATTTTGATCGTATATGTCTGTCAGAGTAACTGGACAACAGGAAACTCAGACTCAGGACTCAGACTGTATCAGAGATGTGTAGGGTCCTATGAAATCAGTTTATACATATACATGTGTATTTATACAGATTCACACACACACACACACACACACATACTGCATTAAATTTAAATGTTCCCTACTGGTAGAATGACCTGCCCAACTCAATCCGAGCAGCTGAATCCTTAGCCATCTTCAAGAATCGGCTAAAAACACTTTATTTGACCTTCTAATTCTAGCACTCTGTTCTAATTCTATTCTAAATAAAAATAAATAAATAAATAAAAACTTGCCCTTTTTAGTCTTGCACTTTATTCATTTACAAACAGCTTGTATTCTTAAAAAAAATAACATTAGCACTCTCTATTCTTTTTAAATTATATTTATTTTCTTTTTATTTATTATACAATTAATAAAAAGCAAAAAAAGGCCTATAACACTAGCTTACTCTATTATTTTTCTATTCTATCTGTTTTCTTTTTATTTATTATATAATAAAAAAGAAACTGCTACTTGTACTACGTTAAGCTGACTGAGACTTGTTACAGTCCTTTCATTGTCATTGCTCTTTTGTTGTTTTTGATTGCTTTCATTGTCCTCATTTGTAAGTTGCTTTGGATAAAAGGGTCTGCTAAATGACTTAATGTAAATGTTTTTATATATCATCAAATGAATGCATAAATCTACAATGATCTTCTAAAATGTATAATAATAATAATAATAATCACCAATGAAAACAAAAAATATATTATATAAAATTATAGCAATTTGCAGTTTAATACAGACACAAGTTCATATTGTTATGTGATTACTTGTACAGCGCTATGTTTATTTATCCATAATTTCCAATACGGTAGCAGTATAAATTCATACAGTATACTGTATGTTACACCATATACACGTTATACAGTATGTTTCATGTTTATGACTGAATTCTGTCCGGGTTTTGTGCATCGCAAAAATCCTATAGGGCCGTTGAATTGGCGCCATTCAAATTTGCAGTGCAGTTCTGAAACGCCATCCTGCTGAACCTCATATTCCTTGTCTCTGCAGAAACGCAGGCCCGTGGCTCCACACCAGCTCCTTTAATTTCACCGCTGCCACAGAACAGCCAGGTGGTCTATAATAAATATGACTCCATACATCATTTGCAGCACATTACAGATGAAGAATGAAAGCAGAATTCATTGCTTCCGGCAAGACCGTGCCTTGACCTTTTCCCAGGGCAGAAGCAGGGAACTTTTGAAAAGCGTCGTCCCTCCATTGACTGCCTACACACTGAGGGGAATACGCAATACCATCTTGGTCTTCTACTGACCTCAACGCCCCCATCGGTTCTAAAACTTCACATTTGTCTATAACTTTGATTATTCGCCTATGGTAAACAACCCATTGCCTGTGTACTGCCAAAATTATGCACGTTATTCGCCAACCTATCTAGTTATCTACTAAGGATCGTAATTAGTGTATAATGGCTCAGCCTTTTCCTGATAGGTCATGCAACTCAATTAACAAACTGCTTTTACTTTAATTTAGATGAGGAAGCAAATTAGGCTTGCAGTGAGTTTGTGATACTAGATGCATTCAAAGGGCATGGGAAGGCTTGATGCCCGGGCTGTCAGTGGATATTGGGGATGTATGGAGACTGATTAGGCCATGCGGTTGAAGCTAATGCATGCTGGATGCTATCAGCGAGGTTCAGTCAGACCGGATCAGCAGTGCCATACGTCAGCCAAGGAGAGCACTCTGCACTGCACTATTCACCCAGGTGTCGGACAAAGGCATCTGTAAAACAAATCGCACATCTTGCCAAAGAATGATGCAGGGAGAGAGAGAGCGAGAGAGCAGGGAGAAAGCCATAAAGAAGCCTCTTATTCTCAAACGCTTCTATCTCATTGCCAAATGACAGGCTTTGCAAAAAAGCTTTCGCATACAGCCGTAAGACTCGTTCATTCTCCACGGACCGCTTAGTTTGTGTGGATTTTGATATATAAACAGACTCGGCAGTTGTGCTCCGAGTCTGTTTGTGCATCTGTGACAAAAACTTGTGCAGCATGCGCTAGTGTATAAATCTTCATATTGCGGGCCTGCGATTATGCTGAATCTGCCCGGCTCTGGCTCGCGAAACGCAAATCACTTGATGAATAAATCAATAAATGTGCTGATGAGATAAATAAAAACAAAGCCCATCATAATGTGGAAGATTCACAAACCGTGCCTGTGCAAAGTTCTGCATTGTCGCCCTAATTAATTGTTTCAAACAAATAATAATGAGGAAATAAACACTTAAAGGGCATTCAGTTCACTGTTAGTTTGCTATCCGGTCGTGCGCAGAACAGTCTGAATTATACTGGTAAGAAACAACAAAAAATGCACAATTAATCATTCTAATGTTGCCCTGAAAATCTAAATTATGCAATTTTGTGATTATCTCTAGAAAGGATCATTGTGGCATCCAGGACAGATGTGAATTTAATTACAGATATGAAATCGGAACCTATAGTCTAAATCTGTTGTTCATGGAGAATCGTAAACCTCCCAACAGGAGGTATATTATGGCTGACGTACTGAGATGTTTTGCACATACTTCAGCATTCTAATGAATTAGCATTCTGGGCATGTGTACATTTATATGCATAATACATCCATGTAAGGAGACATTTAGCCTTTTGTGATTTAATTCCCTTAAACATTTTATTAAAATCTCTTTGTTTGGCTATTAAACAAAGCTATAAATCTACTTTATTAACTTACTCCATTAACGTACACATATCTAATTAGTTATTTGTTGTTTGGTCATTCGATTGTTTTATTAGTATTTAGCTTTATGAATGTAGTGTGTATATAAAGCCATGTATTGATGGTGCTTGGAAGGCAGTTTACGCTATAAATCTATTTGATAATGATTCATGTTTTAATCATTTTTTTTTTGCCCTTAATACAGTGACAAAACAAAAGTAAATAACATCTTTATAGTATGACACTTATTATTTTTCTGTATAAATAAATCTTTATGCAAATATATCTCTGACTGTTTTACGAAGGCCTCTTGCAAGGATAATCTTTATTTTGGCATTAACATGTGCTGTGAGAGATTGCGAAATATATTTATGAGAAGATTAGAGAGCTGTGGTAAACTCCCAGGGAGTCGCTGTCACGCTAGCGTGCTGTAAATAGCAGTCAGTGCTAGCATTAGGAGCTTCATATGTTCACGGGCTCCTCAAGGACCCAGATTTGTCACCGTGGCGCATTTCCGAACCAACTATTCTTTCTGTGGGCTCAGACCTTCACTCTCTTAGTGATGGATCTAGCCATCTATGTTTGAAAGGAAAACGACCGCAGCTTTTGCTTTTACTGGGCTGCCATTAGCTCAGAGGCTAACAAATGGCAGACACACGTTGAACGATGAGAGAGGCTGAGCATTTACTTTTGACAAATACGCTTTAAAAATCAGCTTTCCCTCAGTCAGTAGGCAAGCCTCGTTCAACGTGCCAACACAAACTATTTGTATTCTTCCCGTGTCCTCTGTTCCCCTCCACCAAATCTGTTTAGGGATTATGCCAAGGCGTTAGTTGCGTTTTTGCGCTCTCAATAGCCTCAAACCCTGGCAACCCACAATCAAAGGTTCTCCTCTCTTGTTTTAGAGTGCTTTTCAAATATTTAAATGGAGTACCCTAATGTTATGTTGTTGTTAAGGCTCTCTGTTGACTAGCTCTTCGGTGGCGCACTAGAGTTCTTTTGTTTGCCTGGCCTGTTTAGACTCATCTTTCACCTTTTGAAAATGAATTAGACCTACTACCTTTGCTGTTGTTGTTGTTTTTATGGCGCCCACCCCAGACCATCAGTTTTTGTCAAGATAAATGTTTATACAGTCACGGTTTACATTTGATGTGTATTTGCAGGCTTGCAATGGGATCTGCACATGCGTGAAGGTCCACATGACAGTAGATTGTCCAAGTTTTTTGTTAGAGGCTTCAGAAAATTTGATTGGATATAGGAAGATTTACATAATGGTATATAATTGAAAATGACATAATTAAATTATATAAATGATTAATTAATATAATTGTTTCATATTATTTCCACATAATGTAGTTATCAGTAATGAAATTTATAGTGAAATTCTCTCTCTCTCTCTCTCTCTCTCTCTCTCTCTATATATATATATATATATATAAATGAGAATAACAAAAACAAGATTAATATTTCATATTAATATTGTCTATTATTAGTAGTTTTATGTTATTAGTAATAGTATTTTGTTTTGTTCTAAATAGGTTTAATACATTTACTCATCCTAGACCCTGCATCATTGCATTTGTGTCTAGACGAATGTTTAACCTATTTATCATTAAACACATCCATGAGCCATTCAGCTTTCAGACTCTGTGCCATTCATTGACAAAGACAAAGTGAGAGTCAATATTTTTTCCCCATCTTTCTGACGATTCCTTTTAGCAGTAGCTGAATTGGTCACAAGCCAGAAAGATTATGTATTCCCAATCTGTGTTTGTGCTCTCTTGTTACAAAAACCGGTCTGTGATACATTCTGCTACATATTGAGGGTAGTCTTCCATGTGTTATTTTAAGCACAGTATTATGCGAGAGAACAAATTGTGCTAAGCACCAGTCGTCTGGGGTGTAGTGCAAAATTCAGATGAGGAAGAAAAGAGGACAGTGTGTAAGTGGTACGTGCGAGGCCCCCTACTGACCGGGATGGCGGTATGAAGTCTGTGCTGCAGGCGGTGACACTGGGTGTTCGCCTGCGCAGCCACATGAGGTCCGGTTTTAGTCACACTGGCAGCTCAGACTTCACAACACTCGCATCAAATGTGGAAAACATAGGGTAGAAAGTTGGAAAAGATTTTAAATAGCAAGTTGTTGAAATTTTTTTTTGAACACCTCACTTTGTCAACCCAACTTGCCAAAGCATGGGACTTATTATCTGATTTGTTGTTTCCCGGTTCCTAGACTCATAATAGAAACTATAATAGAATTTTTTGATTATACAATGAATACAATTTTTATTTGTATTGAATAGTTTTGTAAATATATTTACAATATAACAATACTATTATATATTTATAATAAACCTTTATTATAGTATAGAATTCAGTGCATCAAACTTTTTACAAATGGAAAGTGTGTGTGTGTGTGTGTGTGTTTATACATACACATACATGTAAAGTCATTTATATATATTTATATGTAAAAATGTTTAATAGATTATCTAATATTTGTTATATACACATGTATATAACAAATATATATGGCTATGGAATGTAGAGTACAACCCGAATTCCGGAAAAGTTGGGACATTTTTTAAATTTTAATAAAATGAAAACTAAAAGACTTTCAAATCACATGAGCCAATATTTTATTCACAATAGAACATAGATAACATAGCAAATGTTTAAACTGAGAAAGTTTACAATTTTATGCACAAAATGAGCTCATTTCAATTTTGATTTCTGCCTCAAAATAGTTGGGACGGGGCATGTTTACCATGGTGTAGCATCTCCTTTTCTTTTCAAAACAGTTTGAAGACGTCTGGGCATTGAGGCTATGAGTTGCTGGAGTTTTGCTGTTGGAATTTGGTCCCATTCTTGCCTTATATAGATTTCCAGCTGCTGAAGAGTTCGTGGTCGTCTTTGACGTATTTTTCGTTTAATGATGCGCCAAATGTTCTCTATAGGTGAAAGATCTGGACTGCAGGCAGGCCAGGTTAGCACCCGGACTCTATATGCTGTTGTTATAGCTGCAGTATGTGGTTTTTTGCATTGTCCTGCTGAAATAAACGAGGCCTTCCCTGAAATAGACGTTGTTTGGAGGGAAGCATATGTTGCTCTAAAACCTTTATATACCTTTCAGCATTCACAGAGCCTTTCAAAACATGCAAGCTGCCCATACCATATGCACTTATGCACCCCCATACCATCAGAGATGCTGGCTTTTGAACTGAACGCTGATAACATGCTGGAAGGTCTCCCTCCTCTTTAGCCCGGAGGACACGGCGTCCGTGATTTCCAACAAGAATGTCAAATTTGGACTCGTCTGACCATAAAACACTATTCCACTTTGAAATAGTCCATTTTAAATGAGCCTTGGCCCACAGGACACGACGGCGCTTCTGGACCATGTTCACATATGGCTTCCTTTTTGCATGATAGAGCTTTAGTTGGCATCTGCTGATGGCACGGCGGATTGTGTTTACCGACAGTGGTTTCTGAAAGTATTCCTGGGCCCATTTAGTAATGTCATTGACACAATCATGCCGATGAGTGATGCAGTGTCGTCTGAGAGCCCGAAGACCACGGGCATCCAATAAAGGTCTCCGGCCTTGTCCCTTACGCACAGAGATTTCTCCAGTTTCTCTGAATCTTTTGATGATGTTATGCACTGTAGATGATGAGATTTGCAAAGCCTTTGCAATTTGACGTTGAGGAACATTGTTTTTAAAGTTTTCCACAATTTCTTTACGCAGTCTTTCACAGATTGGAGAGCCTCTGCCCATCTTTACTTCTGAGAGACTCTGCTTCTCTAAGACAAAGCTTTTATAGCTAATCATGTTACAGACCTGATATCAATTAACTTAATTAATCACTAGATGTTCTCCCAGCTGAATCTTTTCAAAACTGCTTGCTTTTTTAGCCATTTGTTGCCCCCGTGCCAACTTTTTTGAGACCTGTAGCAGGCATTAAATTTTAAATGAGCTAATTAAGTGGATAAAAGTGTAAAATTTCTCAGTTAAAACATTTGCTACGTTATCTATGTTCTATTGTGAATAAAATATTGGCTCATGTGATTTGAAATTCCTTTAGTTTTCATTTTATTAAAATTTAAAAAACGTCCCAACTTTTCCGGAATTCGGGTTGTATGTAAAAACAATATATCTGTAAACACAACTGTTATACTGTGAGATATACCTTTATCCTGATTTAAAGACTACTCGTAGTCATACATTGGTGTAAGATTTTGCTCATATCATCAAGTTCTAGGATGGACTAATACATTCACTTTCATTCACTGTTATAGGCTGATTAATATCACAAGCCAAGCGAAATTGTTTCTTATCCGAAACACTGAGAGTGAACCTTTTACAGACAGCATCTCTGACCTCAAACACCACAGTAAACATAACTGTGTCTGGAGATTTCTGCTCTTCAGGCGGGGGCTTAATTCCACAATCTAATGCGTAACCACAACTCATTTCAGCCACACTTTGCTGCCCATATCCCCAAAGGGTGAAGCTGTTATTAATATTATTTTATTTTTGGTGAAAAATCGTCTTATTGGGTGAGTTAGCCTGCACAGTTGCCATAAATTACCCATCATAGACATGACAGCTGTGTGGTGAAAAAATACAAATAAATTGTGTTTCAGCAATAAGCAACGTCTCTTTCTGTGCTGAGCAGAGAGTTAAGCTTGTCCCAGAGGGAGTGGATGTGTGAGAGAGGGATGGAGAGAGCATGGAAGAAAGCATGAGACCGACTGAGAGAGAGAAGTAATATTGGGAGATAAAGAAAATTCTAGAGACATTCAGAGACCTGTTCCCTTGTTATCGGCCAGAGCTTGTCCTCTCTTTCCAATTTGCAGTAAGGTGTCATTAACGGGCTACATTGTCCTGATGCCTGTCAAAGAATCATCAGCCCCAGAAAGCGCATGAGAACACACACTCACACACACACTCACTGCTTGTCATGACATATGTGTGGTTTCTTTTTCTTCATTTCTGTCTCTTTTCTCCCATTTGTATATTTTCCCATGCAACCTTTTCTCTCGGCATGTGCCTTTCTCTTTTCCTATGATCTGAGGTAGTGTTTGGGGACATTTCTGCCATGCAATCTTGTCTGTAATGTCTTCTATAGTCTTTTGTTAGAGTTCCATAATTCATAGTGTGTGTCACTTTCAATTAATCTAAATGCTCGCAACAGATGCTCACAATGCACTTTATTGTAAACTTCTCTTCCTTCCTAACTCTTTCTTCCATGGCAAATGTTCCTACCCTCTGCATTTAATTTGGTAAAAATGATTTCTCTATGATTTTGACATTTTTGTAGAAGTAATTTTTTACATAAAAAATTTACATTTTTATAAAATGTGTATGTATGTATGTGTGTATATATATATATATATATATATATATATATATATATATATATATATATCAAGATAGTGTAATGTCATTTGCATTCTATTGTTTTATATGATATTAGTATGTTTAGTATAAATTTATTTTCTGTTTTAAATACATTTACAAAAATATATTCTCTCTCTCTCTCTCTCTCTCTCTCTCTCTATAAAATAACATAAAACGTTTATTTTGAAGTTAGTTTTTAATACACAAACTAAAAACATGACTAATTAAACCTGAATCAGATGTCTCAAATTGAGTTATTGACTTGAATGGATTTACAGAGTCACTTAATCTCTGAATCAGTCAGACCAAACTGATTTACCAGAGGCTTGTGACTATGTGTTAAAAGTTGTTTAACATTATGTTAAAGAACATCTGGTTTCATCAAAAGTACCAAAAGAGTCGCACATGAATCATTAAAGAATCACTTTAAAGCAGAGGCGTTAATAGCATTATGATTCCAACTCATGAATCATTTTTACATTTAGAGGACATCCCCATTGGAAAGTTTGGACAGATTTAGCTCACTTCTGGGACAATTTTGTCCCCAAAGTATAGCTAAGTAAACCCACACACATTCAAGCTCGAGCATGCACATATATTTAGCCATTTTCTTGACATTTTCTAGCTCAATAGCAACTGCATTTGGTGTTAAAATCTATTGTGCTGAGGTAGTTTGAAAGTCTCTCCACATTTTAAGCAGGTATAGATTGTTCCTTGCCAGAATGACTCATATGGAGTCTGATAACGAATGTTCCTTGTTTTAAAATGAGGTCCTTATGAATAAAAGTAGACATTTATGTTTGACATAGTTAAACACAGCATAAACATAAACACAGCTTGAGAGAGAGCTGCTGAGCCACTTGATTAGCTTTAGCTACAGCATTTGAAAAGGACTTGTGAAGTCACTTTTTGGCTCGCCCGAGTTTCCATGAGAGATACGCCAGTGAAATGTCAGCAATAATTTGCAGAATTTATCGACTCTGGAGTTAGCAATTCATTATACGCGAGGAACTCTTGTCCTTCAATAACTTCATATTAATAATTGTGAAAAATAAATCACACCATACCACCAGAGGTCACACGTGCTGCCAATCGGCGTACAGAAAATTGGAGCACGTAATAAATAGCAAAGAAAATACTTCGATAATACGATCATATTAAACCCAGAGCCCATCCATCAGAGACGTGATGTTCGCATGCTGCAGAGCTTTTTATGTGTGCGGATTTCCTTTATGTGATTATTCACATCGTAACAAAGCAGCTTCAAGGGGTACTACGCGCTCCGGCTTATCTTTGATCTCTGGCTTTGGACATTTGACGCTCCAGAGGTGGTCTCCAGTCATAAAAGACGTGCTTCCTAAATCATTTGTATTCATGCTTGGTCGAAGTCAGAGGACACGATATGTCTGTCGCTTTTGAAAAAAGAGCAATCCGTCTGGAAGTTTGCAGGGGGAAATGAATAGAATTGATCAGAACGGCATTTAAGGGGAGCTTGAGTTTCCTCAGCTGCTGAGGGCTGATATCCTAAACACGCGTGCGAGTCTGATCCTGTCTGTTTGTCAGAGGAAAACTCGGATCAGATTTCTCGCTTTGTCTTTCATTTCTCGACGGGCTTTACTCTTATCACATGAAGTCCCGTTTTGCCTTTCACTTTCATGTGAGTATCTAGTATCTCTCTCTCTCTGTGTGTGTCTTCCACCAGAACTCAGCTGCCAGATTAAAATGTTTAGGGGTGTGAGCTTTAATGTCACATCATCTGAAAACATTACAGCTCTAATAGGCATATTTGACTGTCTAGGACAGATGAGATTGAATATTGATTCTTCTGGAAACTAAATCAACTAACTGCCCTTTGCTTAATTACAATTATAGATGAATTTCAAATGCATCTCCAAAGTTAGTCACATTAGATGTGCTGCCAATTAAAAATGTGTCAGTTATAACAGGAGTCTGACAATTAACACTTAAATATGTGATTTTTCTCAAGCAGAGTGGTTGGTGCCTTAATTGCAGATGCACTGATAGCAATAATTGCTCTTTAATCATTTTTCTTCATATTATTATTTACCACCAAAGGGGAACCATGAGTGCTTTAACATGGACATCTTACACCAATTATGTTTAATGAACTGACAATGTTTCATGTCGTGTAAACACCTTGAAACCGTGTTGTTTCAAATGGCAAATCCATTTCTCAATTTCTGCACGTAAAATCTTTTACCAGTTTCAAAAATCTGTTCCAAACCTGCATGATTTTCTTTCTTCTGTGAAAAACAACTAAAAGGTATTTTGAAAAGTCAATGGAGTTTCAAAGCAATATGACTGCCATTTTATGAGCAGAAACGTTCTTTAGAGCATCTTCTTTTGTGTTCCACACAAAATATCGGTTTGAAATGACATGAGGCCGAGTAAATGATGACAGCATTTTCATTTCTGTTTGAACTATCCCTTTAAACACACAATATTGCCTCCCATTAAGCATTGTGGGTTTTCTGTAATGGTATGGGCAGCCGTCTGTTGGGAGTCATTAGGTCCAATCATCGCACTGTATGGCCCTGTAACGGCCAATAATACGAGGTCATTTGACAGCATCAAGTGCACCCTAGGGTTCGAACACTCTTCCCAAGTGATCTTCCCATATTCCAGAATGTGGCTGCATGCTGCAAAATGTATTCATCCCGAATCTAAGATTGAAGTCAAATACCTTTCGTGGCTTTCCTAATGACTAGATGTGAACATTAAACCATATGACTGTTTTTGTCTCCATCTCTCATATAACTGAAGTTTTTCTTCTTGAAGAAAAGTCTTCATTCCATTTACATGCTGATATCATTACTGGTGAGAAAGAGTCTTTCAGATGAATGGGAATGCTGACGGATAGCTTTTACTCTGACTTGGATCATCACGGAAATTCTGCCTCAGTAGATGATGTCGAAAATCACTGCAGAGCCCAGAATAACTCCAACACTTGAAGGTTCATTAACTTGTGTTGAAGAAAACTTAATTTGCATTGTCAGGTTCAATATTGGGGGAACTGGCTAATATTTAACTTTTTTTTTTTTTAAAGTTCAGTTACCTTTTAAATTCACTGTGCAAGCACAGAAAAAAAAGAGTACTGTGGCACTCTATTGTTTTGCATTAGCATAGCTTGGCTATAATTAGGCCCAAGCAGGTGCTCAGGTGCTGCTTTGTCTTGTTCTTGTTAAGTATTATATTATGTGCCTTTTTTAAAAGAAATCTCTGGTGTACCTGCCTTGCTTCTTTGTCACGCTAATTAAACAGCTAAAGTCAGACTCCTCAAAGCTCAGCCAGGCCTGTGTGTGGAGGAGGATATGGATTTCATGTGTACAAGTTGACAAGTCGGAAGAGGATCCCTCTGGTTTTCATTTGGTGTAGTCACAAAGAAAGGATAATATGAAGCACATTCTCCAGACGTAATTAGCTAATTATTAGGATAGTTTTCTCATGTTAACTCAGGCATATATATATAAAATCAAGTGTTTAATATTTGGGTTTTAAGAACATTTCTGCAGATGGATGTGGCATTTTGTTGCTGGAATTTGAGAACTGCATTGGGAAACATAGCATGTGTAAGTTCGGCTAAATTATTTTTTATCTCTGGGGAAGCTGGGTAATTAGATAAGGGATTAAAATTTTAATCTAAATTGTTTCATGAATTTTCCCTTTTTCCACAAGGCCTCTTTTATATATATATATAAATATATATATATAAGAGGCCTTGTGGAAAAAGAGAAAATTCATGAAACAATTTACTTATACTTACACATGCATACTGACATATATTTATTTATTTATTTATTTATTTATTTATTTATTTTTTTTAATACACTCATCCCTTTCACATACATTCCAAAAGGTTTAAGGATTGTCATTTATTTATTTATTTATTTATTTATTTATTTATTTTTGTCTCCAAAATTTGTGTGTGCTTTAGTTATTTTGAGATGTGCAATAGAGCTTGAAACCTTTTTTTTATTTTGCTCAATGAAATGTGTTTACAGTCAAACAAGATTCTCTATTAGTTTTTTGAAGTTTGCAAGTCTTCAAACTTCAAAAAAAGTTTAAAACCCTTTAGTGCTGTCAGACGATTTATCATGATTAATTTTATCCAAAAAAGATTTGTTCAGAATATATGTGTGTACTGTCTATATTTATTATGTATATTTAAATACAAACATGCATCTATATATCTGATACAATTTTTATGTAATAATTATATGTATATATAATATAAACGCTATGAATATAAATGTACATGTAAATATTTTCAAAATACATACTGCATGTATGTGTGTGTATATATATATATATATATATATATATATATATATATATATATATATATATACGGTGCACACACTTATTATGTAAACAAAAACTTTTATTTTGGATGTGATTAATCGTGATTAATCATTTGACAGCACTAAACCCTTAATTGTCTGGTTTTATTGTTTACTAACAATAAACATTAATTTAAAATTAAAATGTTGGTTTTGTATGTTTTTATAATAAGCTTGAACAACTTAAAAAAAAGAAAGAAAAGATAATACTCTGTGATTGAATGTAACCTATTGGTGAGATTTGGCGCTTGCAGTTGTGGGAGGAATTTAAAATGGAGACGTGAACTTGGAAGCTTCCTGCCTCTGTAGTGGTGCTAATGCTATGTTTCTGTAGTTGTCACAGATAAAGTGAATTAGATGCAATATTTGTCAAATACATAGATGCTTTAGACATTTTAATGTAGCAACAGAAATACTTTTCATTTAATAATTTATGCACTATGCCTGTATATGCAAGTATATAGATTAGCGTAAGTGATTTCTATTAAGATTACATGAAATTATTTTTTAATGTTGCTTTTGTGAGCATTTGCAGAAGTGTAGGAACGACACAACAAACACTTCAAGACAGACGAAGATCAGTAAAAGCCGAATATGCTTTATATAGAAAATAATCACCAATCATGGTTCTACTTCTTGCATAGCTGTTGAAACAGACCAAATGATGTCACTCACTGGGTGTGTAAAGGATATTTATAGTTGTTATCATTATTAATATTTTAAAAAATAATAATGTGTGATTTTATTGAACTGAAAAAAAAAATTGTTGTGTGTAGGTCAGATAATTGACTAGCTTAAGATGCCACACTTCCTATATTAAACATTTCCATTCAGGGGATGTTTCGTATGAGCCTAAAGACCCAAGCTAAATGAAATGTCATGCTTTATTAGCCCTGTGTATCGCACTCATTTCAACAGCTTTTAAGTCCCTCAGTAACAGGCTGTAAGTCTGGTCTTTCATTTCTAGTGCCTTTAGAGGGCAGACTGTGATATTCTCTATTGCAAATGACCCTGTATTGTTTCCCTGTCTCATTTTTAAAGTTATTCTAAAGGAAAGTTGGGCTCCTAATGACAACCATAAGAAAAGAAATCATTTACGTCTACATTTACGTTCACGGCATGCACTTTCCTTCCAAAGTGCATATTGTGCAAGTGGCAATTACCAAAGTGGGTAGCGAACAATCACAATCATTTCCATTTTCGCAACAAGCCCCTATTTGAAACGTCCATTACCATATATATATATTTAAAAGTAAAGTTTGTGCCATTTTTCGGGTTAACATGGGGCATTGAATCAATTGAAAATAAACCCTTATTCCTTTCAAGGAACATTCAAGAGACCCTGGATATTGATTACACATATCTGGACAAGAAACTAGATAAAACATATTGGTTCCTGTCTGTGTGTGCAAGGAGAGAAGAAAGTCTAGGCTTTTTATAGTTGCTCACTAATCTTTTTTTTAATATACGTCTCTTTTTCTTGTGCATTTTTCTTCTTTTGTCGTGCTCGTTTGTGTGAGAGACTGAGCTAAAGGGAGAATGAAAGGGAAAGAAAACTTAGCATTAACCTCAAACTCAAACTGTCTTTCTTTGTTACTGAAACGCGTACTGCCGTGTCACTTGCAGGTTAGGTTGCAAGGTTGTGGAGGTTTGTTTAACTGGATTTGTTTGACACCTTGCAAGGCCTTTTACTGCTGAGACGGGAGACTATAAATGAGATAAACGATAAAAAGAAAATCAAATCTGAAATATGGAGGCATCTGTTTCACAGCACAGAAATACTCATTAAAATACTTCACACTTTAACAGCGGCACTCACTTCGACAGTTGGTGAACAAATGAACTGCCATATACATTTAAGGCCGAGATCACTGCTGGCATGACTGTTTTACATGTGTCATTTTAGATTCATGGTTTCTTTGGGTAGAGGTTTGGGGACATGTTGACCGAGGAATTAAATGAGTTGGTAAGAAGAGTGTGATGGTATTTTTGGATTTTCACAAGGGGAGTTGGTGTAAATGTGGTGTGAGTGTGGACTTAAAGTGACAGCTGAAAGGTGTGAAGGCTCCGTTTGATCTGAAACTTAAAATATATGTGGCTTTTATAGTCTCCTATGAATCACTATTGAATATGAGTAGTTTTCAAGGGAGTTTTTAAAGGGGTCATATAATGAGAAATCTACTTTGCCTTGATCTTTTTAAGAATTCATCGAGCGATGAAGACACGCTGTAACTTTTTACCATTTTTTTTTTTTATTATTGAACTTGCATTTAAACATGACTACCCACATTTTTACATCAGCAATACTTAATGTTATTGTTCAGAAAGAGGACCCTTAATCTACACATCCTTCCAAATGATTTAGAAAAAGCTGAAGCTGATTTTTAACAACATCCCTGTTTTCTTAAAGTCTGACTTTAAAAGCTTTTGTGACACATTTCATCAAGCAAATATTGTGGAAAGAGGCTTTTACTGAAATACTATAACAACAAATGAATGGATGAATTAATTGTTTTGCCTTTTTTGGTGCAAAATAAAGTATTTTATTTAGTTTTTAGGTCTTCTTATTATGTATGACATCCTATTTATTGGACCCATTCAAAATAGTACAATAGACGCCATCAATTAATTTACATATACACATATAAGTGATACCATATTATTCTGACCCCTTCCATTGTTTACAAATATCAGTTAATAGCTGATTTGTATGTTGAGCAGATCAATTACCGCAGTGCTGTTTTGGTAATTACAGATTGTACCTTTTAACACATTTAAATGAGCTTAATGAGCGAATTGGTTTTGATGGGTAAATCAAAACCATTCCTCAACATTATGGTTCTGCACTGCTTTAGAGAGAGAAAGGGAAAGACAGGCCCCTACTAAGTAAAAAAAAAAAAGCAAACCCATTACTATATTTCATCCGTTCTCTCTTAATTTGCATATCTTGGCTATTTTAAATCAGCCCTGCGTGAAGCCAGCTGGTCGTTTGTGAATGTTTGTCTTTTCTATTCATGTTACCCCAGAATCCTTTTTGAAAGCTTGCAATGTAATTAATCCACCACAATGATATTTTTTATGACATAACCACAAAATAAGTTTTTATTGGTTTTGTGTAAGGAAAGTGTGTATGTATTTTTCATTTACTGTTGTTGTTTTAGATCCCTTCAAAAATGATGTACAACAGATACTCCATTGATTTTGACATAATATATTTGGAAATTATATACCTAAAATGCAGCTTCAATGACAAAATGCAACCCTGGCCCAAGTAAAATTTCTCGGAAGTGACCTGAAACTCTCAGAAACTGGCCTGGGCGTATAAGAATTTACTGTATATTTATTGCTTAGAAGCTATGCTCATATATCTATGATTTATCATTTGAAGCATCCAGGTAGAACTTTCTGGTTGAAGTTTCGAACTGATGACAGCTTGACCCAGGAATGCTCCTCTTGAGATTTTACATTTTCGGTTTTAGTGAGGTGACACTCTTTTGACACAAACTGTACCTTGTGCATGATGGAGCAAAAATAGGATATTTTCTAACCGTGGATCAAAGCTAAGGTGTGTGTAGCATGCAGTGTGAACTGAGGTGTGTTTTTCGTATGGGGTGAAGAGAAGAAAGGCTGTGGCTGGAAAGATTTTCACTAAACCTGGACTCAAGGCAGAGCAAATATTTGTTGTCTGGTGGTAAACAGGCATCAGTCAGGGCCTCAGACAACACCATTTCCTGTCTAGACTGTGCTTTCTATGTACCAATATCTTTTATCAATCACTAGGATCATTACAAAAAAACTAGTTCTCACCCAAAAACCAGACTTGCAGACTTTTTTTTTTTTTTTTTTCAGTTGTAATGATATTTGTTTTATAATGAAGTACATTGATTAAATGTAATGATTTATTAATTTAATTACTGTTTTGACCTTGATCTAAACCCAGTATTTGAGTTATTATATATAAAAGTTATATAATTGTAAAGTAATATTTACAAATTGTATTACTTATGTGGTTAAATGCGCATTTGGACAATAATTAATAATAGTTTTTTTATTTGTCAAACTTTAACATTACCATGACCTGTTAAATCGGACAAATTAATTAAAACACATTCATTTAGTTGCACCTGTACCTTATAAATAGCCTATGTACTGTATATAGCTTTGCTATAAAACATATGCATCACTTCATAACCGCTTTAATTAAGTGAATTAACTTTATTGCATTATATAGTGCTAAAGAGATCATTAGACATGCAGCACTGCTGAAAACGTCTTGCCTGAAGGATCCGGAAGCGCAGATGCTGCCTCCTTTGTGACCTCACTGTTATTTCATCTATAGATGATAAATGGAATTGAGAAAATTAATTTCCTTCAAAATGTAGGGCCGTATCAACACTGTCACCGCTACCATCGTCGTGGTTATGTTGTTAAGTTACTGGCACATGAAATGGCTTAATAATCTGTATGGTAATTTTAATAAAATTAATTTCTGAAGACATTGTAAAGAGGTGATGACATCATAAAATCCATTACAGTCACCGTTCATCATTGTGATTTTAAAGTATTCCGAGTGATTGCTCTATGATGCGTTGCTTGAGGGACAAAGAACTGATAAAGGAGTTTAATTGGCTTGGAAAGGGCAGGCGAAGTAAGAGTGGCCGATGAAGAGAGACCTTACATGACCTTTCTCTGCCATTGTATGCAACCAGACCCGTATTTACTGTCAGACAACGATTTATTCCAATTTAGCTGATAGAGTCTTCATGTTTGGTTCTGGTTATCAGAAGATTTCTCCTCTGAAGTCAAATGCCAGCGCTGTGTCGTGCATCAGATCAGAGAAAGGAAGTGGCTGATTGGCGGCATTTATTGGCTGTCGCTGGACGTCTGTTCTTGGTGGCATCTGGTTCTGATTGATCTCTTTGGTGCTTTGTGGTGTGTTTTTGACTGGTCAGTTTTCAGCTGTTGCAAAACCCTGTTGATTTAGTCAAGATGGCAGTATTTGGAGAAATACAAGCCTTTCATTCTTGGCATTACAAACAACCGTGTCTTTTCATTAAGTGCATTTAAATTAGTTCACTTGGATTCATTATTCATGGTTTGGGAACGTTATGAATTGCATCTACTACTAACAGTGCTTGCATGAGAATGTAATTTTAGTATTTATTTTATTGAGCCAACACATTTCTGTGGCACTGACAGAAATATCTCACTTTCAAAAATATGTTTCATCACTGATATAATGTTCGGGATGAGAATCTGCATTATCAGATTGCACACAAGATCGTATCCATTAGATATTAGTTGTGTGTGATATCGGATTTCAAATTCAAATGTTAACCATTATGTAGTGTTTACTTCATTTGTGCATTGATCCATGAGGAGGCCGTTAAGCACGGACGGGCAGTTGTTTTTCTTCTTTGTATGTGTGTGTGCATGCATGCATATGAAATAAGTGCAAAGAGAGTGATGAATATATTAAACTTTATAACAACATAAGCGTAGGAAGCTCATCAATCAGCCTTACAGAATGACTTTAATTTGAAGCTTTGCATGGCTAGAATATGCTCTCATGAATAAAGGATTTAACTTTGTCATGAGCTGGAACGTTTGTTAACAGAATGTGCAAACGTCCCACGCAGTTTGGCCGTTTAGGATGTAAAGGCGCCCTCCTCCGAGCCAGCTGTTTAAAACATTCTCAGTCTCACACATGCAGCTGACATGACCTGTAATTTTACAGTCTTTAAGGAAAAAGACTATTCATTTTTTCTCGTAACGGAGATGATATTTTTTATTCTGTTTTTATTTCATTTTTTTTATTGCAATTAAATGAATGCAGCTTAAATGTATTGCAATTATTTCTTTTTTAAGTCAGTGGTCATTAATTTACATATTATCTAAAGATTAAAACTTATCTATCGATCGATCGATCGATCGATCGATCTATCGATCTATCTATTGTATATTGTTTTTTGACCAGTTATTAGTCTTGTGGAGTGTTTAAAAAGAAAAAAATGAAATTGAAGTTCATTAATATGATTAAAAAAATTTTTTATTATCATCATTATTTTGTTTGGTACATTTGACTTTTATGGGCTAATCGAGAAGGAAAAACAGTTATATTCAAAGGCTTAAACCAAACAAAAATATGCAATTTAGTGTAGTCGAAGATATTTACAGTATATAGCCAACAAGTAAGATGCCATTCTGATAGCTTGTATTGTAAATCAGTGAGATCTTAGAGCAGACTATTAAAATGCATATAAATATCAGTTGCCATTTGTGTCTCCTAAGATTATATGATCAAAGCTCTGTAGTTTTTATTGTGGGAGACAAATAAAAATGCAGTGCAATGCAGCAGCTGTTTAACACTGGATGGAAATGCCAATATGCACATTAAATGTGAGATAAATTGTTGTGGGTCATTTATTGCCATCTAATAAGAAAACATGCACATAAGAATATACTGGAAACACACTGACCATATTAATTCCTCGATGTGCAACAAAAACTCTCATGTGATTTTGCCTCAAAAAATCATCGCACACCAGTCTCATTGCACACCATCTCAAATGTTGTTTTGATCATTCTGAAATGTCTGTGCCACATTCTATCATCAGAATGATTTGATGTAGTTACCTCACAGAACTGTCTTATACGATTGCATTCCCAAACATCATCCGCCTCCAAACGTAAAATAACATGACACAGTTTATTGCGTTTTGTCTGCACTCTGAAATCCAAGTCATTTATTATGTTGGAAAAAAGAGTCATAGGTTTCCCCATTTGAACCAACTTTCATTTTTATTATTAATAATTTACGCCAATTTCCCAGGAAGTGACAGTTTTGTTCTCTTGAACACATGGGATGGAAATGGTGCTTTATTCGCAAATCTTTATGCTATATTCTAATTTTCCATGCAAGTTTAATTTGCAACTTTTGATGGAAACGTAGCTAATGATGATTGAGAAATGTCCAAATAAATTTCCATTAAAAGTCTGATGTATCATATTTGATTTAAACATGTTTTTTAAAAAATATTATGATGGATGGTTAAGTAAACCTAAATCGTTTCAGTCCAGCATGTGTGAATCTCAAAATATTATTATCAATATAAAAGTTATTCTTATGTTTACTTTATAAAAATCTGTAAAGCTTTGACAGCAAAACTATGTGTATGACAACCTGAGATTGGATATTTTTAGTTATGCTTTTAATTGCTTAATAACTGTCAATTAGACAACAGAAGAAATAAAGAAAATAAAGTAGTTAATTTTATTAAAGATAAACTTAAAAGAAATTGCACATGTATGATGCATATTTATAGACTTAATAGTCTGATATAGGCTTATACTGTATCTATACAGTATATCTATCTATCTATATATATTGTAACACTAATGAGCTGATGGTATTTCAGCCGTCTGTTCCATATTAATGAATCCTGACTCTCTAACACATTCTGCACTCAAAGACCAGAATGTGAGTAAACAAGGACCTTCTTTTTACAACATCTTCCAACATAATTCACCATTTGGGGCGCCACGATGTCGGCAACATCCTGGCGTGGGTGACAGTTATTACACCTATTGAGACTGTCCAGGGACACCCGCGCGAGCCTCAAAGAAGAAACGAAACACCCACATTCCTAAACACACACACAAACTTTTCTTTACGCTCTTTATCTAAGTCCTTAATAATATGTATTTTGAATAGGTTTGTGATTTGCATAAAATGGTTAATCCTGTTATGCGAGGATTATAAATTGCTGACTTGTAAATTGGAAATGTTTCTCCTAATTTTAATGTTCTAAAATAGAATCATGAGTTGTAACCCTACCCCCCTGACCAGGTCGTAAAACTTTATGACCTAACTGACAGAACAGCAAAGCCAGATCACTGGTACCTTTTTAAAACGTATTTCTAAACATATTGACTGTGTTGCCTTTTTGGTGCATTAGATGTTTTCTATAATCAAATTGGAGTATAATGTTTATCGTGTGTTAAACAAACTTTATATGTGTGTAATTCTGCATATGAATGTAACGTCGTGTTTCCACAGTTATATATGTTATTTTTGGTATCTGTTTAATCGTCGTGCTTTGACGGACTCACTTATATAAAGGAAATTAAAGAAAAATGTATTAATCTGGAATTACGAACTTGCTAGAATATCACTGCTGAAATCTGATAAGCCATAACTTATTAGAGTGGGTGGTTCCCCAGAGACAAAGGAAAGTTTTTCCCGCTTCAGATCGCGGACGTTCATTGGTTGTTCACGCTAACAGAGGCGTGAACCAGTCAAGCCATAAGAACTGAAACCAGGAAGTTCCTCCCTGTTCTTGCTCTTCTTCGCTCTCTTGTCCCTGTCTGGTCCCTCTCAGCATGGTGGCTGAGAGAACAGCCGTTCTCATGGCTCCTTCGGGAGCTTTCATCTCCGTTGTTTTCATTTCTTTTACTTACTAAGTTCCTCTCTAAAGATGAATTCTGAATCATTACGTTTGTTGGACCTTTCAAATATCGCGCGATTCCGCAGCAGCCCCGGAAGACACGAAAGAACACGCCTAGCTACAAAGGACCACGCACACACACACGCTGGTCTGGCGAGTCACAAAGAGACCACATGCAAGTATCATTCTCTATGGAGATTTAAATGCTGCTTAAAAATGCTGATTCGTTGTTGTCTTTCAAGGGTTACTGTCTGTGAGTTTGCATAACTGAGCGCGTAATTCTGTGATCGCGCCTAATTCTCTCACCTCTCTCTCTCATCCTCTCTCTCTCTCTCTCTCTCTCCCTCATTTGGATTCCGTTGTCTTGTACAAAGTTTACTGTCTGTATTGTCGTACGAGTATTTAGTCTGTGTGATTTGTAGTTTGATGTATTATTAGTTCAATTATTAAAAATCAATATATATTCATGATTGCATCTGTCTAAAACGCTCACATCACGAGTCAATGAAATGTCTGATCTTTAGCTAGAAGCTCTTTACTTTTTAGTAACTGAAATTTCATAATGATAGGATAATGTTTTCATGGCCAGAGAATATTTTTCCTTGAATTATAAGAAGTGATAACTTTATTGAAAGTTGATAAGTTAATCTTACGGCCGTTTGCTGGACAAGCCACTGTTTGATTTGCGGTAATTGCGGTAATACAGTAAGAGATATCACTATAATTGATATGAAGAATGGAATATTGACATATTAATGAGTAAATTACAGTGCCTTGTAATGAGTTATTGATATATACAATTGACCTATTTTACCTCTTTAATAATTTTAATGTAACTGTCATATGAGATATATATATATATATATATATATATATATATATATATATATATATATATATATATATATATATATATATATATTAATCATATTCCTGATTAATTATTAAAATTCCCTATACATCATTTGAGTTAATTATAATGTGCGGCTACAAATGAGTGAGTAAAAGATTGCAATACATCACATTTTTGTAACACAATACAATAAACATATACTGTATATATATATATATATATATATATATATATATATATATATATATATATATATACATATATATATATATATATATATATATATATATATACATATATATATATATATATATATATATATATATATATATATATATATATATATATATATATATATACAGTATATGTTTATTGTATTGTGTTACAAAAATGTGATGTATTGCAATCTTTTACTCACTCATTTCTGAATGTGCAACTAGTGCTGAATTTCCTGCTTTACCTCATTATTGACTTCTAAATAGAGTTGAGCATTGGCACATTCCAGAAAAGATAAAATGATTCTGACATATGGCGCAATAGCGCTTCGGGCGACCCAAGTTTGAGTTCTGGCTCATGGTCATTTCTCGGTCCCATTCCTCTCTCTCCTTTCCAGTTGTTTCCTGTCTTTCTCTGAACTGTCCTCTCATATTAAAGGCAGCAAGGCCAAACGTATAGCCTAAAAATTGCACCATGGGATAGCCAATAGTGCACGTTGGTTAGCAGTCAGTGTCTAAATAAATAAATAAATTATGAGGAAAAAGATGGACTCTTGCAGTGAGAATATCAATTTACTTCATCTCTATTACGTTCAACAAAGCCTGAAACCTTTGAGACTGGTGAGGAAAACAGATGTAGACGGTCACAAACAGTCTGAAAGCTCATTTATGATTGTCATATCTCACCTCAGCCGTACATGCATCCCACCTGGACAGATTGGGCCAGGTCTGCCTGCTGGTTTACCAAGCTCTCATGTTGTAGAAAAGGTCACCATGAGAAGCTAATGGCCATCATCACTTTGCCAAATTAAGGCTCATTAGACGGACCATATCCCGTGGGCGCTCGGTCTTACATCAGCACAAAGAAAGCCATTTTGACCTGCAATAATTGCCTTGATTGCACCATCCTCTGCTTGCAACAGAACGGCTTGAATTCCCGATTCATTTGAGCATGTTTTTAATAAATTAATGTCCCTGTAAGATAAATTACTTGTCCGTCGTAGCACAAAATGTAATGTAACAGAGGGGGGTGAAACTGGAAAGTGATGTATGTCCTTCATTGGACACAGAACATTTAGTTTTTATTAAGAGTTTAACACGTACACGATACATTAGTGGAGGTTCAATAGCCGTAGCTTTGCTTCTCACTGTATTTCACCCTGATGAATTAGCAACTCAGCACACCACGTGAAATGACAAAAGGAAATGAGCAGAGCAGCATTATTATGATGTGTTGCACAAGGCCTGGCGAGGCTGGGTAATGTCTTGGCGTGGAGGCTTGATGTTTATTACTTTGGCTAATGTTACCTGCGTGACCCGGGTTGTGGTTTTCTGCAGGGGGAGATGAGGAAGGTGCTGGAAAGGTCAGCGTTAGCCTTGCTGTTTCATTAGTAGAGATGTGCTTTTTGCGTGATACAATTTGTCTTTAACAGCCCTTCTTCTATTACTTTGTGAGTTAATATCACAGTATAGAAAAACTAGCTTAATTATGTGATTGTGACTCATGAGTAGGTGTATAGTTCCATTCCATATCCATTCTATGAGGAGGTGTATAGTTGTTTGAAGATGGGATTTGTGTGTGTATGTTTGTGTATACAGATGTTTGTGTCAACATGTCAAGCAACCTAATTTAATTTATATACATTGTGTGAATGTATTGTTTGTATATGTATGTATATATACTGTGTTTATATATACACACACACATACACACTGCGTTTCAAAGCTGTAGGATCAGTAATTTGTATAGAATTTTTTTATATATAGTATTTATTTATAATTTTTTTTTTAAAGAAAGTGTCTTACGCTCATCAAGGCTGCATTTATTTGATCAAAATATTGTATATATTGCAAACAATATTGCAATTTAAAATAACAGGTTTCTATTTTGATGTACTTTAAAATATAACTTATTTGTGTGATGCAAAGCTGAATTGTATTTTATTTTATTTTTAGCTCATACATTTTTAACGTTTCTTTGATAACTAAAGTAAAAAAAAAAGCATTTTATAAAATATAAATATTTTGTAGAAAGCTGGAAAAAAATTATTTGAGATGAAAAACTATAAATAAACAACAATTTTAATTAGAAATGTTGTATAACTTACTGAAATAAAGACTGATGTGCTAAAATTATTAAAACTAAAACTGAAATAAAAACAAAATGGCATGACAATAGCACATTACTCAATTATAAAATGTTTTGCACAAGCAAGTCATTGTTAAAGTCTGATTAAATCAATATTGAAGTTTTTGGAATTTTAGTCTGCATTATAATTTTAGTCTACATTATAATTTTAGTCTACGTTATATGGAAGCAAGTTATGCTTCATGGCTTTGACGCTATATTGGCTATTTGCACTCAACAAGTGTCTAAAAACTCTATAATGAGAAACATACCAAAGGAATAACTAATTGGCAAAAGTGATCACTTTAAAAATTGAGTTCAGTCCTGAAGACTAGACATATATATTGTGTGTGTGTGTGTGTGTGTTTGTGTATGATGCACAATAGTGTGGGACCTCCAGCATGGAGAGGGAATAAACAGCCAGCCGAGGCTGCTTGATTACTCTGGATTGTGGGCGGAAAAGGATAAATTAGCAATTCATTCTTAATTACAAAGACCAGAAAAACATTGCAGCTAACAAATGAAGCAACAAAATTACTGATAGGGTGTGCTCCGTTTCTGCGCCGCACTAAAGAATCGTTCTCCCGCAAGTCGCAGGGCCAAGCTCTGATTAATGATGATTTCTCATTGAATCTCTCCAAACATTTATGAATCCAACCGCCTCGGCGCTCCTTGCATAAATCTACGCAGGGGAGAAACATATCCGCCCACAAAGTCAGGCAGATCTTTGATCCGTAAACAGCGCCGTGCACCCCACCTGATCTCTCTGCGCTACCGGGGGTCGTCAGAATAAAGAGCTTGTTCGTCTCACGTTTAATGCGGCCTATTTGAGACGGCTCTTGTCAGTCAGTGAATGGCTGGCAGTCACGTCACCATGTTCAGCCTGTGCGTAATAAAGAGTTGAGTTAGGGCCTGCCGAGCATGTTTTGAAGTGCCGTGGTCATTCAGCAAGAGGGATTTATGGCCTGCGGCCCATCAGCTCTGATCTTAAAAGGCTGTGATTAACAGCAGAGAGAGTAGAGATGGGATTCGGCACTGCTGAAGGCAAACCTGACAAGGCCATACCACTCAGAAGCTTTTTACTCGGCCTGTTAACAAGGGGACTCGCTCTCTCTTACACACACACACACATTGTTTTTCTGTTGGGGGTGAAAGATAGTAGCATATGTCTCTTTCAGGATGGAATAAGACCTTATTCAGGGGCTCTTGAACCAATTTTTTTAACAATTGTATTTTGTCTTGAAATTGACTGATATTTAAAACTATAAATCTGAATATATATTTAAATCTAACAGACTACAATGCCTTTTTAATATCTCAAAAAAATATGTTTATCTTGTGAGAATTAAAACCTAATGTATTTAATCATTTGTCCTTCATAAAAAGTTATAACTATTTGGGATCCCGGGAACTCCAGGTGTAAGAAAAATAATAATAAACTTAATGATTTTTTACATACTAAAACATTATTGATTTATTATATATATATATATATATATATACACACACACATATATACACATATATATATATATATATATATATATATATATATATATATATATATTATTTTATTTATCTATTTATTTAAAGCAAATTGAAGCAAACAGAAGCAATGTTCTTGTAACATACTCGTGTGTGTGTGTGTGTTTAATTTTAAGTCTAATTTTAAATATTTTAATCTTTTTCTGTTTATTTTATTTGCTTAATAGGTTTTGGCTATTAATTTGATTGTGATTATAATACAATAAGACCCAGGGGCTCTTAAATCTGTTTTAAGCACATAACAGACTGAATTATGTCTTGAAATTGACAGAAATTAACTAATCATTTATAAATGTAGATACATATTTAAATCCAAGATACTCCAAGGTCTTTTTTAAATCTAAATCAAAAGACAATTTGATCATTTGATTTGATTGCAAACTTTTCCTTCATGTCCTTCATTTAAAAAATAAAATAAAATAAAAGTTATGTTTGGTCTCAGAGACTCCAGGTTAAAATATGATTAAATGTAATATTTTTTTAAATGCTAAAAATGCCATTGATATAATTTTCTTTTGCATGTTGGAGTCAAAGCAAACAGAAACATTATACTGGATTAGAGTCCCATTTATGAAAAAACTTTTTACTTTGTGATTTAAAAAATGCACTTTTAAAGCTTCAAAAATAATATATGTTTTTAGGTGGAATGGTTAATAATTTTCAAATTGCTGTAATGACTTACTCATTAGCATCTCAAATTAAAACAGCATGTTGTCATGTTGACTTAAATTTGAAGTGCTTTAAAATAATTTGTTATATTTTTAAACACTTTACATTCAAGAGTATTCTGGCAGGTGTAGGGATGAAGTTCACAAAATAAGAAATGAAAAGATGAAAAATGAATGAATGACAAAAACAATCACAAAAATCAGTGTGCTGTAGACAGTAGACTGAATGTTTGCCTTTATGTGTATTTATCCCAGTGAATTTTGTATCAACACTTTTAATTGTTGAAATGTTTTAAGCATTAATTTCTTGTAATTTAATGTGCAGTAAATGAACATTTTATATCAGTTTCTCATTGTGACATAAGTTGCTTACAATATGTATTTAAACCCAGCCAAGTCAGTACACCCCATCAGTACAATCCCACATCACTCAGGATAAAGCTAACACTTTTGACGCCACACCATTAGTATGATCTCCCAGACCTGCTGTAGTGGAGACGTTGTGTCAGCTGTGGTTGGCAGAATATCTGTATTCTACCACATATGGATGCACAACATTAGTATTGCACTCAGGTGCATGTCAAAAGCAATCTGTCCGCTCACAGGGTTCGGAGTGTGAAATTAAATCAGATACACTCATTATCTCTTTGCACTTCTAAAAGGTTTCAGGCATCTGAACAACCACAACCTGTCCCTAAAGTTTTATCTCACTTGCTTGCACAGGTGGAGAGCACGCGGCCACTGTAACACATCCGCTTCCTGCGGCCTTCTCCGACCTGCTGCCACACTTCCTGGTGGAGCCTGATGATGTTTATATCGTTAAGAACAAGCCAGTGACCCTCACCTGCCGCTCGACCCCTGCCACTCAGATCTACTTCAAGTGCAACGGCGAATGGGTTCACCAGGATCAGCACTTGATAGAGCGTGACGTGGACCCTGCCACAGGTAGACCCTCTCAACATTCTCTCCGAGGGCAACAAAAAGCCGGCTGACCTACAGCATTTATAAAATGACACTAGAAAACAGGAGTGCCTATAAAGGATGCTTTCTAGATGTGCTGCTCTTTCTTCTTTTGTAGTATAGCACAAAATACAAGGACTTCCTTCAAAGCAATTTTCAAAATGTCTTCTGCCCATATCATGAACAGGGCTTGCTTTGTGCTCAGGGTTGTACTGTTGCATTAGTGTACTGTCTATCACAAAGGGCCGGTTTAGTTTTGATATTACTTGGTTTTTGGAGAAGAGGCAGCAATATTAATAATCAAACTGAAAAAAAAATATAATTTAATAACAATTGCCTTACAGGGATTTTACTGTATTTACCAGATGTTGCTATGCACACTGAAAGCTTTTCTAAAACTGCAGTAACAGCAGTATTATATAAGACTAATGTTCTGTTCTATTTATTAATAGTAATCATTTAGCTTAACCGTAGGCTGTTCATGGTTTCCAAGCAAAGTTATGGTCAAAGTTCATTCTGTAAACTTGGCAAACTAATAAATGGGTATTAGACTACACATTATACACAATGATCATGTCATACTCTATACAGGAGCAATATAGAGTAGGATGTTTTTGTATGAATAGCGTTATGGACAATTTTGGCCTTACATAATGTAAGGTCACTTAATGAAGAGTTTTGACCCAAGATAAATGATAACAGATCGAAAGCCAGATGTTTTTTATCGACATATCAGGCAGCTTATCATGTGCAATGACTAAAAAATATTACCTTTAATTTGAGAAACTTTGAGAAAATTGTGTGGCTTCACAAAAGTAAAGATAATATATGAATAGAGGAATCTGAATAACGCTTAGATAATATATTTTAAAAAATAATTAATTAATTAAAAATTTGAAATTAAGTTGTCTTGTGCTATTGTGTAGGCTATTACACAACAAAAATGATCCCATAGCACATATTTATAATTTTATGTTTCCTTTTTACTCTGTTAATTGATTTTTTTTCATGTTTATTTTATGTACTCAATATATTTGGTTGTAAATTTAATTGTAATAGTGCCATTAATTTGTACATTTGAGGTTGTTACTGCTGTAATTAGATTTCAAACAGCTGTTACTAGCTTTCTAACATGGTTGCCACAAGTTTTGTTTTGCATTTCTTTATATCACTCCAATTATTATCATATCTCATTTACTCTATCATTTAGGTTGTAATAGAAAATATATCAGATGTTTGTCTACCTGTTAGCGCATGTCAAGTCAAGTCACCTTTATTTATATAGCGCTTTAAACAAAATACATTGCGTCAAAGCAACTGAACAACATTCATTAGGAAAACATTGTGTCAATAATGCAAAATGATAGTTAAAGGCAGTTCATCATTGAATTCAGTGTTGTGAGAACAAGCTATATGCAGTGGAGTAGGATTTGCTATCTCTCAACTTGAGAATTGTTGGCGTAAAGCAATATGGTGGCCCAGTTGTGTACAACACAACGAAAATCTCCAAAACACACAGAAACAAGCTGCAATGCAATGAAATTAGCACAACACAACGAAAACAAGCCACAACACAATGGAAACAAGCCGCATCATACCATGGAAACAAGCCACAACACAACGAAATAAGCACAACACAACGGAAACAAGCTGCAACCACTGATCTATATATGACTGGATCGCTCATCACGTTCTAAACTGCCAATAGACAGTGAAGCCACCGGAAGTGTTCGATCCGCCATCTTACTAATCAGAGAGCAGAGAGCACCATTGAGTTACATTCAAACCGCTGACCTAAAATATCTCAATTTGAAGCAAACAGTCAAACGGGACTTGTTTTTATGTTATGTGTATGTAAATTAATGTTTACTTCAGATGTTATCTGCAGTGTTTACAGTCTTTTGGGCAGGATAAGCAATATATTTAAACCGTTTAGGTGGGTGTGTCTGCTTGTCACTGACAAAAAAGGTAATGATCAAACACTAAATATAGCTTATTTCTTTATGAACAAAATTATTCAGGAATTATTAAACATGAACATATTAGTATCAGAAATGGTTCTGAATAACATAATAGACTCTGTTAATATTGCTCTATGATGAATTAAAAACTTAACTTACCATCTTGGAAATAAAACTTCATGTCTTTAAATCCGTACTGTTTATAGTTATTTCTCTAAATAAATTCAGATTTCAGGATGAGCACTTTGTCGTTTGTTATATATGATGAGGTCATGTCCATCTGATGTTTATCATGTTCATGATATTCGCTGCTGTAATTAACGTAGCTTTTTAATAAGTAGGGGAAATTTGCGACATTTAAAAAAATTACCGTTTACATGCCTAGGGTGTTTGCATTGTAATAATGTACAGAGATACTTCAGATTTATAAACACTGACTTTTTAGGTGATGTTTTTTTTTTCATTAAAATCATAAAATTTTCTATAAATTCAACCGAACGTTTACACACACTAGGGATTACCAGTATGGCGGCGCGGTGGCTTCACTTTCATGACGTCATGAGCAATCAAGTTCTATATTATAGATCAGTGGCTGCAACGCAACGAAATTAGCACAACATAACAAAAACAAGCCACAACACAACAAAATTAATACAACACAATGGAAAGAAGCCACAGTACACCATGGAAACAAGCAACACAACGAAATTTGCACAGCACAACAGAAACAAGCCTAAACACATCAAAATTGGAACAACACATCAGAAACAACCTACAACACAACAAAAACAAGTCACAACACAAAATTAGCACAACAAAACGGAAACAAGCCACAACACAAGAAAATCAACACAACACAATGGAAAGAAGCCACAGTACACCATGGAAACAAGCAACACAACAAAATTTGCACAACACAACAGAAACAAGCCTGCACATCAGAATTGGCACAACACATCAGAAACAACCTACAACACACAAAAACAAGTCACAACACAAAATTTGTACAACAAAACGGAAACAAGCCACAACACAATGGAAAAAAGCTGCAACACAACCAAATTTTCACAACACAATGAACACAAGCCTGAACTCAATGGAAACAAGCTACAGCACAACAAAATTAGCATAACACAATGGTAAAAAAGCCATGTAACAAAATTAGCACAACACAAGTGAAACAAGCTGCAACACAACGAAAACAAGGCACAATACAATGAAATCAGCACAACACAACAGAAACATGCCATAACAAAATGAAATTATCACAACACAACAAAGTTAATCCTATGCATTTTGTGTCATGGTAATTTGTTTGTGTTGTAAACCACTTATCTTATTTTCAGTAGCATTTGGTTATTGCTACTAGCTTAGCGTAGCACTAATGGGTTAAGAAAGGCTCTTTTGATTAGCTTGAAGAAAATAATCAGGCATTGGGGAGGGCAGATACGATACTGTGAGGGATTTTGCAAGAGATTGGTGTGTATATAGTCAGTGCTTACTGTTGTTTTATAATGCATTTTGGGAATTTCTAGGGATTGTTGTGGTGCACTGAATGATTCTGACTAAAAATGACTGACTCCCTGAGCAGCATATATACTATTGCACTAGAGATTGGATCGAGACAGCCTATATTAATGTTCAAACATACTACGTTTCTTGGCAACTATAAACAGCCCCTGTGGTTGGTCCAATGACTTACAATACTTGGCAGAAGAGTTATTTATTATTATTTATATACATTGGTTTTTCATATTGCCTTTTCTGCTATTTTATAAAAAACAATAAGTTACTGCTGCATGTCCCAAAATATTTGGTTTTATGTTTTGAAATGTTGCACAATAATATTTTAAAGCTTGAACTGTCTGTTTTTTTTTTTTTTTATGATTAGTGTCAGTTCCCTCAATCAAGTCCAGCATGGTTTCTCTGCAGTTTCCAATTTTTTTCTTGTTTTTCAAGGCAGCTTCGTGTTGTAATTCCTTTGAGGTTTAATCACTCTCGCCTCTGAGAGCAGTTTAAGAGATGTAGCCGGCGCTGTAGCCGATTTATGCAGCTGTACCCGTTCTTATGTGGACATGGTGCATTTTCCTCCGTCTCATGATTGATTGGTATCTGCCGACAAGCACTCAGCTCGGCTTTCTACAATGATTGTTCCTAGTGTCAGTAGAATAAAAGAATTTCCTAAAGGGTTTTCGGTGTCTCCCGTTCTCCGTCTTCCCCTCGTTCTCTCAGGAGGTGGAGGCGGGAACAGCTCGTCAGCATTCAGCAAGCGGATGTTTGTGTTTGTTTGACGCTCCTTGGCAGAGGCAGCGTAGGGGCATAGGGATTCACGTCATGCGTGTGTCACACCCAGGGGCTGGCTATGCTTTAACTAAGCCACACCCCTTCTCAACTTCCACCTCGAGGAGGTCCCCAAACCCGACCCAATGGCCAAACAACACGAGAACAAGTAAGTGATAAAACAATCTTTATTTAAATATTTAAAAATAGCTTGGGGAATAGGGAAAGGGCAATTAAAACTAAACTCTGACTCGGCCCTCCAGATGGGCTATGGCCGGGAAGAGGTCAGGGAGCAAGGGGGCCACGGGGATCCGGGGCGTAGGACTCGGGCCCCGGCCTGAGTCTTAGGTATCCGTAGCGCCCTCCTTCTTCCTCCTCTTCGCTGAATACAGCTCACGGTAAGTACTGGTTCACACAGTTCGTTCTCGAGGTGCTCACTCTCTTTCTCTTCCTCCACAGGCAACGGGCTCTTTCTCTTTCTCCACAGGCAACGGCTGGGACACACAGGCACAGTTAATTCAGCTTGGTTTTGCTCTCACCTCTTCGCTGATTACAGCTCACAGTAAGTACTGGTTCACACAGTTCGTTCCTTGGGTGCTCACTCGCTTTCTCTTTCTCCGCAGGCAACGGCTGGGACACACAGGCACAGTAGTTCAGCTTGGTTCTGCTCTCACCTCTTCGCTGATTACAGCTCACAGTAAGTACTGGTTCACACAGTTCGTTCCTTGGGTGCTCACTCGCTTTCTCTTTCTCCACAGGCAGCGGCGTAAGTACAGGTTTCCTCAGTCTCTCCTCGTGTTACCCACTCTCTCTCCTTTTCTCTCCACAGGTATCAACTTGGGCACAATAGCACAGTTAGTTTGCTTTGAATGGCTCTCACCTCTGGGCTGGACACAGCGTACTGTAAGTACAGGGTTCGCTCTATTCCTCCTCGTGTTATTCACTCTCTCTCTCCTTTTCTCTCCACAGGTATCAACTTGGGCACAATAGCACAGTTAGTTTGCTTTGAATGGCTCTCACCTCTGGGCTGGACACAGCGTACTGTAAGTACAGGGTTCGCTCTATTCCTCCTCGTGTTATTCACTCTCTCTCTCCTTTTCTCTCCACAGGTATCATCTTGGACACAATAGCACAGTTAGTTTGCTTTAAATGGCTCTCACCTCTGGGCTGGACACAGCGTACTGTAAGTACAGGGTTCGCTCTATTCCTCCTCGTGTTATTCCCTCTCTCTCCTTTTCTCTCCACAGATATCAACTTGGGCACAATAGCACAGTTAGTTTGCTTTAAATGGCTCTCACCTCTGGGCTGGACACAGCGTACTGTAAGTACAGGGTTCGCTCTATTCCTCCTCGTGTTATTCCCTCTCTCTCCTTTTCTCTCCACAGATATCAACTTGGGCACAATAGCACCGTTAGTTTGCTTTGAATGGCTCTCACCTCTGGGCTGAACACAGCGCACTGTAAGTACAGGTTTCCTCTGTTTCTCCTTGTGTTACTCACTCTCTTTCCTTTCCTCTCCACAGGTATCAACTTGGACACAAAACACAGTTACTCTGCTTTGGATGGCTTTCACCTCTGGGCTGGACACAGCGTACCGTGCTATCTCCGGAGATCTGAAGCACGCTCACAACATATACTGTACTGAACTAGGCTAGGACCAGCAATCTCCTTGTCCTCCCACGCCGAAGTGCGTGAAGGCGGGGGTTTATCTGACAGGACACACGGCAATACACAGCAGCCCACAGCAATATACAACACCACGTCAAAATTATAGGTTTTCACAGCACGAAGACTCACCCACCACACTCAGTGTACGGAAAGGACACCCGTCTTCCTTCACTTCGCTTGGTTCGGATCTGGCGATGGAATATGCGGCCTAGCTAGTGATGTCGTCGTTGTGACTACTTCAATAAGTATTCCTTCGGCTCTCCCACCACACTATATTAGGGGTAGGGCCGCCCTCCTCCTCCTGGAGAGATCTACACAACGCCAGGTCAATATACAGGGCACTTTCGACTGGCTCTTAGTACTCACATCAATGCCACTTCCAATCCCCTTTTTCACGTCGTCTCAGTTCGCCGTATAATCTGTTCACTTCTCAACCTTTAAGGTTCGCGATGTCTTCACAATCATACAATTCCAGCCTGAGGGAGAGAGAGAGTTAGACAGCTACCAGCAGCGTACCAAGACGGGCACAACCCAGTGCTTCACACGCACCAAAAAGAGCTTCCCAGACTGGGAAATAACTTGGCCTTAAGTACTGCCTTATCCAGCGTATCCTCCAATCACCAACCGCTGTCCCTAACTAGGCACAGGTGCATCGAATTCCCTGATTTTCCTTCTTACGGCGCTACCGGAAGTTCCGGTGTTCTGTTTTTCCGGTCCGGGCGGAAACGCTTCCGGGCGGAACCAAACTTCCCGAATTTTGGTTCCGCCCCTAAAGATCGTCACCTTGTGACATCCTCCCCCGCCAATCCGTTCTAGTCCCTAGAACGTCCTCGGGCTGTCCACTCCCCATAGCGGGCCGGGGGTCGGCCTCGGTTCTCTCGCTGGGATCGTCTCACTGGTGAATCGGGCTCAGCTTGTTCAGGGGCTGCTTCTGGTTCTCTCGGGGCGATCGGGGGTGGTGCCACCACGGGTCTCCCTGGTACCACAGCCCAACCTTCAATCCAGGGGGCCGCTGGTACAGGTTCCGTGGGGACTTCTTCCACGGCTTCAGGGTAGTTAGGGCATGGGCGAATCATGTTCCGGTGCACCACACGGTCGGGGCCTGACTTCCCTTCTGGCCGGATGGTATAGACCGGCTGCCCCGGCCTCTGCTGCCGGCAGACTACATAAGGGGTGGCCTCCCAACGGTCACTCAGTTTCCCCTTCCCCTGCCGCCGATTATCTCTCACCAACACCCTCTCTCCTGGCAGTAGAGGGGCTTCTCTAGCAGTCCGATCATACAACCGCTTACTTTTCTCTCCTGCCGTCTGTATCCTTTTCGACACCTGCTCGTAGGCGAAATGCAAGCGCTGGTGATGGCGCCCCACCCACTCCGTTACACTTGCTTCCTCTTGGTCGGCTATCACTCCTAGGACCAGGTCAGTAGGCATTCGTATGTGTCTGCCAAACATCAGGTAAGTGGGAGCGTAACCCGTAGTACTATGTATACTGTTGTTATAGGCCTGTAGGAGGTTTGGCAAGGCACTCACCCAATCGTCCTGCCGTTGTTGGTCCAAGGTCCCCAGCAGCCCCAATAGGGTCTGATTGAATCTCTCACAGCCGCCGTTCCCCTGAGGATGATACGAAGTGGTGTGAGTTTTCGTGCAACCGTACAACTGGCATAGTTCTCTAATTACCCTGGACTCAAAGTTGGCTCCTTGATCGGAGTGCAGAAACTCCGGGCATCCGAACGTCTGGAAGACGGCCCGCCATAAAACTGTAGCGGTGGTGGTTGCAGTCTGGTCGAGGGTGGGGATAGCCCAAGCGTACTTTGTGAACAAATCCGTTATTACCAAGATGTTCTGGTAGCGATCTCGTGGTCGGCCCAGTGTCAAGAAGTCCATAGCCATGATATGAAGGGGGGCCTTCGCATGGATGGGTACCATTGGCGCTCGGACCTCCCGTCTGGACTTAAACAATATGCATCTCGGGCAAGCTTGAATTAGGGCGTGCACCGATGCCTCTAGCCCGGGCCAAAAGAAGAATCTCCTAAGCAGGGACACGGTCCTCTCCTGTCCCTGATGCCCCAACTGGTTGTGGTACGCCGAAACTAAAGCCGTTACCTCATCTGCGGGTACCACGATCTGGCGTACTTCTTCGCCCAACTTCGGGTCACTGACCCTTCTGCACAAAACGCCATCTCTCAGCTCCAGCCTGTCCCATTGCCCCAGCAGCCTCCTCCCAGTATCCGTCTGGGCTAACCTCTCCGCTGGCGTCAGCCGTCGGCCCTGTTCCAGCCATTCTCTTACCAGCCGCACATCTTGATCCCTGGCCTGTCTCTCCCTCCACCGACGGGGATCCCATCCCCAGTTCTCAGGCACGGCCTCTTGTCTGCTGCCTGGTGCCTCTACTGCTCCTACCATATAGCCCTCCTCCGGGCTGGCCCCTCCGGGGCTTTCCGCTTCGGGCAGCCTTGAGAGGACGTCCGCGTTCGTGTGTTCACGCCCTGGTCGGTACTGTAGTTGATAGTCAAAGTTGGCCAGTTGGGCCACCCACCGCTGCTCCACGGCTCCCAGCTTCGCCGTCTGTAAGTGTACTAATGGGTTATTGTCTGTAATGATCGTCACCTTGGCACCCCAGAGGTAGTCTTTAAATTTCTCACTTAGGGCCCACTTCAACGCCAGCAGCTCCAATTTGAAAGAACTATAGTTCGCATCGTTCCTCTCGGCTGGGTGGAGGCTCCGGCTGGCGTACGCGATGACCCTCTCAACTCCGTCCTGCCGTTGAGCCAACACCGCTCCCAGCCCGAGATTGCTGGCATCTGTATACAAAAGGAATGGTTTTGTGAAATCTGCGTATGCCAAGATAGGGGCCTGTAGCAGCTCCTGCTTCAATGTCTGGAACGCCGACTCACAATTTGCATCCCAGTCTACGTTGGGCGACCCCCGGCCCCGGTTACGACCTGTGCCAACCAGCAACTGATTAAGGGGTTTAGCAATTTTTGAAAAGTCCTTTATGAAACGCCTATAGTATCCCACAAATCCTAAAAAGGATCGCACTTGCCTCACTGTCCTCGGGGCCTTCCAGTCCTTCACGGCCGATACCTTTCCAGGATCTACGGACACTCCAGCCGCACTGACCACGTGGCCCAGAAAGTTGACTTCTCTCCGTAGTAAGTGACACTTATTGGGCTGTAGTTTCAATCCGTACTTCTCCATGGCCCGAAAGACTTCCTCGAGGTGCCTCAGGTGTGAATCAAAATCTGGGGAGTAGACAATCACATCATCCAGGTAAACTAATACTGACTCCATTAACTGACCTCCCAAGCACCGCTGCATCAGCCGCTGGAAGGTGGCCGGAGCGTTACAGAGCCCGAAAGGCATCCGGTCCCATTCAAATAGTCCAAACGGGGTTGTAAAGGCAGTCTTCTCCCGGTCTGCTTCGGCCACCTGCACCTGCCAGTAGCCACTGGCCAAATCTAGGGTAGAGTACCATGCCGACTGCGTGAGGCTGGCAAGCGAATCTTCGACCCGTGGCAAAGGGAAAGCGTCTTTCTTAGTCACGAGGTTCAGCTTACGGTAGTCCACGCAGAATCTCCAAGCCCCCGTCTTCTTTTGCACCAGCACTATGGGGGCCGCCCACGGGCTGCTGCTTTCCCTAACAACTCCTTGCTTCAGCATGCCTTGCAGGAGTGTACGTACCTCGGTATACAAAGTGGGCGGAATTGGGCGATACCTCTCCCGGCTGGGCCCTGCATCCCCGGTAGGTATATGATGTTGTACCACCTGGGTGCATCCGTAGTCTTCGTCGTGGGTGGCGAACACATGCTGCCATCTCCGAAGGAGGGCCTGTAACTTCTGTGTCTGTGCTTGCTCTAAATCCTCCCCTTGTAACGACTCACCCGCCAGGTGGCTCGGCACACTCCTCTCCATACCACCCCATGGGGTGTCTACTTGTGTCAGGGCCACCTCGATGACGGTGGGGCACACCTGACGAAAACTAATATCCCTCTCTTCCCTTACTTGGTGGGATGTAACCGTTGTCAGACGGGCTAATCGTTGGTGCCGATGTAGTTGCACCGCGTATGGATGTACATTCCGTATCCTCACGGGGACTCTCCCCCGCCGGACCGTCGATAATCCTCGTGCCACTTCCACTTGTGGACAATCCACATGGGGCTCCACCAGCACCCACTCTTCTGGGCCCGCTCTTCGGGGCGGTACTCGCGCCCACACAACAGCCTCACTTTTTGCGGGGACAGACAAAGCAAAACGACACATCACTCTTCCTACCTCTTCCTGTTCCCTGCGGACTTGGCTCATTTGCACCCTTCGACAGTCAGCTACCACACACTCCCACTTGGGCCTCTCTGCAGGTGGTATCTTCGATACGGGCCTAGCCCGAAATAGCTCTTCCCAGCAATCAGCGAGGACATTCATGCCCAACAGGGCTCGATGTGCACCCAGACAATGGTCTTGCACGATAATCACACCTTTCTGGGGGACCATCACTCCGTGAACCTCTAGGTCCGTCAATCGGTAGCCAATATATGGGATGTCGAGGCCGTTTGCGCCCTTCAGAGTAAGCCAGGGGGCCTCCGCCCCTGGTGCCCCTTGTTTCCCAAACACTTCTTCGGATAAACTCTCAGCAAACAACGTCACTTGGGAGCCTGTGTCTACCAGGCATTGAATCTCCTTGCCGCACACTCTCACCTTCGCCACGGGGCTACGCCCAATCATCTGGCTCCTAGAGCCATATCCTCTTCCAGGGTCTTCTCGAGGGGTCCCGGCCACACGACCCACAGTGGCCGGCCGACCTAAAAACCCCCTTCTGACGCCCTGCGGGGCCCACACTGACGGCTATAGTGACCTGGTTTGCCACAGCGGTTACAGATGGGTCGCCCTTGCTCGTCCCATTCGAAACGGGGCCGGTTAAAGTGGTTCGGGCGCCTGAACGGCTCTCGGCCTCCCTCTGAGTACACTCGGTCTCGGGGCGCCGGCCGTGGTTCCTCCCGCGCCCGTCCTTGGCGCAATTCTCCTACGAGGGCTTTAGACAGTTCAGACATCTGATCGCGGACATCTTTCAAAAGTTCAGCCTTCAGTGCTTGCTTCCAGTCAGGGCCTCCGGGTTGTGCTGGTGCTACTTCACTGACAACCGCACACACTGGGGAACCACTCACCTCAGTCTCATCACCTTCCAGGGCCAGTGCCTCTTTCTTCAGATCTTCGAACGTAAGACCCGGGTCCCTTCGAAACTGGATACGTAGGCTCTGTCTCACCGGACCCTCCTTCAACCCCAGAAGAAACTGGTCCCGCAATAGAGTCTCTCCATCTCCCAACCCGTGGTCCCGACGGGTCTGTAGTCGGGCGAATTGCTCTCGCAACCTCAGGGCGAAAGCTCTAATCGGTTGGCGGGGGCCCTGCTTACAATTGAAGAACTGGGAGCGAAGGACAGCTACGGGGGTGTGGTCACCATACTGTTCAGTGAGGAACTGGAACACGGTTTGGGCGTTGGCTCTAACGGCTTCGGGGGCGGCATGCACCTCTCGCCGCGCTTCTCCATCCAGGGAGTTTAACACAAATTGAAGCCGCTGGGCTGCACTAAGGCCCTGTAGGTCGGCCAAGTACTCTAGTTGAGCCTTCCATTCAGACAATCGTACCTCGGATTCTGTCCCCCCATATTTTTGAATCCAGGGGCTCCCCATAAAAACGGGCATGGCACGGGGTTGGGCTGAAAGCCCCGCGTTGTCGGTCATTGGACGACCTTGGTTACTCAACTCGAGGTGGAAACCCTGCCGACTACGCCAAATCTGTCACACCCAGGGGCTGGCTATGCTTTAACTAAGCCACACCCCTTCTCAACTTCCACCTCGAGGAGGTCCCCAAACCCGACCCAATGGCCAAACAACACGAGAACAAGTAAGTGATAAAACAATCTTTATTTAAATATTTAAAAATAGCTTGGGGAATAGGGAAAGGGCAATTAAAACTAAACTCTGACTCGGCCCTCCAGATGGGCTATGGCCGGGAAGAGGTCAGGGAGCAAGGGGGCCACGGGGATCCGGGGCGTAGGACTCGGGCCCCGGCCTGAGTCTTAGGTATCCGTAGCGCCCTCCTTCTTCCTCCTCTTCGCTGAATACAGCTCACGGTAAGTACTGGTTCACACAGTTCGTTCTCGAGGTGCTCACTCTCTTTCTCTTCCTCCACAGGCAACGGGCTCTTTCTCTTTCTCCACAGGCAACGGCTGGGACACACAGGCACAGTTAATTCAGCTTGGTTTTGCTCTCACCTCTTCGCTGATTACAGCTCACAGTAAGTACTGGTTCACACAGTTCGTTCCTTGGGTGCTCACTCGCTTTCTCTTTCTCCGCAGGCAACGGCTGGGACACACAGGCACAGTAGTTCAGCTTGGTTCTGCTCTCACCTCTTCGCTGATTACAGCTCACAGTAAGTACTGGTTCACACAGTTCGTTCCTTGGGTGCTCACTCGCTTTCTCTTTCTCCACAGGCAGCGGCGTAAGTACAGGTTTCCTCAGTCTCTCCTCGTGTTACCCACTCTCTCTCCTTTTCTCTCCACAGGTATCAACTTGGGCACAATAGCACAGTTAGTTTGCTTTGAATGGCTCTCACCTCTGGGCTGGACACAGCGTACTGTAAGTACAGGGTTCGCTCTATTCCTCCTCGTGTTATTCACTCTCTCTCTCCTTTTCTCTCCACAGGTATCAACTTGGGCACAATAGCACAGTTAGTTTGCTTTGAATGGCTCTCACCTCTGGGCTGGACACAGCGTACTGTAAGTACAGGGTTCGCTCTATTCCTCCTCGTGTTATTCACTCTCTCTCTCCTTTTCTCTCCACAGGTATCATCTTGGACACAATAGCACAGTTAGTTTGCTTTAAATGGCTCTCACCTCTGGGCTGGACACAGCGTACTGTAAGTACAGGGTTCGCTCTATTCCTCCTCGTGTTATTCCCTCTCTCTCCTTTTCTCTCCACAGATATCAACTTGGGCACAATAGCACAGTTAGTTTGCTTTAAATGGCTCTCACCTCTGGGCTGGACACAGCGTACTGTAAGTACAGGGTTCGCTCTATTCCTCCTCGTGTTATTCCCTCTCTCTCCTTTTCTCTCCACAGATATCAACTTGGGCACAATAGCACCGTTAGTTTGCTTTGAATGGCTCTCACCTCTGGGCTGAACACAGCGCACTGTAAGTACAGGTTTCCTCTGTTTCTCCTTGTGTTACTCACTCTCTTTCCTTTCCTCTCCACAGGTATCAACTTGGACACAAAACACAGTTACTCTGCTTTGGATGGCTTTCACCTCTGGGCTGGACACAGCGTACCGTGCTATCTCCGGAGATCTGAAGCACGCTCACAACATATACTGTACTGAACTAGGCTAGGACCAGCAATCTCCTTGTCCTCCCACGCCGAAGTGCGTGAAGGCGGGGGTTTATCTGACAGGACACACGGCAATACACAGCAGCCCACAGCAATATACAACACCACGTCAAAATTATAGGTTTTCACAGCACGAAGACTCACCCACCACACTCAGTGTACGGAAAGGACACCCGTCTTCCTTCACTTCGCTTGGTTCGGATCTGGCGATGGAATATGCGGCCTAGCTAGTGATGTCGTCGTTGTGACTACTTCAATAAGTATTCCTTCGGCTCTCCCACCACACTATATTAGGGGTAGGGCCGCCCTCCTCCTCCTGGAGAGATCTACACAACGCCAGGTCAATATACAGGGCACTTTCGACTGGCTCTTAGTACTCACATCAATGCCACTTCCAATCCCCTTTTTCACGTCGTCTCAGTTCGCCGTATAATCTGTTCACTTCTCAACCTTTAAGGTTCGCGATGTCTTCACAATCATACAATTCCAGCCTGAGGGAGAGAGAGAGTTAGACAGCTACCAGCAGCGTACCAAGACGGGCACAACCCAGTGCTTCACACGCACCAAAAAGAGCTTCCCAGACTGGGAAATAACTTGGCCTTAAGTACTGCCTTATCCAGCGTATCCTCCAATCACCAACCGCTGTCCCTAACTAGGCACAGGTGCATCGAATTCCCTGATTTTCCTTCTTACGGCGCTACCGGAAGTTCCGGTGTTCTGTTTTTCCGGTCCGGGCGGAAACGCTTCCGGGCGGAACCAAACTTCCCGAATTTTGGTTCCGCCCCTAAAGATCGTCACCTTGTGACACGTGTGCTAGGATTCATAAGTGATCTGTAACTTAAAACCTCCAATTCACAGCATGACAGCTGATTGGGTGAGCTGACGTGCGGATGACATGCTGCGGAGGAGCTGCAACAATTTTCAGGGGAACATCACATTTCTTAAGATGGAGGATATGCTGCTAGGTATTAGAGCAGACAGGCATAAACTCCTGTCATCTGTCTATAACACATGCACATGCACCAGACTATTAACATTCAGTTGGCAGAGATTACATTGTGTTTATTTATTTAACTGTGAGTCACATTTTGAATGCACACGCACATTCTTCATTCGCTGATGTGAAGACAGTTAGTCTGTTTGACTGTCACCTTATACAGTAGTACATTACATTTTGCCACCTGGAAGGACTATGAAACTACGTTTACAAAATCTTAAGTGAATATCCTTAAATTTATGTATGTTTTTATATATACAAGCTTATATTCTCAGATGTCACTAAAAATCTAACACGTTAATGAAGATTTTGCCTAATCTAAAAAAATATTGCTAATGAGGTGAGACAAAATTGATTTAATATATATTCTCAATTTTTTTTTTTTTGTTATTATTATTATTTTTTTAATTTCTAATGAAGAAAAAGTTAAATTCTTTTAGAATTTAAAATTCTTTGTTTGTAACGGTCACTCTATTTTGACTCAATTTAATTCATGTTGTTGGATGTTAACAGAAGCATTGCATGACTTTTATTAACTGTCGCTCTGTTTGAATACAATCTGTTGTCAACAGTGAGACAGTACAAGGTCTAAACATGACACTCCATTCCTCTTGCCTGTGTGTTGTTGATGAATGACCAGTATTTGGCCAGAGATGAAGGACAAACAGATGTCCAGCAGTATAGGTTTCCGAAGGTACCCACATTGATCTCTTCCAACTTCTACATAGTGCTGTCAGCAGTGTTTTGAAAGGCGAGCAGCGGGAGGCATCGTCTCCTGTGTAGTTTCAGAAAGCCTAGCTCATAGTTAGTGCTGGGAAGTAAACTAGACTCCTGACTTTTGAATAGAAAAACAACTCAAACATATGTCAGCTCATTGAAGCGGAGAGTACAAAGTAGTTCCACTTGTCTTGCCAGCTCAGATGCAAAGGAAATCAGTGTTGTATGGATATTGTGTCTTAGGTTGTGTCATTGTGCTAAACAGGCCTTAGTCGTCATGGCATTTCCATTTTTCATATTTAGCTGATGCTTTTATATAAAGTGTATTATAATTTAGGGAATGCTACAGCAAAAGTGTTGTCAGGGTTATCGTTAAATAAAACTATTAAAACATTTTTGTTAATTGAAATAAAGCTGAAATAATAATAATAAATAAAAAACATTGTGAAACACCTTAAGTTTATTTCATTCAACTGAAGTATAATCACTAAAATTGCTAACTGGAAATGAAATAAACTAAAAATGAAAACAAAAAATGATAAATTAACCTAAAAATCTAGTAATTGTAAAAATAAACAAAAACAAATAAAAATGATAAAAGTGCACACAAAAAAAATGTGAAAATAAAAGCTTATTCAAAATATTCAAGTGTGTAACACTGATTGCTGAAATTGATTTTTTTATATTTTCCAGTTTTAAGTTCACTTTCTCCATCACATTGTTTTTTTTGTTTTGTTTTTTTTGTAGTTGTTTATTTGATTTGATTTTTTAGATTTTTATATTGTTTTTAATATATGTCTGTGTTATTAACATATGTTTAAAGGGTGCTTAAAATGTTTATCCATCATGCAGTAGTAGTATTTGTTGTACAGAATTCAATCTAAATTGTTTCCGGACAGGGCTATTTTACTATTACTGTATTACAGTAATGAGATAGTTTCACATTAGAGTAGTGTGATTTTGAGTTAAAATTGGCTTTATTTTATGAAAATAATTTCAGAATAAAAAAATAAAAAAAATGCATTTGTCTTTTATGAAGTGAAGTGAAGTGACATTCAGCCAAGTATGGTGACCCATACTCAAAATTTGTGCTCTGCATTTAACCCATCCGAAGTGCACACACACAGAGCAGTGAACACACACACACACTGTGAACACACACCTGGAGCAGTGGGCAGCCATTTATGCTGCGGCGCAGTTGGGGGTTCGATGCCTTGCTCAAGGGCACCTAAGTCGTGGTATTGAAGGTGGAGAGAGCACTGTACATGCACTCCCCCCACCTACAATTCCTGCCGGCCCGGGACTCGAACCCACAACCCTTCGATTGGGAGTCCAACTCTCTAACCACCAGGCCACGACTTCCCTTATATTTTGGGGTGAAAAATTGCATGTATATTTCTTAATGATATTCCCCTCTCAATATCAATATATTATATTTACTATCAATACTTCAAAATGTCACAGCCTTCATCATATTTCTGCCCTCACCATTAAGACTCTTATCAGCGTTTCAGTCATTGGTACCTTGAGGCAGTTTGATCTCATCCATGGATGTTTTAGTTTGCAAATATCAGGTTATCGACAACTATTTGGTATCTGTCTGCTTGGTGCACGTCTCCCTTATATATGCAGCATTTACTCGAATGAAGAATAATGCTGCGACGTGTTCTTCTTCTCCAGTGTATCAGTGTCCACTATGGATTATTTCCTGGGAGTCTATTGGTTCTCATTACCTGTCTCCAGTAACTTATCTCAATTGTATTTCTCTGGCTAGTTCAAAGCTTCTCCCCTTCTGCATTAACACACACATGCAAAGGTTTCTCATCCTCTCGTCTGAGGAAACTAATCTAAGACAGGGAAGAGATGAAGACATATCCATTCAAAGAGAAATCAATGATGACAGTGGATTTGCATGGACCAGACCTGGATGCCGGCTGGTCCATTACGCCAATATTCTCATTTAACTAACTGCAGTCTCAGACATAGGCTGGAAAGATTGCAAATGCTTTGGATTGTCTGATTTGATTTGATTTGTTGCCTCCGAGAGGTTTACGTGGGAGATAAATATGCTTTTGAACATGATCACTTTTATCTCATATAATCTGACATACCTGACAACGTCGCATTTCAACATCGCATGTCTTATTGTCATTTGTGGCAACACTTTGAGAGTAATTGCCAAATAAATTGCCTCTTTAGAGATGGTTCTTTGCAAAAGACAACCTCACTGAGTAGAATATATGCTTTAAATTACATTTTTCTTTGACTTCTTAGAGATCCTGGTTTTGATAATATGCGATTGTTGATAAAATGTTAATTAATTCATGAATTTTTGATAATATTGTTTTAATCAAATTAATGTAAATCGAGTTCTATTGGATCAGATTCCAAATTATAATGATTTTTTCAGTGCCAACATTCTGAGCTTGTTTTCACTGTTCTCAGGTAAAACTCCTGGGTACCTACAGACAAACTAAGATGATTAGAACAATCACTTTTAATTGATGAGGGAGATTTATGCCAATTCAAAAGATCTCAAGTAGAAAAAGGAGAATTTCAGTGGCCCTTTTACCATCTGAATTATAGGGGGAATTTATAAAAAAAAATGGGCCCTAGTTTAGCTTGTGGGAGAGGAGAGTGAGTGCATATCCTGAGGTGAAATTAATTATGGGCAATTTTCAGAAACTCATGAGAATTATTGCCACCTTGTCCACATACTCGGAACAGTGTAATTAAGTTCATGCAGATTCTAATGTCTTTGATTAAAAACCATTCTTTGATATGCTAAGGTTTTTCTTGAAACATCAGGCCTCCTGGTCCTACATTTACTGAATAACAGAAAGAAAAGCAATCACAGAGCTCCATTTAGAGAAATCATTATTATTCATAGTTATTTTTTTCCCAAGAACTTGAAAAAGTACTTGTAGACTTGATGTGAATATATTAAATAATTTTATATTATTTATTCTTTAAACATAACAGTCTAACAGAGCTGTCAAACATGACCCTGAGGAGTTCAATCTGGACTGCATGGTTATTTGAAGAGAAGATTTAAAAAACATAACAATTGCATTCATTCATGCTATAAGATATACAATTCAAAGGTTTGGGGGTCAGAGAGTTATTATCTTTTTAAATTTTATTTGACTTTATTTGGTATTCCCCCTGGTTTCACAGACAAGGCTTAAGCCTTGTCCCAGACTAAAGTATCTGAGCTGTTTTAACTGAAAGATGCACACAGGTAACGTTAATGTTAATAAAAATTACTTAAATGTCCTAATTGAACTATGGTCTAATCCTGGCTTAGTCTAAGCCCTGTCTGTGAAACCAGGCCATTCTTTATTTATTTATTGAAAAATTTATACTTTTATTAAACAAGGATTATATTAAACAAAAGTGACAGAAAATACCTTTATAATATTACAATAATAATAATAATAATAATAATAATAATAATAAATGCTTTTTGTTTGCTTTTTTACTTTCTATCAATCAAAGAATCCTGAAAAACAATGCCTCATGTATCATGGTTTCCAAAAAAACTTTTGACATTGCGTATGGTAATATTAATAAATGATTCCTGTTCACCAAATCAGCATATTAGAATGATTTCTGAAGGATTATGCGACACTGAAGAGTGAAGACTAGAGTAATGACCACAGTAATAAATTACAATTAAAAAATATATTGAATTTGAACACAGTTACTTAAACTGTAACAATATTTGACAATATTAATCAGCCTTGGTGTACATAAGAGACTTCTTTCAAAAACATAAAAAAAACTTTTGTACAGTGTGTCTGCATATATTATTTTGTATTATACAGCAACTTTTAGAGCAAATATTATAAAGACTACAAATGAAGATCATCACACATCTGAGAACAACTTGCTAACAATGTAGAAATGTAAAGATGAGACTCAACAGTGATGAAGCGATCTTTAATGAGTTGTTAGAGGGCTGATTTAGTCAGTAGCTGATGTCTCTACAGCCAGGGCTTTAATGAGCATCAAAAGAATGAGTAGGAGGCGAGGACAGTCAGTGTACCTCTAAATGAACATAATCGTCTCGTGCCACCTGCTAGACATCAATCAATAGCAATGGGGCTAATTGATAAGGCTTTATTAGCAACTTTCCCTTTAATGGGAATTGTATTTCATCCTGTCTGAATGGCAAAGAGGGAGAGTGTTTGGCGTTGAGGCATCAGAAGCAGATGGCAAGGTCAACAGCACCAGTAATCCAGTGCACAGACAGACCCATTAACTGGCCTAGCCAGGTCAGCACCATTGAGAGGATCTGCATTACTGCAAATGCTTCATAAAGAGACCGTTTAGAAACCGACCACACACAAGCAGTCTAAACAAAAGGCAATATCACTGACCATAAATCAGGTTCCTTAAAGGTACAATTTGTAAGATATTTGCAATAAAATATCCCAAAACCACTAGGCTTGTGTTATATATTTTGTCCAGCTGATTACTAACAATATCTCTAATGTTTTCAACTACTTGTAAATCATGAGAAAATTCCCATTCTAAACAGTGACACGGGACAGTGCAGTCACCTGTCAATGACGTTAGTTACCCTTTGTTACTGCTTTTACTGACGTAGAAACCACATAACAACAGTGTCGTAGACAAATGCGGAAGTAGCTTCGCAACAAACTAGAAAGAGATGACGATCTCGCTTGTGTTTTATTCGCCAGGTGAGTTGTTTTGATTCGTAATTTTACAGAAAACGTATGCTATTATAATGATCAACAAGATTAGTATTATGGGGCATACATGCCAAGCGCGGGGCATCGCGTCTCTAGACCTGCGCGAGGACGCGTCTGATCCATAGTCTGATCGCGTCTTTGCATTGATTTTGTATGTAATCTACTCGCGCAAATCGTTAAACTCGCATTAAATCCATAATTTATCTTTCTGTCTGATTGATGGCTGTCAGCGGTTGGGTAGAAGGCAACAAATCACATCATTCCACGCTCCTTCTTAGCGTCATCAAACCACGCGATTGTTTTGGTAGTGTGCCCTCTAGTGGCAGGTACTACAACCTGTACCTTTAAGGTCTTGAATCACATCACATCAGTCTGTGAGACTCTAGGTCTAAGGTATAGGTCTAAATTAATCTTGGGTTCAGGTGGCATGCCATGGACCACAAAAAAAACATTTACAAAGTGTCTCGTATAGACTGCACTAGATTGCAATGTAGACTGAGACAAAAATGCCAGAGCTTTTTACAAAGTTAACAAATTTGAACTTTGATTGCAGGCGTCTTCATAATTATATGAACTCAGGGTATGGAGGGTTTTACTAGTCTGCCATGCTTCCTTTTTTAAAAACTTAATTTTCTGTAAAGCTGCTTTGCAACTATTTGTATCGTGAAAAACGCTATACAAATAACCTTCAATTGAATTAAACAGGAATGAGTACTGTGCTTCCTAGGAATACTTTCTGGTTTTGCCATAGTTCGACTTGCGTTAAATGTTTGGCTCATATATATTGCAATACATTAATACTTTTATTCTGCAAAAAATTAAAGACTGCAATAAAGACTTTACATTTTTTACTAAAGGGTTATATTTCGAATCAATATTGAACTTTCTATTCATCAAAGAATACTGAAAGTAGTTTACTTCCACAAAATTATTAAGCAGCTCTACAGTTTTTAACCGTGATAATAAATCTGCTTACACTTTAGTCTAGGGATCAATTCTCATTATTAACATATTGCATATTTGCATGCCTATTATTAACAAACATTATTTATTAATTCATTTATTTTTAAATCCACTATTTGACCATTTAATTCAAAGCATTCATGATTAAGCCCATATAAGCGATATATATATATATATATATATATATCGCTTATATGGGCTTAATCATGAATGCTTTGAATCAGCTTTGCTGTCACAGGAATAAATTACATTTTCAGATTTATTCAAATAGAAACATTAAATTTTAATATTTTTCACAATATTACTGTTTATTATTATTATTATTATTATTATTATTATTTAATCAAATAAATGTATGTATGAATTGTTAAATTACTAATGGGTAACACTTTAGTACAGGGACCAATTCTCACTATTAACCAGTTGTTTATTAGCATGCCTATTATTAACTTATTGACTGTTTATTACTTATAAAGCACATATTCTGCATGACCATATTCTACATTCCTAATCCTACTGTAACAGTTATGGACTTTTGTCGTTGTTTTCATTTGTTCCCTCATGTTCCATTTACCTAGTTTCTGTCTCCCCGTGATTGTGTCATGTTGTTCAGGTGTGTCAGATCGTTATTGTCAATTATCCTCATTAACATTCCCTATATTAGTTCCTGTCTTTTGTGTTCTAGGTTGTCCGGTATCATCAAGGTGTACTTGTGTTCCTGCCTTTCTCTCTGTGGATAACCTCTTTGTGGATTATCAAAGACTTTTTATTATTATATTCATCTTTGTCCTCATTCGTTCCCTCAAGCACCAGACCATAACACCTACCCAGTACCTAAACTTTATACATTACTTACTATAATAAGCAGCAAATTAGGAGTTTATTGAGGCAAAGTCAGAGTTAATGGTTTGTTAATAGCGAGAAATGGACCTTAAAATAAAGTGTGACCAACTAATGTTCTTAAATGCCATTCTTGTGTTCATTTAAATAATCCATTATACTTATCATTATACATTTTTTAATCAAATTAGCTACAATGGCTATTTTGTAGAAGTTATGGTTCCTCTGATTGAGGGTAAAACATACACACACACACACTTTTGAACCATTTCAAAGCAAATACAAAAAAAATGTATTTATTGCATTTTGAGCATACACATTTTCTAAATAACCGTGTTTTGTTGTAATATTTTAAAGAGGGCTGCTTTGATCTTAGAGTCATTCAGGTGTGATTATGGCTGTTTAGGCTACCTCAAGCTGGCTTAATTCACTGACCTGATGTGCCCTAAATCTTCTGCATTTAGAGTAAATGTCTGGCACAACATAAGTTCTGCTGGACGATGAAAGCTCCTCAGTACACACAGTCTGTACACCCACAATCCATTTCAGCTCAGCCCATAGCTTACAGCTAGTAAGTAATTACTTTTTGATCAAGAGTTATGCCCTTGTTGTTGCACAGAATGCAATCTAGACTAACAACATGCCTGTGGTAGTGATTCAAGCATTTATTTTTTCTCACTGTGCACTAGGAGACCGATGGATTATCAATACTGTACCATTAAAATGTGTTGCTTTTTGTGGAAGGAAATGAAGATTGACACCACAGAGCTGATGCGAAGAGTCCCAGAGAGCTGTTTACTTCACAATTAAAATGGCAGTGATGGGAGTGAAGAGAAGAAATGTAGTTCAGGATTTGAAAAATGCTCATGAAATGGCTCATGGGATGTGGCATCCTCAGGGCCGGTGTTGGAAATATTCATTATTTATTCATATAAACTTGGTTATGTTATATTTTGTTTCTGTCTAAACAAAAAATAGTCTTTCTTTTTTAGTTCAAAATGATTTAGTTCAAAATTATAAACCTCTCTGCGTGATTTAATGTTTTGATATACTCTTCAGTGGCATATGGGAATGTTTTTGTCAAGTAGATAAATGCACTGTTAAATTTGATTTTATTTTAGTCACCCCAGTTTTAGTTTTTTGTTTTCTCCTTATTTCATAAAGCAGAACAAGTGCTACTAGGAAATCTTTACAGAGATTGCAGCTGTAACTAAGGGCAACAGCGACTAATTTGATTGACATCTGTTGCTGCTCCGCCTTCTTCCTCCATCTCTGATTGTAATTTTCATTTCCTACCATGTACCAGCATTTTGCATCATGATCGTTTTGCAAACAATATTTGGAAATTTCTACTGTTTTTTTTGTCTTTATCTAGCATACCATCTACCCCTAATGAGAAAGATAGAGACTAGAATTTTTGCTCACATGTAGTGTGTAGAAATACTGTTGAACAGCATTGTGCAGGTGAAGATGGGTGTTAATACATTTTAGACTTGCACAAAAATAAAAGTGCTTCTGTGACTGCTACTGCTTGTCACTCAAGCCTTACCAAACATAAACAATCCACCAAGACAGTTACAGTTTTTAACTGTCACCAATCAAGTACGATGATTTTTGATGCAGATCAGCACCTGTTCAGCTCACGTTGCTTTATAAATAGATCAGCCGCTGGGAGAGGAGGGAGGGGATGTGACAGCTTAATAGTCCATGAAGATTTTGGATAGGCAGAGAAACCGGGTGGATGACAGTTTGTGCTTTGTGTGCACTAGCCCTTAGGAACGAATCAGTATAAACTCACTTAGCACTTAAACAAATATTAAAACATACAGCTTTTCCTTGTCAGCTTGTGCTCCAATCACATGTTTATTTTTACAGTGAAGGTAGTTTGGGACAAGAAATGGTTTCTGAACCGATTTTGAGTAGGTCTAGATTGCCACATGATATTCGGGAAAGTGGCTGTTACAGTCAGTGTGCTGCTTAATGCTTTCAGAAATATCCATTGTCTATAAATCATGTTATCTAAATACAGTTTTCGGTACATTTACCCTCTTGGTCTCTTAGATACCAAAGGTAGCATTTATTTAAAAAAAAAAAAAAAGAAATATTGTGAAATATTATTACAATTTAAAAGAATTGTTTTCTATTTCAATATATTTTTTTTTCTTGTGATGGCAATGCTGAATTTTCACCAGCCATTACTCCAGTCTTCAGTGTCACTAATATTTGCTGGTAAAAAAACATTATTTACTGTTATAAATGTTAAAAATGATTTTCCCAACCTAATGTTTTGTGGAAGATATATTAAAGTAATATATCAGTGTATATATATATATATATATATATATATATATATATATATATATATATATATATATATATATATCCTTTTTTTCCGAAGAGGTTCATTAAATTGATCCTAATTTTTATTTAAAATCAATGTTGTTCTTTTTTACTTTTTATTCAAAGAATTCCAAGAAAAACAGTCATAATGAAAAGTATCATGGTTTTCACAAAAATTGTTATCAGCAAAATCTTTTGAAACTTTATTATTAATAACCGAGCACCATATTAATTGAGCAGCAAATCAGCATATTAAAATGATTTCTGAAAGGTCATGTGACACTGAAATAATGCCTGTAATGACTATGTACAAGTACCGTTCGCTCTCTTGCAATTTTCCATTAATTATTACAATGTTTTAATCAGATGGTTATTTTCTTCTTAAGCTGTACATAGACAACAAATGTATTACTATGTACCAACTGTTTTTTTTTTTTTTTTGCTTTGTCAATATGCCATGTCATTCCGGTGAGTTAAGTGATGTATATAGTGACACAACCCTCCCTTCATAAAAATCTGATCACAAGAGGTCACTGGAGACTCGTTTAGTTGTCTTAGTTGTCATTTGGTTAATAAAACTCTTATTTTGCAGTGCTGTCAAATGCCTGTCTGATAGGTAACATATTTAAGAGATATAAGCCCAAAAGAGAGTGTGATGCCAGCTAGTTTTCATGTGTTGGTAGGTCTTTTCAGCTTGGAGCTATTTAGAATATTTTGGCCGTATTCAACCCTTAATTGGTTTACTTTAACAGCTACCTGCTGACAGATATGCCTTCTGGTTAAAAAGCCTGACAGAAATGGAGGTTTAATGAGGCTGATATGATTTTTGTTAGCTCCAGCGCTATCAGCTAGCACGTCTCAGTGTCTGTCTGTAGCTTTGATAATTTATTACCTGAGGTTTAAATTGTCAACAGTGGAATACCTTCTGTCAGAGCTGGATTTATTCTTGGTTGTTGGCCTGCTACAACCAACCATGGCTCAAGCGGCCAGTAAATGTTGCTGGAAGAGGAATGAACTAACAACTCTCACACACACACACACACACACACACACACACACACACACACACACACACACACTCACACTTACAGAAACTGCTGTGCAACCCTTAGGAAACATTATCATTGGAGAGATTGACTCCATATAGTGCTGTCATGATTATATGAAATGTTGCCTGGCGATTCATTGTTATTTGATTGTGATTAATGATTTGATTGTTTTCACAGTTTAAGTTTAATGCATACACACCTTAACAAATCATTTGTTCACACTATAATTAGAAACATAAAATGTATGATTTTCTTTGAGGCTTTGTTGACACATTGAATAACAATAATAATTGTAAATAATTATATTAATAATATTTTGTTGGTTTGTTGTCGTTGTTTTTATGCCATATTCAGCTGGGATAGGTTTATTGATATAGTGCATATTATAATATTATGCAATGATAATATATTTGTTATGTACCGTGTATATATATATCTTCTGTGATACTGCAATAATCAATATTCAGTAATTTAACCATCCATTAACTGATTACAATTACTGTATGGGTTGTTTCGTTAAAACAAATTCTCAGTTTTTTGCACACAGATTACCTTTTACGTCAGTAATTATACATTAAACTATCTGATACTGTTACCTGTGAATGATGTTAGTATGTGTTGACAGTGTTTCTTTACTCGACTTTCTAAAAATACTAAAGCAAATTAGCATTTCATCAGCCTCTGTGGATCTGTGAATTCCTGTTCTCTCTTCACTGAAGATGCTATAAACAGAGCCCCCTTCTGCTGCGGTACATGATCATCGCATGCTGATCTTACATCACATCAAACAGACTCTCTCCAGAGGCAATTTAGCATCAAACATCCAATAAATAACTGCAATCAACAGTGACATGCCAATATGGTGCTACGCGCAGATTGGGGTGTTGATGCCATAAGATAAAAAAAAAAAAAATCAATCAGCAGACGACTGACAAATTACACCTTGAGTAACCTTCACTAGCTGCCTGTTGAAATATTCTTACAAAACAAACGAGTCATGCAGTACATAAAGGAAACTCATGTTTTCATGTTCTGTTATGAAATAGTCTACTTTCACTGTTGCAAGGGCTTTCTCGTGTTACAGGCGGTTAGGATTTAATTTAATATCAGTCACATAAAAGTCGACATAAAATCATAGTGTTGTCTTTCATGGTGCTTGTAATCGCTCTAGCTTGCTTTTTCGTGTGACAGTCCATTTCAGGGCTCTTTGGACTTGAATATGTGTATTTTCCCTGTTTTATGCCGCAGATTGACATGTTAGCATGCGCGTCAGTTGTTTTTCTGACCTACCTGCGAGTCGTTTTACCTTGAGCTGGCATTGGCCTGAACTAGACTGGATTGATTGGTGCCGCAGCCACATGCTGGGTCACCAGCCTTAAATAATCCATAATAGAACGGCGGGCTCGAGCGGGAGGCCTTGAACGGCGCATTCAGAGTCGCAAATGGACAGTTCAATCAAATTAGAACTAGCAAAAAATATTCCTGTAACAACTAAAATCCTTGAGCCAAGCCTTGACCCAAAAAGTGTGCACTGGTTGGGGGTCCCTGGATGTGCCCATGTAGGCCCCTCCATGGCTGATGGATTTAATGTGGCCCTTGAAACACTCCATCTGTCTTTTCACTTCTTTATAGACTGCTGCTCACTGGAGTGAGCCGAGGATTACAGTATCTTATTAGTGCAGGAAAAGAGACAGTCGTTCACTGAGTCATCTTGCCTGTTGGTCCACATGGACCACACATCCAGCTTCAGAGCGCCTGACGACAATGGCTTTTTATTTTTTATTTATTTTTTTGCTACTTAGGTTTTTGTGTGGTGGTATGGATTCTAGTTTTGATGCTTTGTCTGTATGAAGCATTATTTGGGACTTTTTGTTATATTAGCAGTGTTACCCAAGATGTGTGTTCAAATACCTACGTCTATGAAACCTTTATTCTCTGAAAGATACCTCAAATAATTTGGCTTGCTGAGGACGGCTACATTTGAAATGTGTTTTATTTTATTTTATTTTAGTATTAATGTATGTAGATATCAATTTAATTATTTACTTTTTATTTTCTCTTAGTGTTTTTGCTATAATATGATTTTATCATTTTATACATTCATTAAATCTATTTATTTTATGTACTATTTTAGTTTTGGTCATATTTAAACTTAAGCATGTGTGTTCATTAATTAAGGATTTTATTTATTGCTTCATTATTTGTATTGTTTTTATTTTATTTGATATTTGTATAAATGTGATCTGGCTTGATTTGTTTTATTTAATTTAATTACTTAAGGAATAAGACTGAGGGAGGGAGGAGTGGAGAAGACGGAAGAGGCAGATGTGAACTCATGTTGACCTCCTAAGCATCATGGCTCGATGTATCGGTGCGCAGCTCTGAATTCTGTCACTGTTTTACTGGCATTTTTTGAATTGCTCGGATTATTCATTTGTTTGTTTACCTCTCTAGCTTTGGCCGCTGTTTGAGGTCTCAGACGTCCAGAAGCGATAACGGATAATGAAAAGAGCATAATGCATTGAAAGAGAGTGATATGTTTGTCAGACAACATGGTAAACATTACATTATTCAACACAGTTCAAAACACTAATGTGTTTTAAATGCGTATTTACCTCTCTAATTCAGCACTAATGATAAACATCATTATTGCCACTAGCGTGTCCATACAGGTGATGGAAGCCATTATCTGTAAGATCCAGCGCATCGGAGAGTGACACTATATTCCAAGTCAATAGAAAAATAGAAATTCCACAAGCTGACCTTCTGACTGATAGTTGTGTGTCGTTCTAGTGTAAATCAGTTCCCCCTTAATCCCAGCTCCCTTTGATGAATCTTGGCTTCTCGCGCTCTAGATGCGACCTAATTGAATTTCCTCAGTCACAATGAAAACTTACTCCAACCTGCCAGTTTTGGGCTGCGCCTTTGATAAGCAAATGACCCCCGTGGAATTGAGGTCACCGGCAGCAAAAACAAGAGTGAGTGGAAAAAAATCAAGTCTTTGCGCCAGTCAAGCCTCTGCATCGACTCACAAGAGAATAAGAGCAGCGATGTCTCTGCGGGTCTGTGAGCCTTGTCTGTATTTCTAGACACACACATGCTGTTTGATTTAGCAGCCTCATCCCCCTCACAATAAAAGTCCTGTATAGCTGTAATGAGAACTGTTACTCACACATTTGGAAGGATAACATACTTGAATAATGCATCTTTTTGCCACCTAGTCGCTCCTCTAGCAGCATTTTCCGCTCCTTTTGGAAGATGTTGGTGCAAACACAAGGAACAGATGTTCGCTGCTGCAATAATACGTAGAGCAGTCAATGCACAGTCACGCAGGGACTGAGATAAAGTTATGGTGTAGTGTGTCAGAACGGGATGTTATCATATCCCTGGATTCTACTGTAAATGCACCATCGAATCCGACCAGGACCCTGCTAGTTCCTTGGAGGAAACATCTCATCTATGGTTTTTCCTGTGAGACTCTGGGCTTTCTTCAAATACCACAGTTGAAAGGATAGTTTACGACATGAAATGATGAAATGATGAAAATTCTGTAATGATTTACTCGCTCTCATGTTGTTCCAAACCTGTAATTTTGTCTAGAAACTATTTAGTTTGGTTGCAAACCATATCTTTTATTTTCCACTGAATAGGGACAGTCATAATTTGGAACTTTGGAACAACATGAAGGTGAATAAATGATAGCAGTTATTTATTTTTTATTTTTTGTCATTTTTCGAAATGGGGGGGGGGGGGGGGGTAACAATCCATATACAGAATGGTTAATATGTTATAATTATAGTAAGTTTCAATAAGTTTTGGGGAATGTATATTATACTTTTTGGCTACCTCATTTTATTTTATTTATTTATTTTATTTATTTATTTATTTTTGACTAACAGAAGCTAGGAGTACAGAGTACTATGAATATTTTTTTTATTTTTAAGAACAAAATCTTCTTTAATAAAAAAAATATTTTATTATTTATATTATGATATTATATTATATGAGAAATACATTTCATTCTACATTTTTAGCATTTTAATTTAGAGTTAGATTTTTTTTTTTAACTTTTCTTACCAAAAAAAAAAAAGTAAAACTTCATGAGTTAAAGACTGATGCTTGCATAAAGTTTCACAATTTTTTTGCAGAGTGTTGCATTTTTAAAACATTGTATCAAAAAAAAAAAAATAAGAAGAAGAAGAAGAAAAAACTATTTCTGTTTTTTTTTTTTTAAATCTCTGTATTCCTTATGATGCATGCATTGAATTCTGGGAAATGCCTGGGAACTGGCTGACCTTGTGGTCTGTTATGAAAAATGCACTCGGTTCAGCTCACCCCAGAATGGAAAGCAGCATCATTATTAATCTTTTTCTGAAATTTTACGTCTGTATTTAATAATTTGTTAGATGTCAGCGTAGAAAAATGGGACGGGTTATGAATTTTTAACAATTAATTTTGAAGGTGTGCCGCATGTATTGAGTATGCAGACACACAACACGACAAAAGCATAAAGCAATAACTCAGAATTACGATTCCATCTCCACAGGGCCTTTTTTCTTTGAGGGTCTAATAAATGTGTCTTCATTTTGGAATAATTTCCTCCATCTGTGAGGGTTTTACAGTATTGGAAGCGGGAGTTTGCATGTGACATTTGGTCTAAGAGTCAATTATTCTTTACCCGTGTGACCTCTCAGACTCCAAAGGAAGGGTTGCTACAGCGACCTCGCTCAGGGACTCAGGGGTTAAGGTTTTAATGGTGTTCCTAGTCAAAGACTTCATACTCGGTTAATTACTTATTATACAAATTTGCATTACAGTATTATCTTGGCCTATCATGCAGCTAAATCTGTCATGCAGGAAAAGTGAATTTTTATGCCTGAGTAGCGGTGCAAGCCATGTGGCATATTCACAAAAGAGAATAAAACCAAAAGCGGTTCGTCGTGAAGCGCAGAGGGAGTACAAGGTCAGAAATCCGGGTAATTGCTGCTAAAAGAAACAAAAAGCAATTAATAAAACAATCAGTGTTTAAGATGGCTTTTCCTCTGACTATTTCAGGACTACGCCTGTTTCCCTTAATTGTATTTTACCATTTAATTAGAACGATAATTACATTCTCTTAAAAAATCACCCCTTTTAATGGTGTAATATCATAACTATTTCCGCTCATATTGAATTGGTTACGCAATCTGAATTAAATGCAATGCGAGCAGAGCAATTAATTGAGAGTGTTATTTTCAGTGCACTTATTTTTGTCTGTATTAGAGATTGCGCATTGAATCTTATATTTCTGACCTGTTGCAAAAGTGTTTCAAGCCTTCAGTGAGGATTAAAGTCCAGACGTTGTGTCAGAGGAGAGCGAGATTGTCTGAGAGGTCCATTTTGATGTTGACGCCCTGAGTAACACTGGAGGGTGGTTTAAATCTAACAGTAATTGCATGTGCTCCTAACGTCTGCCAAGAAAGTGAGACACAAGCCCTCTGAGCTGCCCTTTTTCTTTCCTCCTAGAGACTCTCTGCCTAGCAGTGATGGATGTGATGTACATTGATTTGAGACAGACAGGTTGGAGCAAGAACTCAGATGACCAGCAGGAGTTGAGATGATGCATTTCTGTCACATTCCCGGAGCGTGTGACGGAGTTCACATTTTTAATATGAATATTCCATTGATGCAAAAAATAAAAAAATCAATTCGAACATTGAAATGTCCAAAAATCAATTTGAATGCAGCTCTGATGCTTTAAAGAAATATTCAAGCATGATGCAAAACAATCTATTATAATGTTGGAATGATGGCCAAGAATCTGTTCAAACATTTAATTGTACCTAAACATTGATTTGGATGTTTCGACGTTTGATTTGGACGAAAATAGATTTGCACATTTGGTCTCACTTATTATGTAAAATTTCTTAATGCAATTTTTTTTAATGTTTAATTATACACAGGAACATCTAATTTCAAACGCCACTATCCTGTAAAAAAAGAATTTGGGTAACACTTTAGTATTACAGTCCAATGTCCAATTCACACTAATAAGTAGTTGCTTATTAGCATGTCTATTATTAACATATTGGCTGCTTATTAGTGCTTATAAAGTACATATAATGCATGACATCCATAATCCTACCCAATACCCTAAACTTAACAACTACCTTATAAACTATTAATAAGCAGCAAATAAGGAGTTAATTGAGGCAAAAGTCATAGTTAATGATTAGTTAATAGTGAGAATTGGACCCTAAAATAAAGTGTGACCAAAATTTGTTAGTTTGACTCAAAGTTACGTGGTTCAATTACATTCTCTTAAAAAAATCACCCCTTCTAGTGGTGTAATATCATGACTATTTCCGCTCATATTGAATTGGTTACGCAATCTGAATTAAATGAAATGCGAGCAGAGCAATTAATTGAGAGTTTGTTATTATATGAACAAACGATTTTAAGTTGTGCACTAAGTTTAATATAGTTTGTTGTAACAATTTACTAAGAAGTTTACACGGCTGCCTTAAAATTATGAGTTAAATAAACTTCAACACAAATTAACATGACAAAAGCTTGTTTAAAAAACTGATTATTCTGGAATGACTGTACAAATAAACCATAACTATAAAATGTCACATTTATTATAACATGCACAAAAAATACAAAAAATTATTAATCAAACGGTCTGGTAGGTGTATCTTAGTTTTAAATATGATAGAATTAACTGCTGCTTGAGTGAAAACATTAAAACACATTAAAGCACACAACTCAAGTTTCTATTTTCTAACAGTACTTGAGAAAAATGGCTTATGGACATGAAGAACATGCAGAATGCATTTCATAGGGGCTTAAAAATTATTTGTGAACAAGGTGGGATGGAGAGATAATCAAGATTGGAGGGAGAGAGATTATGGGAGAAATTAGGATGAAGGTGGTTGTTGAGGGGGATGTGGACATCTTCAAGGTCACCCTTTCGTGTTGAGATGAGCGATAGCTATGGAAGAAATATCAGACAGGCTTAGGGGTTGAGGAGATGGTCCAGAGATAATGAAAAGAAAAATGATCTTTGTCTAACCCCCTCCCTTCATCCTCAAAGAGAGCTTTATTATGCATTACACAGTTTGTGTTGTTGGGTGTTGGTTAACTCTGATGATGTTCATTTGTAATTGTCAGCTAAAAATGAATCATTTTGTTGGATGACTTCACACCAGTTGTATAGACATTATTCACCCGCTGCAGCTGACAAATTATCACTTCATCCCTCTTTTTTTTACAATGTATTTTCATAAAAAATTTTGAAAAAAATAAAAAAAAAGCTTTGATGGGATAATCCTAGCCACTCGTGTCTGAATGGAAATGCACAGATTGAGTAACCAGGAAAAATTTCTCCCACTGGAAGCTCACATAAATATTAATATCTATTTATTTATTAATTCATCCCAGAAAGCATATTAGATTTTGGGATTTTCTATTTTGAGGTGATTTTGCATGTCGTACGCTTCCTGCATTTATCTAACAATGATTGTGACAGCATTCAATCATCTGTCAGTATTCCATGAATTAGCCAAGTAACAAAAAAAAAAAAAAAAAGTTTATCTGCACAAAACTTAGTTTGTTCATTTGTTTGCCCTCATCTCAAATAGTTGGCAGCTCTTCACTGGATATGGTGAACCTGCTAAAATCCATTGGAAACAGTGGACAGTTTGACAGCTGTGATAAATTTTGCATTGTTGCCAATGTTTAGATGCACCACTGCCAGTAAAGAGCTGCTAATTTCTGCCAACTAATTTGCCAGACATTAACCATAAGTTTGATACAAATAAACAGTTTTTACAAGGGCCAGTTGAAAGACTGTTTCTGAATGCCTCTATCTGTCTCTGTCTGTGGCACTGAGCTGAACATGTTTGCTTTGTCTGGTTTGGTCCCAGGACTGCCGGTGATGCAGGTGAAGATTGACATCTCCAGACAGCAGGTGGAGAAGATCTTCGGTCTGGAGGATTACTGGTGTCAGTGTGTGGCCTGGAGCACTACAGGAACCCAGAAGAGCCAAAAGGCATATGTGCGCATCGCCTGTGAGTTCAGCTCTGCTATCTTAGAACACAAACATTTTGACCAAATGCTGTTTAATAATCTGTGTGAGTGTGATAAATGGAATCACAGTGGTTCTTAATCCCAAAATGGTTCTTAACCCCAAAATGGTTCTTAATCCCAAAATGGTCTCAGGTCTGTATTGATCTGGATTGGAGGGAAAAAAATAAATAAATGCAAAAATTAAATGCAAATAATAAACTGCAACTAATCGTGCAGTGAAATGCAGATATAATAAAAAGATAATAAAAATGCAGTTCCAAAATAAAGAAATATTTATATTACCGAACAACATGTATATATATATATTTTTTTTATTTTGTAAAAAATACAGTAAAACAGTAATATTGTGTATAATATAAACATATAACTGTAATAATAATATAAAATAAAATAAAACTGAATAAAATATAATTTTATTTTATTTTCCTGTGATGGCGAAGATTAATTTTCTGCAGCATTGCTCCAGTCTTCAGTGTCACATGATTATTCAGAAATCATTCTAATATGTATGAAATGTATTCATTTCCTAAATAGAAAAAAAAAACATACTGAGTGATTATCAACAAAAATGGAAGAAAACCTTTCCAGTATGTTTTCTTATTACCGACATAACATTTTGAAACCAGACTACATTATTTGGGTTACACGGCTAAATGTGTTTTGTGCCATCAGTTATTGGCTTAATATAATATCCTTATGATTAATTTAAATTTAAAGTTTTTTTGTTTATTTAGTTAGTTATTTTGTATGCTGAATTAATTGATGTGTTGGTATGAGCATCGTTTCATCATTTCAACCCCAATGTAAAATCTCAGTCTCAAAGCAAAACAATTGAGGATCACAGGTTAAAGCAAATTAGTTAATTTCCATCTTTCACTAAAAAATACAGACCCTGAAATAACATTAATAGCTGAACTCTATGGGTGTTGTGAGTGGAAAACACGATAGCTACTTAACAGGTGTTTCCTCCCATAGACATTGACTCCATTTATTTGAATACCTTGATACACAAATACTGTGTAAACAAAGTGTTTTGGTAATGCATGTCAAACCAAATTAATTAACAACCCCTAATGTCTTTAAAGTGCTCTACTTCACAGTAGCATATACTCTTTTTTTATCACTCCACTGTAGAGTGTTTTGATAATGATATGCTTTCTATTAAAAGTTATTTTGAAATTCCATTTAGCCAATCAATCTAACACTTATGTTTCGTTTTTCCCCAAGGCTGATTGATTCAGTTGGTTTTATATGACTTATTTAATGTTTGATTGGGAAGTTTGATCAGGAAGAGCCTGTGGCAAGGAAATCTGCTAATCTGCAATGTAACACTTTGTAATTGCCTCAAGAGGCCTGGTGGTTTTGATATCTCTGTGTGATTAAACATCAGGAAACCACACCACCACACCGCCTCGCTCAGAACAAACGTCAGCACAAAACAGAGGAGAAGATGTCCTTACTTTAAAGTAGCATCTAAAGGAAGATACGATACAGTCATGTGTGTATATATATATCGTCTAAAACAATGATTAAAGCATTGTGTGATTAAACTGGATTTGGGATTTGTCTCCGTATGGTGCTTATAAATATTCTGAATGGGTATTTATCTAGATTCACCTCTGATTTTCTTTAGGCCAATGAGAAGGACTTTTAAAGAAATGCTCCCCTTAGAAGAAAAAGGAAACGTCTCACCAAAGAATGATTACAGGGAATCGGGGAACTGAAAATATACTTTAAAAGTGGTTCAAACCGTTTGTGTGCTACATAACTTTCAGCCTGTCCCTCCACACAAAGTGCCATACAAGTTCTAAGCACTTTCAATATAGCACATGAGTCATATGGACCACTTTTGTGTCAGTTGTATGGTGCTTGAGTCTTTTCTGGAGTTTGAAAGCCTCAGTCCCTATTTATTGTAATTGTACTAGGGTGAAATATTCCTTTAACATACCTCTATCTTTGAGAGTTTTCCCCTCAAAGTCATGACAATGTCATCCCAGGACTTGATGGCCATCTAATCCTTTGTGCCTCTCCTATTCCCATTAAATCCTATTTAATTAAATCGAATGTCAAAGACCCCTCTTCACCTATTAATGTTTGCCGAGGCCTGATTGCTGAAGACAGGCATGACATCTGTTTTGAGGGATCTAAATGACTGGCAGTGCCATCATTATTGAGAGAGATTTTATTCCCCAGCATCTGAACCGAAGACGAGTCTGCTGTCTCAATGGACACCACCTTCCAAAAGCTTTTTCGTGTCAAAACAGCTATAAATGTTTATGCAAATATTGTTTGGAAATTGTGCCATCCATTGTCAGGAGGGCAAGAAAGCCCTCCATCAAGAGTAATGCAATTTTGACGAGCAAATACAATTAGACTCGCATCAACACTTGTCCCAGGGGTTTTAGGTAGAGTGGGTGGTCGTGTGGATACGGTGCACTATCAAGTAGTGGAGGAAGATAATGCAATTCCTCCTTGTTGATGCTTTGCCTGGGGGCTGCAGACAACCATTCTCTGAAGCAACCAAGCAGGGTCTAATAAGCACTCGGGTCTGTGACATGGATGCTTCCAAGAGAGAAAGGCCACTCACAGCTCCTGGTGAACGTACACGGTGCAAACAAAGCCCTGAGTTATTATATGAAGGAGCTCTGGACCCAAAATACCCATTGCTAAAAATGAAACGGATAATGTTAGATTAAATGGCTTTTAGTTTACCTTCCTGGTGATACATATACACATTCTGATCCACTTTATCACTACTGGAGGATTTTAGTTCCTATTTTGGCTTGAGATCCCATAGAAAATGTAAAAAAAAAGAGAAACATGCAATCCGTTTAAAATCTCAGTTGGTTCCCCTAGACTTTTCATTAATTCCCTCTTCACACTGATTTTAAAACTAATGCCCTCTGCACACTTTTGTTAAAACTAAAGACAGCAAGGTGAAAATGTGTGTCTATATAAAATCTAAACACACACACACACAAAACCCTGATTTATGTATTTGAATTTAAAATAAAATGTATGTACATCTGGATTACACAGTTGTAACATATTAAGTTGGGTATAACGCGTTACACAGAAACGCATTACTGTAATCTAATTACTTCTCCTGGTAATGCAGTAGTAATGTGTAACATTTTAAATTTATGTAATTTGATTAGTTACTTATGCCAATAAAATTATGTTACTTAAGTTACAAATGCAATGTTAAAAATTATGAAGTAAAATCATGTTTTGCGCATCAGTATGCTCTTTAATAAATCACTGGAGAATGTGAGCTAAAATGCAGATGAGTCCTACAATATTTAGATGCAATGAAAGGTCGTATTTCAGTTCGTATGAATCATATTTCAAAATGGTGCAACATATTTTAGTCTCGGATTATAGTTTGGGTAAATTTCAAGTAAAAGTGTACAAGTTTAAGTCACAGTAACACTAATATAAGTCAAACCAAATGACTTATTAGAATTGATTAAGCAGCGTCAGCATTACAATTCCATTACAAAAGGCTTATTCCTCACAGCGTGTCTTCTTCCAAAAAATGAAAAGTTGAACTTGAATCTTTCTTTATATATGGAGCTGATGTGGACATTTACATGTTAGCGCTTGGTTTCTCAAGCTTGGTTTCGCGTAGATGATTATCTTATAGAAGGCGATGTGTGCAGACACTTTATAGGTGAGCTCAGACTGGAAAGATTGTACATCGAGTTGGGTTCATACAGATTATTTTATCAGACAATATTTGTTTTCGACATGACTGACTTCATTTAATAATAGACACTTCAAGCTTTCTTTAGATATACTGTATTTCTCAAGTCATTTTCATTCATTTTAGTGATTCGTTTCAGGAAGATATTCACAGAGACTGAATGCAGAAAGCGCACCCTATTTGTTTTATTCATTTTACAAAATAAAAAAAGAGTTTTGTAGATATTGGGAATGTAGGCTATAAAAAAATAGGCTACTTGTGTTTTTTTTTCAGTCATTATTAAATTAGTGAAAGAACTATGAGTTTTTTTTGTAGTGTATTTTCTAGGTTTGATAACTTGAAAAGTAAACTTGAAAGTAATTAGTAATCTGATTACTTTTTAAATGCTTTAATCAGTAATGTAATAAAATTAGTTTTAAAGAAGCAATTAGTAATTTGCAGTTGATTGCTTTTTTTGAGTAACTTACCCAACAAAGCTAATAAACCTGATGCAAATTCGTCAGTGATGCAAAAATGAAACAGAGGATTTCTATAGTAGTAAAATAAATTTGTTTTAAATGCACAGTAACCAGGTTCATGCATTTGACATGCAGTTTCAGTCTTGTACATCTTATTTAGTCTTATTTAACCATGTTCAAAATTTATAACTGAGTAAATCGTGTTTTCACAATTGCACCTGTGCATAATGCATCATATCGTGCACACATATGCACAAAATGTCAGAACACATACTCACCATGCCACTCCACTGAGAATACTAACCAAATTAATGTAACACTAATTATTAAACATATTTAATATTAAACACTGTGCACTACAAGTTCTGGTTACTACCTATTTATTTTTTATTTTTTTTGCATATTGTGTGGCATATGCAATCATTACATTATCTTTAGTTTATTATGCAAATCGGGAAGTTTATATGTTTTAGGTACAGTTGTGCTTTTAAGTTTGAACATAAATGTTCCAAATGCACCTAATAACTAATTAATAAAATTATTTTGCTCTGCAGATCTGAGGAAGAACTTTGAGGAGGAACCACTGGGTAAGGAAGTGGCACTGGATCAGGAAGTCCTTCTGCGCTGTCATCCTCCTGAAGGTGTTCCTCTTGCAGAGGTGAGAGCAACAAGTAAACATGTTAACACCCAACAGCTCTGCTAATTATCCTTCTCGTTAATGTACTCGCACAAATATACCAACGAGCCAGAGATCTGACGTCTTTCACCATATTCCGTCTGTTCTATGAGTAGGACTTGGATGAGGAGCCACACAATGTGATTTGGCAGCTCTGGGAGTCCCATTAATAATACATGTATTTTTTGCGCTGGTGCAGGAGTAGGCCAGCCTGCGACCAGCTGTTGCAGCACAAAATGGCCATCCAAACCTCCAAACCTAACAGCAGCGACATATCAGTGCTGAATTGTCGTATTCAACTCCACTTTCACTACAAAAGTGACTGATATGTTTGACTTCATTCATTCTGTATAATTTTTTTCTGTCTTTTTTTAAGTATTATCAAAATCCCAATTCCTGCTTTTAGTTCTATTTCTGATATCAAAGATATCTCATTTTTATTGTACAAAAAAGACAGAAAAATTATAATCCACTTTTCTGCTGCCCCATGCTGCTATGCAGGGCCTGCCAAAATTTTACATCTTCAGCCCAGGCAGGGTCTTTGGGAGCTGCCCAGAATGGCCGCTGGATACGGGAGCATACAGAGTGTTTTCCAACCGTTTGAGCCAGATTAAAGCTGTGAAATGTTTTCTCTGTGTATATGACTAGGTGGAGTGGCAGAGAAACGAGGAGCTGATCGACCCCAAGACTGACCCCAATTTCTTCATCACCGTGGACCATAATCTCATCATCAAACAAACCCGCCTGGCAGACACAGGCAACTACACCTGCGTGGCCAAGAACATTGTGGCTCGACGAAAGAGCTCCTCGGCTACTGTGATTGTCTACGGTGTGTTTCTTCTCATACTTCGCTCCATTCTTAAATCCCAGATAAATGGACTTTACCTTTCAACAGTCTGACAAAAGTTTGGGATGGTTTTGACCCAGAGTCAGGGGTAATTTACTGAGAGAGGTAGGCTAGCTTTGATGGACAACTCTATTTTGATCAGACTTTGAGAACAAAATGTACTTACTGCTTTACCTTGCGAAAGATTATCTGTGTTTACTACTATTACAGCAGTAGTAGTCTCCCTCCAATTCATTTTGAACATTATTTATTTATTTATTTATTTATTTATTTAAAGGCCTGGAAAAAAACATGAAAGTTATTCGAATCGTTTACGTTTTTAGATGAAAAAATATTCATTGTAAGTTTGATCACCTATAATTTTTTTTAACAGCAACATTTAAGATGTTTTGCAAGTTGCTCCACGTAATTTCTATGTTGTGAATATTTTTCTTTAAATATGGAGAAGTACATATAGAAAGTAATATTTTTAGGCCTTTAAAGGGGTCATATGATGCGATTTCAAATTTTCCTTTCTCTTTGGAGTGTTACAAGCTCTTGGTGAATAAAGAAGATCTGTGAAGTTGCAAACTCTAAAGTCTCAAATCCAAAGAGATATTCTTTATAAAAGTTAACACTCGTCCACGCCCCCTGAAACGGCTCGTTCTAACATGCCCCCACATATCTACGTCATTATGTGGGAAGATTTGCATAACGCGGCACAGATGTTCACGCAAAGAAAGAAGCCATACCTTTTATTCTCGTTGTAGTATTGTTGTTGCCTCCGCCGCCATGTCGTATAGATGCTGTGTGTTTCGTCACATGTGGTTGCTGGAAGACCAAGGTACTCTCCTTCATAGAATACGCCTGCTGCACCGTTCTCAAGTTGGCCGCGGCTGCCCACTAAAGGCTGCAGTGTGTGACGTTCTTCCATTGAGAAAGCGAAACTACTTTATTTTTGCCTTCCTAAAGAAAACATGACTAGAAATAGAGCTGTAATCGGGCCTCAAAAGTTAGGCCCGACAGGACCGGCCCGAGCCCGACAAGTACATTTTGATTGACAGGTTTTTAAAAGCCCGAACCAGTTTACAGCCCGACATTATTCAAATGTATGCACGCACACAGCTCTTTTGTCAAGAATGAGTAATTTATTCATGTTTTAACAAAATTTATTAACTACACCACTTGGAAGTTGGAATAAAGAAATAAAATAAGTCCTCTGTGACATCGTAACATCTCAGCACTCTAGACATAGGCTCATTTAACCTATAAATAGACTAACGCACCAATAAAAACGAGTCTTTTTTGACAAATTAAATTAAGATAAATTTTAAATTAAGATGGGTATTTGGCAATAACGAAATTAAGATAAAGGCTCCGCCGGATTTGCCTCGCCACTAGCAGCTGTCATTTAATAAAATAATAATGCCAACATTAGCATATATATATACTCTGACATTATGCATTTAAGACTCAATGAATATTTAGTTTTCATTTTAAAAAACGTTATTACTCACAGCGATTAGGCTAAGCCTACATGTTTTTGGAAAATGATTGAATCCACTGAAGATGGCTTCAGCGCGTTCCTGCGCTCACTGATGGTGCGTCATTATTCACTCATTATTCTCATTATAAACATGGTCAAAACTTTTCCACACCTCAGACTTTGCTTTAGTTGCTGGTGCAACCAAAACGTAATCGCCAGAGGCAAGCCTCCGTTACACCTATTCTGCATCCATTTTCGCATCTTTCTCGCGCTAATCGAAAGACATCACATGACCGCTCGTTTACCTCGCAAACCGGAACTCAAGCCCGAGCCCGGCCCGAGCCTGGCCCGAGTCCGCGTAAGATGATATAAATTAAGCCCGAACCCGACTGGGTCCCATCGGGTCCCGTCGGGTTCTGGCAAAGATCTTAAGCTCTAACTAGAAATCATGTTTATGTCATGTTTATAATGGGTTTTATGTTTTTGTCTTGTCGCTCCAGCCGGACAAAGCTTCACATTATGTTAAGAGGCATAACATTTTTGTCTCAGGCTTGAGGCATTCAGCCAATCACAACGTGCTGGATAGCTGGCTGCATATTATAACATATATTTACATGCACATTGTAGATGTGGCTTAAGTGTCCAAATATATAGTTCAGTCATGAAACTCTAGATGGCACAGAGAGTTTAACAACTTGGCACAAACTGATTGGTTCATGCCGCATATGCAGCCAATTAGCTTACTGCTTTGCATTTATATGGCTGGCTAGCATTCACTTGAGTTTCCTGCAGTGTGCTCTCAGAGATTCTCTGAAATCTTCCACCTTCCCAAGCTCCATCTGTATGGATCTGCTATGGGTTATTTTATATGCTAAAATATTAAATACTCTTAAATACTCACTGCCCCATATCGCCATATGCAATGGCAGAAGCAAGTTTCTTGACTTGCTTCCAGCAGCAATAATCTACAACTACAGTAATAACCAACTGGAGCAGCGATTCAGCAGCAGCGACGCAGATCTATTCCTCCAAGACCAAATACAATAACATTGTCATATTCATCACCATGCTAAAATCTTCAGAGAGTTGTCATGATTTAAATACATTTGAACCCATTATGTTTTCTGGAAGACCAAGGTACGCTCCTTTGTAGAATCCGCCTTCCACACCGTTCTCAAGCCGCCCACCTCTGTTCATTCAAGCCAGCTGCGGCTAAATCTATGCTCACTCAAGGCCGCAGTGTGTGACATTGTTCCGTTGTGAAAGCGAAACTACTTTGTTTTTGCCTTTCAAAAGAAATCATGTTTATATCACATTTATAATGGGTTTTATGTTTTTGCCTCATCACTCCGGCTGGACAAGGATTTACAATATGTTAAGAGGTGTAACATTTCCGTCTCACGCCTGAGGCATTCACCCAATCACAATGCGCTGGATAGCTGGCCAATCACAGCACACCAAGCTTTTTAGAGCGATGAGCCTTGTGAAAAAAAAAATTTCACAAAAAAAAAAAAAATTCTGCGTTTCAGAAGGCGGAGCATAGAGGAGAAACAATAATGTACAGTATGTGGAAAAAACAAAAAAAATATATATATATATATATATATATATATATGTTTTTTTTTTAAATTTGTATTATTTATTTTTTTACCTTAATACCATAAACACATTTCATTACACCAAATACACAAAATAATGTTCTTTTTAGCAGCATCATATGACCCCTTTAAAACTAAGCATTACAGCATGGGCACATTCTGTTGTTACTTCCTATTAGCTTTAGCTTAGCTCCCCCAAAACTGTTCATGCTGTGAATGATTGCAGCGACATTACAACATATCCAGTTTTGGAGCAAAGCAGCCAGACAGTGTCTCAGAAATCTCAGCAGAGCTGACAAACACTCACGCTGTAGTTGGGCTTGTTGAATTAATGGCAGAAAGTGACTAATGAATAGGGTTTATAAGCTAGCTGACCTTAATTAAAATGCACAGTGGCAGAGCATCGCTAACCCCGGAGGGGTCCCAGGACAAGCGCCGTTCTAAAGGTAGCATGCATTACAACCCTGTACACGCTCTCTACTAATCCGGGCCGAGTCAATCACACATGACACATAGTACAGTACTGGAACAGATCTACTGAGAATACTCCTGAACCACAGACGGACATGTTAACAATGGTGAATCTGATCTCCCTGTGTCAGAGATAATTTATTTATTTTATTATGAAGCCTATCCTAAAGATAATAAGTCAAGGGACAGCTGTGTGATTTGCAATAAACAGGAATAAATGCGGACATGGTTTTTAATGCAGGGACTGCAACTCAATCAGAGCAATCAGAGTGTTATGTTTAATAGGAGAACTAAACTGACAATTATTTCTCAGACGAAGCTAGATTAGATAAGTTGTTGCGTTTTGTTTGAATTGCCTGATTTGGGAACATTTTG